>NC_035447.2:40010632-40320618 GCF_002127325.2 Helianthus annuus | reverse complement strand
ATTGTGAAAAAATATTTGTTTTTTACATTTTTTATGAGCAATATGATCTCATACTGATTGCAAGAAACGTATGGTAAATATGTTATTATCTGCTTGTTACTTGATTTTTCATAAAAATATTGTAAAGAAAAGTGTAAGGCAAGCAAGATATCATCAAAGGTAGTGGTTTAGGCGAGTTTTAGCTAATTCATAGTTCGCCCACTCGATCTTCAATTTCAAATAAGAGTTTTCTTAATCATCTTTAACTTTGTAAAATAGTATAAACTAGTAGAGGTACTCCGCGCTTCGCGGCGAAAATTCGATTAGTATCGTTTCACTCCTTTAAGGTACCGACACTTGTTATAATAATCGGAAAAAAAAACCCAAGGCTAGAGTATTTTTCGATCAAAGGAATAAAAAAGATAAACAAATTAATAAAAAAACACCTTCATATACCTAAATATAAAAACTTTCCAATAAAATTTATCTAGACTTAGATAAAGAAAATAAAGTAACTTTAAGATTTGAGATGTAGAATTAGACAAATGTAAAAGAATACAAATTTAATAAATCAAAATAATATAACTATTTAACTGCAAGTTTAGGGTTGTGAGAAGATAATAGTAAGTTTGGTAAATCTGGAGCACAAAAAAAGAATAAAGCACAAAAAAAAAAATAAAGTAACACAATCTAAAAGAGATGGCAAGAAGTGTAATTAGTATTCAAATTTTGCCCAATTAATTTACTATCCATAAGATCCTTCGTAAATTGTTATATTATAGAATATTGCCATATACATATGTATAAAAGACACGTAGCTAACTTCTATGAATATGATTCTAACTAGAGGGTAATCCCCGTGCTATACAACGGGAATCTAATAGGTATCAGTTTGGTTCATTATGGTGTCTTCAGTCGTTATAGTAACCGAAACAGAAAAATTAAAAAATAAAGTCATGATATGTCTAAAAACATATCAACACGCGTTAAAAACGAATATTAAGCATACAAAGACTATTATTAATCACAACAAAATGATAACCAATATGGCGGATTTTTATAGAATGAAAGGAAAAGGAAATTGTTTACATACCTTGTTTGAAAAAATCAAAGTGTATTTTAAGAGTTGAAAATTAAAAAAAAAAAACAAAAAAGGAAAAAGAAAAGACAATGCGTTAGACAATTGTACAGTCAGCATAAGAACATGTATATGTTGACTAAAGTATCAAAATACCCTAATATACTACTGTTACTGTAGCAAACATGCGATATGGTTTGGTTTGATATATATAATAATCACCAATCATAATGTATCACTAAAATTTGGTATAAAATAGTTAATCATGACAGAAGACATGGTTAAAAATAAAATAAATCCATATATTAACCCGTAGATCCATTGGATAGGCCTGAATAGGACTTGTTTACCTAAATGTGTTTTGGCGACCCGGATCCGTCTAGATTTAACCCAAACTCGCTAATTTCGTGCAAAACATTCACACCCATAGATTTTATGCATCACTCAATATTTTCTTTATTATTTCTTAAAATCTTATATCAATTCGTTCATTTAAGCTCTCGGTTTATATTGAAACTCTCATGTTTAGATTTTCTTCGTAATTACTTTTTTTAAACAACCAAGAATTTTATATACTACCCCTCCGGCTGGAAAAGCCAGCGAAACAATTACATGACAAAGAGTGGGTATTTAAATCACCTGGTCTAAACCCTTTAAACTTACACTTTCTACTCAAAAACCATAAAAAACGACAACAACGATCAAATCAAAAATAGATTCCCGTCTAACATTATTTTCATCCTAATTGTTAGTCGGATTGTTTTAGTTATAATTTCAGCATATTTCGAAATTCTTAATTATTTGTTTTATTTTTTATTTTTGAAGATATTAAAATGCTTAAGCACAAGTGTCACAACCACCTATTATATACATAGTCTATTGCACCAACAAGGTATCCTACGTATATGGAGTCTCTCAGGCTAGAATCCCTTAGAAAACAATCCATTGGCAATTATAAGACCATGTGTTGTGGTTAAGAAAAATAATGCCCCCATCATGGGGCATTATTCGATATGTGGCATCCCAGTCAGTATGGGCCATTATGGCAAAAGTAGTGTAGTGGGGCATTATGGCAAAAGTGGTATAGAGAAAAGGATTTAAAAAAAAAAAAAAGAAAAAGAAACTAAACTGTCAAAGTCATATGTTAGTCAAACTTACTTATACCCCTCCCATTGGTCACCCATTGGTCACATGCAACCACTTCAGCGTTTTAATAAGAACGCCACCATGCTTTTTTCTCAAATATAACGCCGGCTGTAATGGAGGTGGGGGCGTTTTGGGCGTTTTTTTTTCAATTTTTTTTTAAAAATAATGCCCCACTACCGGTGGTCTAACAAACCACATAAATGATATATCTACTACACGGCATTGGATAAGTATAAGAGACAAAAGGCGTGCAAAGGGTACGTGAGATTCGGAGCCTAACACGTGTCTTTTTTATTTAAGGAGGGAAAGGGTATTTTCGCCTTTTTAGCACATAGCATAAAATACATAATCACGTAATGTTACGTAATTACGTAATGGAACATAGTCATGTAGTGTTACATAATTACGTACTGAACATAATCACGAAACGTTATACAAAATCATGTAACGGTATACAAAAATCACGTAACGTTACCCTTGTTTCACGAGTAAAATGCATATTACGTAATTACGAACGAGTACACAATCACGTAACAATATACTTGCTTCTGAAAATAATGAATGTTACGTAATTACGTAGGCTTATGAAATCAAGTATTTACGTAACCACATAACTTTGTAAAACACAATCTTTTAAAAATAACGAACTATAGCAATACCCTACTCAAATTAAAGAGAATGAAATGCTCGTTAATAGGGTGTATTTAAAAAAAAATATTACCGTATGAAAAAAGTTATAGCTGTTTGAAAATCAATGGGGTATTTAGTTAAATGACAGAAGTACTCTTTTGTTATTTGCTTTTCAATTATAATCTCCCTTTATTTACGAAATTGCCACTGATAAAATTGTAACCCTTGATTTTTAAGAATCTAAGGTCAGGATTTTCACGTACACTTCGTACGTGAAATCCATCTTGTACCCTATCACCCCCTATGCTACACATCTCGAGTTTCTCTAATCAAAGTTCGTAAAACAACCTATTCATTTTGCCCTTCTAAATACCAAAAACATAACCATACCTTCATTCACTAGGTAATGAGTAAGATCTTTTTTTTTCGAATTACAATGTTTACTCCTACTCTACACCAGTAATTCTAAATTAATCTCCTTTTCCTAGATTTGAACCTAGGGCCTCACTTCGAAGAGGTATAAGCCTCTACCAACTAGCCTCACATTTGCGGCTAAGATCATTTGAATGCTTAAATGAAATGCAATTTTTTTTTACCTTTTTTCTTCCCTCGGTGACCTAACTTTTTCTAAAATAATTCTTTACACGTAAATAGTACATAACCTTACACTCGTAAATTCACACAACTCTTATAGAGCAAACAATATACCACTAACTAAATTGCATACTTTATACTTGCATTCATGTCACATCTTGTATTTCCCAGTGGGCCTGGACTTGGGGTACGTGACGATTGATATCAAGATACACAAATAGCACAGCAGAAGTCTTGGAATTAAAATACTATTACAAATTATAATGTCCGAATGTTCAAATTAATTATACAGACGGAAGTATTCAAAAGATTCACAAGCGGATCGGAAATAACAAAATGATTAAATAAGCAGACTACTAGGCTTCAAATGCAAGGAGTTTCAAATTTCTCTTAAGCATTTACCGGGCACTTCCAGCCTATTTCGTAACCTTGCTACCTGCGCTTAGTCTTTTGAATATACGTCAGTTTACACTGGTAAATAAAAATAACCGACACATTTTGAAAATATTTCAAATTTGGTTTAAGTGCACAAGGCACATGTATTTTCAGAAATAACTTGGGAAATATATAAAATATCTTGTATACGGATTTACATGCTTGTCAATACATATGGGGCCCGGTACTAAACATCGATAACATGATTAACCGACACGCCACTTTAACCCATAAAGGGTATCCCCAATATGGGTAGAAAAATATTTTGTAATAGCATTAGCATCTGTCAGGTGTATGCCTACACCCCGTGCTTAAGTCGTGGCCATTTGCAATTAAATGAGCCAAGAATATCCAGGACACGGTCGCGTTAACCCACAATGTTTAAGTTCTCAAGCTAAACAGATTAAAACGGGTTATGCGGATTTTCTAGTCGCAATCCGACATATGATCCCATACCCGACCAAGCAGTAATAATTTACTGTATCCTAAGCCCGTATAGGGAAAAATAGGTTAAGCGTATTTACCTGGCTTAATTACAATGCAAGATATATAAATAAGGACAGCCGATATATCAATTAACTTAGCATGGTGCAATATACTAGATGCCCTTAGTCTGGAGTGAATGGTATAATAACCAATTAGAATGTTAACGGGTTCTATTCAAGTCATAGACTTGGACCGGTTAACTTATAATAATGAAAACGGTACGATAAGATAAGCTAGATTAAACGATGATAGAATAGAATGTAGTTTAAACCCTCACAAGTACTAAGACTTGTATAATATGGGTAAACAATATACATTCTTGATTTTGAAAGAAATTTGAAAAGAATTGACCTGATTCGGTTAACTTACGTAAACTAGTTACATAAGCTAACCGTACGCGCATAGGCGGTATCGGGTGATCGAATGAGCTATGAACAAGTTCATTATACCAAAACAATTTAATTATATTACTAAGTCAGTAGGTAATCCATTTTATATACACATTATAGTTTAAAACCCATTTATGCACAAAAGGGCATAATTGGTATTTTTATGGCATAATTCAATAACTTGCATAAACCCGACAAACGATTATGACCAAGTAGTATAACAACAGAGGGTTATCCTACATATAATTATGGTCATAACGCAACTTAGAATCAGTAGCTAAAGTTGTTAATTCGGGTCAGAATCGAAAGTCAAAGCAGAAGTCAAACTGCTCGACTTTCGGTTGCGAACCGACATGTAAACTGGAAATGACGGGCTGAACATGTTTATACATGTTCTAATATTAATTACTAAATGATATGATGACAAAAACATGTGTTTAAACATTTACAAGTTCATTTTATAAGTTTTCCAAAAACTGCGTTTTTGACTTTTTATTAAATATAACTTTGACCCGTCATTTGACCAACTTAACGTGATTTCCAGGAGGTGCCCTTTTGAGGGATTAACACCTACCTTATTACAATCACGTAGTTACGTTCGATTTGAACAATGGCTGGACCATAATGGTCTAAACCGAAAGTCAAAGCAAAAGTATATTTGCTTGACTTTCGGCTAAATAATAGCCTATAAAACGAAATGAGCAAAGTAGGAACACTTACTTGTGATCCTAGAGAATATTAGAACTCAGGGGAGGCCTTATGGAAGAGGCAAGCTCCAGAATAGAGTGATAGAGGAAATATTGAAGAAATGAGCAAGTTTTCCCCATGAACAAGGGCTGTATTTATACTTGAAGATGTGATACAAGATCGTGACAGGTGTTAGGAACTGTTAGAAGATGTTAGCAGGTGTCCTTTGAGGTGGAAAGAGCTGCCCAGATGGTCAGGTTCGCGAGATAGGTGGCACAAGGGCATAATGCCTTGACTCCCAAACAAAACTGCCAGCGATAGTGCTTACGGACCGTATGGGCCCAGGGCTTACGATCCGTAAGCCCTTTAGGCGCCCATAGGTTTTTGAATCCCTTACGGACCGTAAGGACTAAGCCTTGTGGTTCGTAACCGCTTTACTGAAAATGTTAAAATTCTTTGCTTACGGTCCGTAAGCACATAAGGCTTACAGTCCGTAAGCGTCACTCAGAGACCATAAAAATGGCATGTTGACATAAATGGTCCCTCCACAACATTCTTTCATTAATTCGCACATTTTAGTCCCTATCGCCAAACAACGTGGCATAAATGAGAGTTTTCGGACACATGTCTTTATATAATTTGATACAAATTTTCTGAGGTGTTACAATTCATTAACCGGATTAGAACATCAAAGTGGTTATATAATTCAGCTGGCTTCAACTTGGTTTTCTATGATGAAAAAAATTATAACACACTCAAAAGCCTTTTTTTCTTACAACGAATTACGTGAATACTAATTTAGATTGTTAGTTATAATAAACAACATCATTTTTGTGAACGTCGAAACTTCACTAAGGGTGAAGGGAGTGGTTACCTATTTGGAATAGGTAAACTCTCCATTCACCCAATCAGACAATGCCACGTCAATTCACCTAAATTGTTTACCTAATGCTCAAAAACGTTGGCGGTGATTTACCTAATGGGGTTTAGGTAAACTATTTAAAAAAAAAAAGAAAAATGTGTGATTGGCTGAGAAGGAATGGACCCCACCACACACCTTTCTCTCTCCCCCTTCCCTCATCGATAAACCTTCACCGATCATCCAATGCAGCCGAGCGGTAAACACCATCGGCGGCGATGTTACCGATCAGTAATCCGCTTTACCGAGGTGTTTACCGCACCACTCCGCTCACCCTAATAAATAAAGCCGTGAACGGCAAAACTTCTTTAATAAATAAAGAAAACAAGCCATCAAGATACTCAACACCCGACATTATAAGATTATATCTCGAATGTTAAAATCATTCCATCTATATCCCAATCTAAGTTACAAAATTTAGATTGATTACCAATCCAAAGAAAAGAGTTTTCTTTAATAACGTATGAATTTGTTGGTCATTGAGGTAATATTCGTTTCATGGATTGTAATGGAATTGGAATACGAATTCGCGCACAAATTGAAATCTGATTTGTAATTTAGCTGTATTTGTTTTGCAAAATGGAATGAAATTTGGATAGAATTAGAAAGTAGATTCTCTTCTTTATGTTGTTGTTCAATTCCAATTCCCTCAAGATTGTATTCCATTATGTGAAACGAACACTATTTGTTTTATTTTTACGAGTTTTTCCGATGTTGAGGGTCGCTGCCGATGTTGTATTTTTGCTACTTGACACGGTTTTACGAACGTTTTTAACCTATTAATTTTTTTATTAATATTTTGTTCTGTTTACCCCTATACTTCCTTTACTTAAAAACTATTTTGTACTGCATATTTTATGTACGTTTAGTTATAAATATGATCTGCTTTACATTTCGACGTATTTTTTTTTAGAAATGAGGTAGGTCAAATATAATATGTTTTTGTTTAAAGAAACCAGTTTTTACGTGCATATCTTTATGTAAGTTTCGGTATAAAGTTGAGTTGTTCTACGTTTCGATGTAAACTTTTTTGGGAAATGGTTTAGGTCAAATATAATATGTTTTCGTGCTTATTTTATGTATGTTTCATAAATTTTGCTTCGAACCGGATGGAGTCAAATTATGTTTTTTTTCAAAAGCTCTAATTAATCCCTTTTGATTACACGTGTCAGTTTTTCCTTCGTACCCGTTACGTTTTCTATGTATGAGTTGGGTCACATATAGTACATTATGATTGTACAATATGAATTTGATTTACTTTACTTTACGTTTTAATCCAATCGCAATGTTTATACATGTTACATTGAGCTCAATTGAATACGTCGATACGCGTGTTTTCATATGATTGCACTAATAAATTCAATGTTTACGATGTGCCGTGCCGCAACGCGCGCGGAGTTAATCCTAGTTTTCATTAATAGGTAACAACTTAATACATAACCTACAAAAAAAAAAAAAAAAAAGATAATTTAATAAAAAGACCGTATACAGTGGATGACAGGATGAGGGTATAAAGACGAACAAACAAAAAGCAAGTACACATTTCACAGAAACATAAATTGAGTGGAATCCACTATGCAAATTGATTCCCAAAACTAAAAGCAAAACCCTAACATTTTCTCAAAGATTCATTAACTTTCTTTCTTGGCTTTCAACATATCCGATCCCCTTCTTGTAAGTTTTATCTTTCTTCCTTCTTTCACTTTCCTTTTACCTCTATATATCGCATTAGATCCCCCCTTATAATAATATGTCTTTTCATGCCATCAGCGTCTCTTCATCCACATAAAGATTGAACCTTTTCAACAATTTGCAGGTACCCACTTGAATTTTTCTTACAATCTGTGTTTGCTTAGATTGAAATTGTTAAAAAGAACAAAATTTTCATGTGGGTTTGTTTTGTTCTTTGATTCTTTACCTTTTTTTTCTTGAAATTGTTGATTTTTGTTTGAAAGTTTGCTTTTTTGTTCTTCATTTTGGTTGCTTTTTTAGGGCTTTTTCGATATTGTGTTGTTGATTGTAATCTCGTGTTATTGACTCAGCTTGTTTTGATCAAAATTCACTCACTATTTTTTTAATAATTTGTATTTAATTCAATTTCTCATTTTTATGAAATTGGGGTTTGATAAATGATTATACAACACCGGATTTATTTCGATACAAAATTGCAAATATAATAGCTACAAAAATAGTTTACTTGCTGGGTCAATGCTTGAGCTATAATCTTTAACATCCCCCCTTGTATTGATTCAAAGATCACTTCTTTTTCATTTGGGTACTAGTTTTTTGCTATCTTAGAGTATATCTTGACTCATAATCGAATCGTGAAGTTGGGCTTCGGTTATTGTTTTGATTTGTTGGGGAATTTTCATTATCAAAATATGTGTGCTTGGTATTGACTTTTGACTCATAGTTCTTGTATTTTTGACTTCACATGATTCTTATGGAAATATAGAAAAACACAACATTGCACGTTTAGGCGAATTTGGACAAAAAATTATGTCATTTTTGCATTTATATATCTGGATATTGTTTTAAATAACCAGTTTAGTCAAATGCAGTGTTTTCTTTGGTATTTTTATAAGAAAGTTATCTGTTTGCATTGTAAAAGCCAAGATGATGATTTGGAAATCTAGTCATTTCTTTATTGTTTGGTTTATTATTACTTTATTAGGTGTTGATTACTATTTATCGTTCTTTGACTTTTGTTGTCACTGTAGCATCATGTCACCGACTCGCCCCTTTTGTTATGATTTTGAAGTTTAAACTATACTTATCGTCCCCACAAGTTGCAATCATTCTATGGCATTGATCACATCCGAAAGTCGTAAATTATTCTTTAATCATCATAAGTCAATGACCATAACTTGGGAATATTGCTAGTTATAATCGATGGTATTGCATAATGTATCGTATAGCGACTTTAGTGAGAAAAGATAAATAATTATCTTATGTTTTATCTGCAACAAACTTGACACCCCTAAAAAGGATCCGAATAGATACATCAATGTTTTGTAAAGCAATCAAATATGTAATTTTTAGTTTGACGGAACCATATTTTGATATACGTTAAAAGGTGTTCTGGTTTACTTTACATGTAGTTCAACAACCGTTTTAAGTAATAGTTGAAGGTATAAAATTCCCTTACTAATAACAGAACCAAGAAAATTGTTGGATCATTATCAGTGCCATCGTTGTCTTGCAATAATTGCTATATAAAAAATGTTCCTTTTAATCTTACTAAAAAGGATACAGTTAGGGCTGCAAACGAACTGAACGTTCAGTGAACAGTTCGTGAACCATTCGGTGGGAAGTTCGTTTGTGTTCATTCGTTTAATAAATGAACGAGCACGAACAATTAATACTGTTTGTTTAGTTAAATGAACGAACATGAACAGAGGTCGCGTTCGTTCATTTATGTTCGTGAACGTTCGGTAACGTGTTAGTTTGTGTTAGATAGTTCATTAGTGTTTTGAATTTTTATATTTTATTTAAATACTTAAAAATTCTTACAAATGAAATAATTAATAAGTATCAGTGTGTTATATATTTTGTTCGTTAACGCTTGTTTGTGTTCATGAACATTCGTTTGTGTTTGTTTGCGTTCGTTACCTAAAATTAACAAACGAACACAAATACATTCATTTCCTAAACGAACGAACGCAAACAGAAAATCTCGTTTGGTAAGTGTTCATGAACAGTTCGTAAACACATTTATTAACTTAACAAACGACCACGAACAAGGTCTTGTTTGTGTTGTTCGGTTCGTTTGCAGCCCTAGATACATCGCATTTGTTTTTGGGACATTTCAAAATCGGAATTGTCGTTATCTTGTGTGTTCCCTTTAACCTTTCATGTTGGCAATTGTGTGGCATGCTATTCGTTTCGTGGTATATTTACATCTTTTGATTTGTTTTATTATTTGACTTCAGTATAGTGACATAATCGGTGGTGGTGTTGTTATGGGGGATCATTTCGTGTTTTTGGTTGATCGGTTGCTCACAGAATCCACGTTGGAGGCTGCAATTGAAAGCAGAAACCCTTCAAAGCAGTCGGATTCATTACAAAATAACGACACAATAATCAATTGTTCTTCTCATGTTCCGTTACCTCCAAAGAAATTGGTTGAATGTAGAATTTGTCAAGATGAGGATTTCGATTCAAATATGGAGACACCTTGCTCGTGCTGCGGCAGCCTGAAGGTTTTCTTTTTATATCTGATATTATATTAACGTTTCTTGACAATTTTATAATTGTACGGATGTTATATTTTCTTACATTTATGCAATGTATCTTGGATGAAATAAGCAGTTATAACTTATGTTATAGGCCTCAAGTAAGTGTTAGTTGAGGCAGGTGAATGAGTAAAGTACACAGATGGTCCCTGTGGTTTACTAAAATTTTGGATTTGGTCTCCAGCTTTCCAAAAGTACACAGATGGTCCTTGTGGTTTGCACTTTGTAACACATTTAGTCCCCAGCTAAGTAGCACTGGAACGGGTACGGGATCGGGGTACGGGGACGATACGGGAACGAGGAACGGCAAAACTCAAAATTCCAAGATACGGGTACGACAATAAATATTATAAAAAAATAAAAATACATTAAACAAATTCCAAAAATACTACATCTTCCAAAGGTAATTAATTATCAATAATTAAATCATTTTCAAGTTCCGGTTCATCTAGTGAGAGATCGGCAATCGATAGAGAATTAGAGATGATGAGACTTGAGAGTTTAGAGATTAGAGAAGCCGAATATGATAGGTCTATTTATTTAATGGCCGGTTGTGGAATTTGAAAGGGTAAAAACCCTAAAAATAAATGGAAACAGCTGGATACTTCTACCAGATACGTCCCCGACATTGGAAACGTTTAGGAAACGTCCCCGACGAGTACCCATGGTGTTTCCGTCCCCGACAAGTACCCGAGACGGGTACGGCCACATAAATGGAGTCCCCGTGCTATATAGGTCCCCAGCTTACAAAGCTAAAGGTTTTAGCGTGTCCAAGGCAGGGACTAAATGCGCTAGAAAGTGCAAACCACAGGGACCATCCATGTACTTTTGGAAAATAAAGCTGGGGGACTAAATGCGTTACAAAGTGCAAACCACAGGGACCTTCTGTGTACTTTTGGAAAGCTAGGGACCAAATCTAAAATTTTAATAAAACACAGGGACCATTCGTGTACTTTACTCGATGTTATATTTTCATACGTTTACGCAATGTATCTTGGGTGAAATCAGCAGTCATATGCATTATAGAGAACAAACCAATATGTAGTTTGTGGGTCCCATTATGAGTTGGTTTCTATGTTTTTTTTTTTTTTACTTTCTCGTGATCATATCCGTTTTACTTTTTGTAGTATGCTCATCGCAGATGTGTTCAAAGATGGTGTAACGAGAAGGGTGACACTAATTGCGAAATATGCCACCAGGTGCAACTTCATTATCGTTTGGTCGCTACTTTAAAGATAATTTATTGTCCCCTAATTCTATTTTCAAAAATAATTTTTAACGGCCAAAATGTATCTTATTCTTCTATTAAAAATGGTTTGACTGCAGCAATTCAAGCCGGGCTACACCGCACCATCCCCTGTCTTCCGGTTAGGGGGTATTCCATTGAACTTGAGGTACGTAGTTAAACAAGAATTGGTTAATTTGACCTCAAAAGTCAAATCTTCTGGAATACGTGTATGTTCTATTTCATTGCTAACAAAACCGTCTTTTAGGGGGCATTGGCAAATTGCGAGAAGGGATATGAATAATCCTCGAATACTCGCGGTTGTTTCGCCGGACCGTAGTTTCCTTGATCAGGAATATGATACCGATTCTAATTCTAGAAGTTTCTTCTGCTTCCGCTCTGTTGCCGCCATTGTATGATCTTTCTCCACCCTCCTTTTCCAAGATATCTTGTTTTTGGTGTAATTATTGCCGAGCCGAGCCTGAGCTCACCTAAGCTCGAGCTTGGCTCGTTTTGAGCTCTATTCTAATGCTCGAGCTCAGCTTCTTTATTGTTTATTAGTTATTTAATTATTTTCTAAGTGTATATATTTATATAATATATATTTTTATATGTAGCTATGCAGTTAATCTCGGTGATACATCGGTCATATCGGTCCCCTAGTAAAATATCGGTCAGAATATCATCGGTACCGATATCGGCGATATTGACCGATATAACCGATATATCACTGAATTATTAGTGTTAAATTGCTATATATAAATTCTGCATTATATTATAATTACCGATATCTCACCGAGATAACCTATATCTCAAATATCGGTCCTTGACCGATATCCGATATTTTACCGCATTAACTGCATAGATATGTAGTATGGTTTGTTATTTAGTTATTTTTATTATTATATTTGATGATAGTTATTATGTGAATAGATATTTAATATATTAAATAGAAGTCATATAAACAATAAGCTTGTTTATGCTCGCGAGTCTAGTCAAACTTAACATGTGAAGTTCAGGCTCAAGCTTGGTTTTATTCGAGCTTTTAGTGAGCCAGTCCTGAGTAGCTCATGAACGGCTTGGCTCATTTACGCTTCTAGTTATTAACTTCCATTTCTTAATGTTTGTGTGTAGTTCGTGGTTCTCTTGTTCTTGCGCCACGCTCTTCCCGTCATTGCCAACAAGGCGGATAGCGACTCTTTTCTAACATTTATGGTAAAGATAAAATTACAGTTTTTGTTGTGTAATAAATAAATAATTGATAATATTCATCCACCGATTTTCATATATTTTCAGGTGTGGTTCTTACGAACTTCAGCGGTTGTTTTACCTATCTGCATTATGATAAAAGCCTGGACGGCTTTAATATGTCGGCGGCGCCAACTGGTGAGCGGTTTTCTCAAATTGGTTAATGACGAGTCCTTTTTGGTAGTTAACCGCGAAGTCATTTAGTCAAACCACTTATAATATTTTGGGTTTGACTTTTCTAGGCTTCTAATGCATCAACATCATCTCTTTCTTCTTCGTCTTCTTCTTCATCTGATGAGGGAGAAGGCAGAACATCTGTGCCGAACCAGCCGCCCGTCATCCGAGTGCGCTGATATGGGATGCGGTTTGAGCCACCCGGAACCAAGAAATGATGGCTCACGTGTAGATGCACCCACCAACCTGTCACCTTGTGGTCCGTTAAACGCCCAATTTTATGGCGGTTTGGGGAAATGTAGCTGATTTAAGAAATAACTGTATTATGATAATTTATGTATCTGGTTTTCATATGTACAAAGAAAATCAATGGATGCATGAAAGCGTACCCCATAAACTTGTATTTATTTATGATCATGCAATCATTTTGTTGTATTATCATGTTATGTGATATGTTATTTTATTGACATGGATAACTCTATGCTCAAATGGTTTAATGTTACCATGTTATATTACGTGTCTGTCTTATTTTACCTTGTATATTGTTGTTCTCTTATTCAAATTAGACAAATATTTTATCAATTTTTGAGCTTGTTTGTGAAAGCTATTAGGCGGAATCAAACTAATGATCTTACAACCATCATTTTGGCTTCGTCATCACTTCGCGACAGCTTGTTTGTGCACCTCTACGCGGTAATGGTAAGCAAAACCGAGTGACAGAGCTGGAAGCCCGCTGACCGCTTTAAAGGATACTGAGCAGGCCCACTGAAGGAGCTTGTATGAACCTAAGTCGGCCCTGAAAATTCGAGGGCCTTGTGTGACTAGAAAAAACGGGCCCTTAAATTCATGTGTTTAAATGAAAAAATGGGCCCAAAACTTATGGGTTCAATACTAAATAGGTTATTTGGTATTATGTTGGTTTCGTTTTTTTAAAGCATATATTGGTTTAAAAATCATATTGATAGGCTTTTATTATTATAAATAATTACATTACATATAAGATATATAAAGGAAAAAAAAATACTCTAAGCTTTCCGGTTACAAGTTGTAAGCTTCCTAAGAAAAATAATAAAATATGTCCATACACTCCCACATCAATCCCCCACTGACCAATGTATCAAGTAAGCCGAAGCTTGTGGTCAAATTGTGTTTACGTGGTTACGACAGAAAACTAATAGAAGAAAAAAATTAACCGGATAAGCAATCGTTCACATACATTGGTAGAAAAAAAATACATGTATATACTAAAGTTAGGATTAAGAATTAAGTAAACCTATATGAATAACTTTTTAATTATTAAAGTGCTATCTCAAAACATATAATAATTTTATGAGTTACATATTATATACTATCTTAAAGTAGAAAGTCGGTGGCTTGCCACCGACCAACTACTTCATATTAGCTTCTTGCATCTTGAATCAAAGGGAAAAGGTAGTTGACTTTTACAATGGCTTGCCACATTTTTTTCAAACATAAATAATTTTTTTATACCCTAAAATTTTGCCACATTATGTAGTTTGCTTTTTCGATTTGCGTTATGTTTTGATCCAATCGCAGTACAGCTATATGTTACATTGAATTCAACCGGATACGTCGAAACGCATGTTTTCATAAAGTTAGCGCATTACATAACGCTTGGACACATCTGCTCGACGTTTGCAATATACTTGCGTATTACTAGTACTAACTTATAAAACAAAATATTTAAACATTCTCATCCAAAACCCCACTAGCTTCCTTTACTTAAAAGTTAAAACTTAAAACAGACTTCCCATTTTCAACCGGAAACAAAACAACCCCACCTTTAACCGCCGGTCAACAACCTCTTTCGCCGGTGACATATCTCCGATCAACTGCAACATCTTCTTCATCTCACTCTCATCCATGTCGTCAGCACTCAACCTTAAAACGACGCCGTTTCTTCTCTATCTTATTATTATTCTTACACTATCGTTCTTACCGCCGGCTCTGCTGATCAATCCAACGGCCGGATCTCGATCGCTATTACGCGCCATCTCCGGCGGATCAGATCAGTCGGATTTCGCCGTTGATTTGAACGTCACTAACTTCGATCAAGTGTTCAAGGATACTCCAGCTAGTTACGCCATTGTAGAGTTCTTCGCTCACTGGTCCGTTTTAAAACCCTAATTTTGAGATTTCTAGGGTTTGTTATGTTAGATCTTATGTTAATTAATAAATTACTGATGATTTTGATCTCGTTAGTTGTGAAATCAGGAATTTAGGATTAGAATTTAAATATGAATTAGATAGCTTTGATGCAAAAGTTATATGAATTTTGTTACATATTTATGGTGACGTCATGACTATATTTGTATTGGTTACTGTAAATTGTGATGCATTTGTTTGATTTTTGCATATTCATATCAAATTTGTAGTGAATTTAGATAGATTTAATGTAAAAGTTGCTTCTATGTGGAAAGGATAAGAACAAAGATGAAGAGGCATACCATATTAATGGATCTGGTATTCTGGTTTGTTTGGTCATATTTGTTATGTTAAAATAGCATGAAACTGTACTTACTGGAAGCCTATTTTTGGAAAACATTGTTGTCCACTGAAGTCATGATGCATTTATTTGCTGTATGGGTGTTTTAGGGACCGTTTGTTGGTGACCGAATAGAGTATCAGTTAACTGTAAGAGCTACAAATCATGCATTTAGAGTTTGTTTTCCACTCTTGTGGGGTTGTAGAAGACTTACCTAACGTCTGTTGTGAATTTGAGATGATAGAATTCAGTTACCCTCTGATTTTTTGGTTAATGTTTGTATTTAAGAGGATAACCTTATTGTAAATAGATCTAATGTGGATTCCCACCTGCGTTTATCCTACATAAATTAGAATTCGAGGAAGGTTTTAAGTGCAAAACATGTAACTGAATTTTGGTACATTTTTTGTGATGATGACTATATTGTATTAGTTGCTATAAGTTCCGGCTCATCTATTTGATTTATCTTTAAAAAACTTGAATTTGTGGTAAATTTAGATGGATTTAGTTCAAAGTTACCTCTATGTAGAAAGGATAAGAACACAGATGAAGAGCCATACCATATTTATGGATTTGGTTTGCTTGGTCATATTTGTTAATTGTTATGTAAAGTTCTATGAAACTGTACTTACTGAAAGCCTATTTTTGGAAAACATTGCTGTTCACTGAAGTCAAAAAGTTTTTTTTTTTTTTTTTTTTTTTTTTTTTTTTTTTTTTCTGTATGGGCGTTTTAGGGACTATCCTTGCATTTTAGAGTCTTTTCTCATCTCATAGAGTTGTGGTAGATCATAGAGCGGTAGGACTACTATCCTTGTATTTTAGAGTCTTTTCTCATCCCATAGAGTTGTAGAAAACTTACCTAACATAACATGTGCTGTGAACTTGAGATGATAGAATTCATTTACCCTCTGATTTTCTGGTTAATGTTTGCTTTAACTTTAGTAATATTTGGTACTCAAATACCCATCTATGTTTCTAATTTGGTTTATTCATTACTCTTTGTAGGTGCCCGGCTTGCAGAAATTATAAGGTATTTGTATTTTCGTTAACAATGGCTACACATGTGCTTGTTGCATTGCTTATTGTTTTACTTTAATTTGCAGCCTCAATACGAAAAGGTTGCTAAGCTTTTTAATGGAGCCAATGCGGTTCATCCAGGCGTTATACTGATGACACGCGTAGATTGCGCGAATAAGGTAATGTTATGTACATTTTGTTAATCCTTTTGGGAGGATAGATTTTTAATGTTGCTATGTTTTTGTTATTTGTGTAATATATTTTTGTTATTTTATTTGGCAGCACAGATTAACACTAAGCTCTGTGATAAATTTTCGGTTACTCATTACCCGGCGTTATATTGGGGGGCTCCTCCTAAATTTGTCGGTGGTGGGTGGAATGGAAAAAACGAAAAAAGCGAAATTCGTTCTATCGCTGTTGAAGATGCACGAACCGCTGATCGTTTGCTTAAATGGATTAATACGCAGTTGGGAAGGTATGATTGTTTGAGATAAACATACATGGGAATTAGAGCTTCTTTATTGACCATTCATATTAACACATCTGCTTGATTTTGCTTTTGTATACTATAGCTCATATAGCCTCGAAGATGAGAAATTTGAAAATGATCACCTTCTTCATTCAAACGTGTCAGACCCCGCACAGGTATGTTCAAAACTTCAAATAATACTTTTATAATTTAAAGGCATTGTTTGATTTATAATTTATTTTGCGGGTTAGATTGCACGTGCTGTATATGATGTTGAAGAGGCTACATCCTTCGCCTTTGACCTCATTGTAGAACACAAGGTGATTGCCCATAACTCCATAAGTGACAATACATTATATTTATGGCTATTGTTGCCTATAAATTTGTTAATTATATTATTTTTTTAACAGATGATTAAGCCAGATACAAGAGCTACACTTATAAAGTTCATGCAGTTAATGGTGGCCCATCACCCTTCCAGAAGGTTCATACTATCTTCCGTCATTTCATACTCGAGATCTTTAACAGTAAAATGCCATTTTCGTTTCTGAGGTTTGGCCAGTTTTGCGACTTTCATCCAAAGGTTTGTTTTCCGCATCTGGATTCAAAAGGTTTGAAATCTGCCATTTTCATCGGCTCGTTACTCCATCCATTTTTCTCCGTTAAGTCGGTGGTATTTTTGTCTTTTTTTGTTAACTTAAAGTCAGGGGACTTAACTTTTATTTAGTAAGGGTATTATAAATGCTTGTACATAAAGTGAAAAAGACCGAATTGCCCTTGAAGTTAACAAAAAAGACGGAAATACCTCTGATTTAACAGAAAAAAAAAATGGATGGAGTTAACAAGCCGGATGAAAATGGCAAGATTTCAAACCTTTTGGATCCGGATGCGGAAAAACAACCTTTGGACGAAAGTCGCAAAACTGGCCAAACCTCAGGGACAAAAATGGCACTTTACTCGATCTTCAATGTTGCTATTTGTTAAATATAAGTTAAAGTTTGGAATTTTTAGGTGTCGGAGGGGAACTGCTGATATACTTGTTAACTTTGACGATTTATACCCATCTAATAAGTGGCTGGCAGACAAACACGAACCCGATAATAGCACCGGACATGGTCCTTTGGGTAAATTTGACGTCTGTGGAAAAGAAGTTCCTCGCGGATATTGGGTAAATTTCACCTTTTTTTCTATTTAAAATTTCGAGTAAAATGCCATTTTCATCCATGAGGTTTGGCTAGTTTTGCTACGGGGTAGACCGGTAGAGGTAAGGCTATCTACATCTTACCCTCTTCCTCAGACCCTACCTTAGCTTTGCTATTGGTGGGATTTACCGAGTATGATGATGATGAGGTTTGGCTAGTTTTGCGACTTTCGTCCAAAGGTTTGTTTTTCCGCATCTGGATCCAAAAGGTTTGAAATCTTGCCATTTTCATCCGGCTCGTTAACTCCATCCATTTTTCTCCGTTTTGTCAGGGGTATTTCCCGTGTTTTTTGTTAACTTAAAGGGCAATTTGGTCTTTTCCAGAGGTATTCGGTCTTTTTACATAAAACAAAAAAGACTGAATTGCCTTTTAAGTTAGCAAAAAAGACGGAAATACCCCTGACTTAATGGAGAAAAATGGATGGAGTTAATGAGCCGGATGAAAATGGCAAGATTTCAAACCTTTTGGATCCAGATGCGGAAAAACAAACTCATGGACGAAAGTCGCAAAACTGGCCAAACCTCAGGGAAGAAAATTGCATTTTACTCTAAATTTTAAATAAATTTTACTGGTTCCTTTTCTCGTACAATACCCATGATTCAGTAAAAAGAACTTATAAATTATTCTTTTTGCTCTGGGCTTTTTTATGTAGATGTTTTGCCGAGGCAGCAAGAATGAGACCAGGGGCTTCAGGTATACATTTTATCCAACTGTCATGAAAAAAAGAATATCTACAACTCAAATTAGGAAGAGCAATTATATAATAATTCTGTATAACAGGGTTACGTAGTAATTGTATATATGAAGAGTGTTACATAATTATATAACTAGACTAATATTACAAATTTTGGGACATTGCAGTTGTGGCTTATGGGTTCTGTTACATTCACTCTCGGTCAGAGTAGAAGATGGAGAAAGTCAAATGGCGTTTACAACTACCTGCGATTTTATCCACCAGTTTTTCATCTGTGAGGAATGTCGTCAACATTTCTACGATATGTGCTCAAGGTAAAAATAAATAAATATTCTTGAACCTTCTTTTACAATTGGACAAATACTATAAAAAACAAACACTTTCTTATTCCGCACAAAAAAGTTTTTCAATCTAGTTCTGGTATTATATTGAAGTCCCTAAACTTGTAAAATATACACAATAAAGCCCCTAAAATCAAATTTTGGCATACTGAAGTCCCTGAGCATGTCTAGAATGCACCTACTTGTGATTTTTTAATTTTATGTTTTTTTTAAAAGAGAAAAATGCTTGGATAGTCCCTGTGGTTTGACCAAATTTCATCTTTAGTCCCTAACTTTCTAAAATTACACTCTTGTTCCCTGTGATTTGACAAGTTGTTACCCGGATCGTCCCTAGAGCGGATGGACGTTAGATTTCTCAGTGAAGTGGGTGTGAAATGGCAAAATTACCCCTTAATTAAAAATAATTAACAGAAACAAACGTCCATCTGCTTAAAGGGTAATTTTGTCATGTTACACTCACTTAACTGAGAAAACTAACGCTCATTCGCTTCAAGGACTATCCGAGCAACAACTTGTCAAACCACAGGGACCAAGAGTATAATTTTTAGAAAGTTGGGGACTAAAGGTGAAATTTGGTAAACCACAGGGACTATCCGGGCATTTTTTAAAATGACTTGTTACCCGATAAATTGGTTAAAATTTGATGAAGTGACATCCAACATATTTGCAAAAACTCAAAAAGAAAGAAAAAATATTATACCATCTTGTTTTTACCAATTTAAGGGATAAAAGTCATTTTTAAATTTGTTTCACAAGCATGTGCATTGTTACAAGTTTAGGGACTTTAATATACCAAATACAAACTGACACTTTTTTTGTGCAAAATAGGAAAATATGTTGGTCTTTTTATAAGATTAACCCTTTACAATTGTATTTCTTCTCACATTTTTCTATTTTAACCCGATATTGCAGGGTTTCTACTCCATTCAGCACCACGCGTGACTTTGTACTCTGGTTATGGACCTCACATAACGAAGTCAACACAAGACTAAAGAAAATAGAAGAATCTCAAAAAACCGGCGATCCCAAGTTCCCGAAAACAATCTGGCCAACAAAACACCTTTGCCCGTCTTGCTACAAGGACCCTAATCAAAACGAAGAAAGCAGCTCGATTGATTGGGACCGTGACGAGGTGTACAAGTTCATAACCGGTTACTACGGAAACATGCTGGTGTCATTGTACAAGGAGAAAGACAAGCAACATGTTCTGATGAAAAGTAGTGCAGTCTCGGAAGAAGTATTGCAATCAACGAATGCACTTGTGGTTCCTGCGGGGGCCGCTTTGGCGATCGCGGTGGCTAGCTGTTTGTTCGGTGCACTTGCTTGCTTTTGGCGGTCGCGGCAAAAGAACCGGAAGTATTTTCATAAACCCCAACTTTTAAAGATTGTATAATTATTAGATGAAAATTGAGTGTCAAGTTAGATACATTTTTAAATTTTAACACATGAAAGAGATATTAACGGGAAGAAAAAGATTTGGTTTTGTGAGGAATTTGGTAATTTTTGTAATGATTTTGTTGGAAAAAATTTTCAGGATGAGAAGAAATCGGAGCTGATGTGAGTCGAATATGGTTGGTGTGCAAAAGCAAGTGAATTAAGGCCCCTTTCTCATTTCTTATTATGTGACATACATCCATGATGATATGACATGACAGTATATGAAAG
This sequence comes from Helianthus annuus, assembly GCF_002127325.2. Taxonomy (NCBI): domain Eukaryota; kingdom Viridiplantae; phylum Streptophyta; class Magnoliopsida; order Asterales; family Asteraceae; genus Helianthus; species Helianthus annuus. The sequence continues at coordinate 40,299,499 of NC_035447.2, read as the reverse complement.
AATGAGTATATACGATATAATATTATGGAATGTACAGATCTGAAAGAAACTGTATCTTTCTTTTTTGACTGGAACGAAAACTGTACTGTATTTGGCTTACATGTAGCAGAAAAAACTGATGATGCATGGTAATGTATATGTGCAAATATATGTATATACACATAGCCACATAGGTCGATTGACTGACTGACTGGGGAGTTGCAAGTACTCGGACAAAGCAAGGAGTACTCAAACATGCTAATTTTTATAACAAAATACGTGAATATCGAAATACATCAAAAGGATACATGTTCAAACTAAACATACCAAAGTATTTCAAAATAAGCATAATTCATTCTAAACATATGAAAGATCTAGTCCTCATCTTCTACGGTATCTCCGTATTCTTCAATGATGTTAAACCCATCTGATTCATATTCAACCTCTTCATCTCCGGACACAAATTTCTTGCATGTTTTTCTCATCTCATATCTAGTTGGAGGTTGAAACCCAGGTCCAAATCGGCCAATTGCCTCCAACATCATTTTAAAGCTATCCTTTTCAAATGCATGAAAAGGAATTCCACATTCGTATGCAAATCTACCCTTTTAAACAATCTATATGCTCCTTACGAACAACATCTGAAACGCCATCACTTTTCTCTTTCCTCTGTTTAATTCATCCCCGATTTTCACCTCAGCTCTTAAAGATTCATCATCAATTTCTTTTCCCTTCTTTTTCATTTTGTTGTCGCGAATAGCATCCCTACATTTTATCTGGTCATCTTTTGTGGATTTGGGCATGACGCAACGTTTCCCTTTACACGCGCAATGTGGTTTTTAGTCTATTGATTCATCCGGACATTTCTTTGTTGCACAACATACATTTCACTCTATCTTTGTTTTTAGGATCCACCATTACTCCATATTCCCATCTCGGATCATTAGGCTACTCGGTATGAACCATTACTCCATATTCCCATCTCGGATCATTAGGCTACTCGGTATGAGAGGAATGTAGCTGATGGTCCTACCCCACTTATTTAATTTATTTATTTATTTAAATTCATCAAGTTTTTTAACATTTAAAAAACAAACATTACATAACTTAAAAAAAAAAAAAAAACATAACCTAAAAAATTCAAAAATCCTAAGAACTCCATTTTTTCATTATCTTTTCTTGCATTTCACGTAAAATCGCTCGGTCTTCTTCCGGATACGAGTTTATATCGGTTGTCATTATCTTCCAATCTTTATATACGTTCTTTTCCACTTCACGTTCCTTCGCTTTTGCTTCACGTTCCTTCGCTTTTGCCCTTTGGGCTATGACCCGTTCTTCCACTTCACGTTCCTTCGCTTTTGCCATTTGGGCTATGACCTCGGTATATGTTTTGATCTGGGCCATAAACTCGTCCATTTTGGAACCGCTCCCCGTTGCGGCTTGTTTTTTTTGCAGCCGTCGCCTTTTTGGCTTTGTCCCTGCCCGGGGACGTGCCTCCTCTCGAACTTCGTACTCTTCTTCGTCAAATTCGGGCTCGTGCTTGAGTTGCGGTTGAGTTGCTGTTGATGCAGTAGGCGAGGTAGTTGTGTTTGATGACATTACTTAAGATTAGAATCAAGTCACAAACAAATAGCAGCAGTCAGCAATTAACATACACTAAAATTTGACATATGCATACATGATATTAACAATTTAAACACTGGGTTTTAAGGCTACTCGGTATGGGTGAGGCTCATCTTTGGCGGATAGTCCTTGGAGAATGCCCCTCCAAGGATGGAACCAAGGAAATGGAGGGTGAGCCTACCCCACCTAGTTAATTTATTTATTTTTTTAATTTTGGCAAATTAAATATACAATATATATATAAAACTAATATTAATTTAAACTCTAAAATAAATATTAATTCCAACGTTACATTTAAAAAAACCCATGAAAAATAAATTAAATTCATTATTAACACCGTAAAAAATTAAATACATTATTAAATTTAAATAAAGATACACTAAAAAATAATATACCTTCTCGGTCTCGGTTTAAGGCGGCTGCCCTAGTTTGCGGCTGTGACGACGTTTCTGTCTCTTCGTCCTCCTCCATGATCATCTGCGCTGCGTGCATAATGCAGTTTGCAAAAATTAATTCGCCCTCACCCGAAGATGACGAATACCATGATGAAGAAGAAGAAGACGACGACATGCCTATATTTTTATAAAAGTATGATGGTGTATAAAAAAAAACTGAGAGAGATTGGAAAAATTTTGGGTTAAAAGTGGAAGAATAAAGGGTGTATATTTATAAAGTGAGATTGAAAAAATAACTTTTATTTTTATTTTTTACAACGGTTACATTCCATCCAACGTTCAATTTTTTTGTCATTTTGTGCGCGTCCCCAGCGTCTCCCCTTGGCCGATCTAGACGACGCCGGACATGTGGAAATGGTGTTGAGGCTCGTCGCCACGCCAGGACGACCCGGGACGAGCCCCACACCGAATGGTCTAATGTTCCATAAACCCTAGAATTGGAACTAACAGTTTAGTCGACCAACTCATTCGAAAGTATATGATATACGATGAAGATGAAACTCGTACCTGCGAGGCTACGAATCTCCAAATGAGATTTAAGGTTGTCGTCGTCAATGGAGACTGGTGAGATTTGAGGCTCAGTAGCTATGGCAAAAGCCAAAAGGGAGCAGAGAAGGAAGTTTAAGCGGAAAAAAATTTAGGTTTTGGTTTTGTAGGAATCGTTGAGAACTCTTGTGTGTCTGTCTAGGGATAAATATTTGGTACTCTACCATACCGAGTCATTTTCGGTAACAATTAGTCTATTTTTGCGTTTTCTGAGATCAGTATTTTCCGTACGATACGATATTTTGGGTCAATTTACATTCAAATACCTGTATTGTACCGGCCATTTTTGATACCGGTATCTACTTTTTTCGTTTTTTGGAATTGATACTTTCGGTTTGGTACTGAGCTGTCCCTAGTGTGTTTATATCATTGTGCTATATATGTAGTCAACTTAGTTTTATTGTCATATCAAAACAAAAACGGCTAAGGAGGTGGGTGTGGAAATGGGGAGGTGAGGTGGCATGGTATCCCATCGTTTCTTCAGTGCAAACTGGGAATTTTCCCTGATCCCCCCCCCCCCCCCCAGCTTAAAATTCGACCGTTGAACGGTCGATAGATCTAAAAAGGTTAAATTCTTTTTTAAAAACCTAATTAAACCCATTTTTCCATTTAGAATTCACATCCACTTCAAATCTTTTAATCATTCTCCTAAATACATCTTAAAGTTTAAAAAAAAATATATCATTGATCCGAGCCGACCAAACCCGCCACCATTCTTTCCAAACACACCCGCTAATCCCTCGACCCAACCCCCCACTCGTATACCCCACGACACCGATGGATGCGTTTTTGTTTGGTGGTTTTAGTCAAACACCGAACGCGTGACGATTGCAATACCAACAACACCTTGCTATGCAAATGCAATCACAACCAACCCAAATGCCACCGGTCTAACTGTTGCATGAAACCGAACCCGAGCACAATTACGTTTCTTTAGGCGTAGACGATGATGTTATACCCGAAACGCAACCACAAATCACAAAGGGCAAGAAAGGGAAGAAACGAGCACGGGGAGAAAGCAAGCACAAGAAGAGGGAAGTGGAAAGGCACAAAGCATTCCCTGGAGTTCGGTCGAGTTGGAAGTGCTTGTACGAACATTGGTTAACGTTTCTACCAATCCGATTAAAGGTCAATATTTTTATACTTATAAGTTTTAAAATACTTAATTCTATTTAAAAAAAGTATTAAAATTTATGTTTTTTTTATAATAGGGGTTTATTTTAAGAATTATATTGTGTAGGTGGCATAGAGATGGTTTTTGGAACCAATTTGTGAACAATTTTTCAATTGATGCAATGCGAACGGTATCGATTAGTCTATTCCGTTAGTTTCAAATATAGAGAGATGAACGGAAAAACTGGTTTGTTTGCGGGTATCTATCAACATGTATCGTCTGAGTGGTGCAAATGATGAAATTATTTTGGCCACGGCTAGTGAAAGATACACCAACAAACATGGGCCGTGGACATACATGAGGCCGTATGAAATATTGAGAAAATGTGAGAAGTGGAAAGTGGTGCCTAATGAGGTATCACAAGCTAAAAGATCTAAAACGAGCGCATCGAGAAGTTATGGCGGTGGTGGTTCTAATGCACGTTGTGCCATCAATATAAACGATGAACCTGAGTTTGAAGATGAAGCTCCAACCCCTGAATCAGAGCGGCCAATTGGAAGGGACCACGCCAAAAAGCAATGGCTGCAAAGGCTTCCGGGTCAAAGGGAATGACCTCAAGCGATGTATCAAAACTTGAGGCACTTATACAAAACTTTAACGAATTTATGGATGTGCAAGCAGAGAGCTACAAAAGAGAGAAAAAAGAAAAAGAAGAAGCGGTGACGAGGGAAATGGAGAGGTTTGCGTTGGATATGATGTGACTCGAATTTGACCTACGAAATCAAAAGAAACTGAAGAGTTCCTAATTACGAGAACCGACATCGAAAGCCTACCAGAACGAGACTGTGCGGCGATCTCAAGAATGAAAGATAAGATTGCGAAGAAACGGTTAGGAGGAAATGTACCATAGTTTTTTTAATTATGTCCTTTTATTTTAAATATGTCTTTTTTAAGTTATCTATTTTTTTTAATTATGTCTTTTTTATTCTAGTTTATGTACTTTTATTTTTAATTTTAATGAAAACTTTTTTTTAATTATGTCCTTTTATTTTAAATATGTCTTTTTTAAGTTATCTATTTTTTTAGTTATGTCTTTTTTATTCTAGTTTATGTACATTTTATTTTTAATTTTAATGAAAACTTTTTATATTTTTTTGCATACAAGTATTTAAAAAAAACAAATTAAAAAATGAAAGGGGGAAGAAGGGAACCAGACCCAATGTTAGGGGAAAGATACTGAGGTGGAATAGGAGAGTGATATTGCGTCGAAGTGGACGATGGGAAAAAATGGATAACCACACCCCATAGCCTAAATATATATAATGCAATTACTGTTATAATTGTTATGCTGTTATATATGTTTTTTCAATGTGTGACTGCATTTTTTATATATGTTTTTGTTGAAACAACCTTTCCAATGTGTGACAACTAAGCAGTAATGCTCAACAAACTAAGAACATTAGGTTTTGGTTTTCTATATAAGACATTGAAAAACATATAGAAACACAAGAAATCTCAATTATAATAAAGTTTCTTGTGTGCTACAATGTTAATAACCTTAATTCTATGGAACACACAAGTTGTCAACAATTATAATAATGTTTCTAGTGCAATTTTAGCTTGTTATACCCTTGCAAGTTCTCAATAATTATAATAATGTTTGTGTATATTTTTTTTCGTTAGCAGGGGCGGACCTATGTTATGAGCAAGGGGGGCAGATGCACCCTTGAAAAAAATTTAGTGTAACTTTTAAGCATAAAATCCTAGTCGCACCCCTTGAAAATTTGTAGTTGCACCCCTTGAAATCTTCATGATGCATATGTGAGGCAAAACAAAAAAAAAAGTAAAAAAAGTTCATCGGAAAAATTATTTACAGAGGAAAGCACTGCAAGTGCCATATCTAAATTCTAAAATGAAAAAGATATTAGGAAAGAAGGTGATGATCTTGGGTTGTGGTGCTTTTTAACAGGACCCACACACCTATATTTTACCCACTTGAGAATGAATATATTTCCTATGGTTGGCAATTCTTGACACGACACAAAAAACAAGTTTTGGTCAACTAACACGATCTGTTTTTAAAAAACCGGATGGTGTTCAGGTTGATCTGTTTTAAAAACAAGTTGGGTTCGCGTTGATCCTTTTAACCCGACCCGATACGAACGGAAAAAAATACTATATAGTTAGGGGCCTACAATCCTTAACAAATTTCCGCACCCCCAGAAAAAAATTCCTGGGTCCGCCACTGTTCGTTAGTTAAGACTTAAGAGCATCTTATGGTGTCGTTCTAGGCCATTCCTAGCTGACGTGGCACCCGATATGAAGAGGGGGAAAAAGCAAGTAGGGACAAACGCCCATGGCTGACGTGGCGCCCGGTAATTTTCAACAGATACAATATACATTTTACGCCAGCTCAAAACCCAAAAATGGCGCTTCGCTCCATCTTGAATCTGGCAAGAAAGCAACTATCGAAACAATACTCAACAAACCCCATATGACATCACTCTATATACCTATAATTTTCTAACATATTAAACTTCATTATTGCTCAATGCTACATCAACGGCGGTATCACCTTTGCATCTGCCTTTAAACTTCGATGAAATCTTATCGAACACTTGCTCACCTTGAGGTCGGTTTGCATATATGATCCACAGCGCAAGACTGAGCATGACCCCTACCGAGACGAGAGCCAAACCTGCATTTACCAATCGAAGATGATCTTCTAATGGCGGACAGTGGTCGGAGATGATGATTCTGAACGTTTGGCGTACAAAGTTGCAGTCTTGGAGGCTGAGTAATGGCGGTGTATAGTGTTGAAGGCCGTAACTTATGTTCACTGCTCCGACTAGTTGCCGATACATGTCGGGTGTTAGTCTTCCGGTGGTGGTGCAGAATCCTGATTCTGAGATGCTGCAAGTGTAGTTCTGCCACACCTGGAGACCAAACCGGAATTAGATGTCAAATTTTGAGAAATAAACTAAAGAGTAAAATGTCATTTTCATCCATGAGGTTTGGCCAGCTTTGCGACTTTCGTCCAAAGGTTTGAAAAAATCGAATTGCCCTTTAAGTTAACAAAAAAGACGAAAATACCCCTGACTTAACGTAGAAAAATGGATGGAGTTAACGAGCCGGATGAAAATGGCAATATTTCAAACCTTTGGAATCCAAATGCGGAAAAACAAACTTTTGGACGAAAGTTGCAAAACTAGCCAAACTTCAAGGACGAAAATGTCATTTTGCTCTAAACTAAAAAAAAAAAAATCAAAGTTACGTACCATAGTAGCGTTTGCCATTGAAACCAATTGGGAAGGACATTCCAGCTCATGCAGTTGAGAGTCGTACGGATAGCAAACGTAAGGCATCAGTGGGCCCGACTGGTTGTAGTAATTAGAGTTCCCACTGGGAGGTGCATTTGAATTTGCAAACGAACCAATGAACCCGTTTATGATATTGGCGATATCATTAACGACTAATTTGCTCTTATACAAAGTGGCATTGGTGGTTGCTTCGTCAACACACGGAAGGATGTTGCTAAGGGCGGTTTCAGCTTGCTGGTTATCTACCCATTGTCCCATCGCCATACAAGTGTCCGCTATTGCACTGAAAAAAAAAACATTAATGCATCAGTTTCTTACATCAAGAGTCATGAACCGAAGTTTTTTACACAATAGGGATATGGTTTGATTTTTTTCCGTCAAACTTCCTTCATATTTAGATGTAAATTCCATATGGATTTTGTTCCAAAAAGAGCTTATGGCTATTCAAATATAATTTGTTCAACTGTTTGTCAAGATTTTCTTGAAAAAAGGTAAAATACACGGATGGCCCAGTGGTTAACCAAAATTTTGGATCGAGTTAAATGTCATTTTAGTCCCTGTGGTTCGGGTCATTTTGCCAGTTTGGTCCAAAGGTTTCATTTTTCATCTGTGGGTCCAAAAAGGTTTCACAGTTGCCATTTTAGTCCACTGGGTTAACTTCATCCATTTTTTCTGTTAACGAGAAGGCCAATTCGGTCATTTTATATGGCCAGATTGCCCTTCTAGTTAACAGAATTACATATAAAATGACCGAATTGGCCTTCTCGTTATTAGAAAAAATGGATGAAGTTAACCCAGTGGACTAAAATGGCAACGGTGAAACCTTTTTGGATCCACAGGTGAAAAATGAAACCTTTGGACTAAACTGACAAAATGGCATTCAACTCTTTTGGATTTAGTCCCTAGTTTTTCAATAGTACACGGATGGTCCCTGTGGTTTGCACTTTGTAGCATATTTAATCCCCAACTTTTGCCCAAAGTACACAGATGGTCCTTGTGGTTTGTACTTTGTAACGTTTTAGTCCCCAACTTTTGCCCAAAGTACATGGATGGTCCCTGTGACTTGCACTTTGTAACGCACTTTGTCCCCAACATTTAGTGACTAAATGCGTTACCAAGTGCATAGCACAAGGACCATCCATGTACTTTTTGCAAAAGTTGGGGACTAAATACGTTACAACATGCAAACCACAAGGACCATCCGTGTACTTTAAAAAAGTTAGGGACTAAATCCAAAATTTTGATAAACCACAGGGACCATCCGTGTACTTTACTCAAAAACAGGTAAGGATGTCTTATTGAAATGAGTTAATTACTGTTTTCATGCCTGTGGTTTGTCAAAAATCACTATTTCAGTCCATCAGTTTAAAAATTGTGATTTCAGTCCCTGTGGTTTCACTTTCGTAACCATTTCAATCCACCTCGTAACCATTTCAGTTCCTGTACTAACAGAATAAATGGATTGGAATGGTTACGAAAATGAAACCACAGGGACTGAAATCGCAACCTTTTAAACTAATGGACTGAAATAGTGATTTTTGACAAACCACAGGGACGAAAACAGTAATTAACTCTATCGAAATAGTCGTTTTGAAGTCAAAAGCCAAACCGTTTTTTTTTTTCTTTTCAAAGGAAACCAACGATTCTTAAGGACAAAAAATTTCATAACGATACTCTCTCCAACCCATGGAATCTACACGTTTATAAAATAAATCTAAAACCATATGCAATACATCTAACATACAAGAAAGGTCAGAACTTTATAAGAAATATTAAACCGATATTTATCTTACTGGTTGATAATCACAAAAACTCCACACAGAATAAATGTAACCACAACAAGTAACCATCCGCTCGTAATGAAACTGCATAAAGAAAAGCAACAACTAAGATACAAGCAGAACCACAAAGAACGAATCCAAGAAAACGAAAAGTCGAAAAGCAATGATCTTTACATGTAAATTGTGTTCTTGTGACCAAGGATAGACAGAACTGCAACAAAACAAGCGAATATTATAAAATTATAACATACAAGAGAAAAAATGAATCAACAAGCATCTATTTATCATTTACGCATGCTTACAAAGGCCTAAAAATGAATCTAGAAGCATCACTACGGCAACAGCGATCATTGATAATCGTCTGAAACAAACACAGAAAGTAAATGAATTCTATAACATAAAAATTAGAGTTAGTTATTGTTTTCGTCCCTGTGGTTTGTCAAAAATCACTATTTCAGTCCATTAGTTTAAAAATTGCGATTTCAATCCCTGTGGTTTCACTTTCGTAACCATTTCAGTCTTTGTGGTTTCACTTTCATAACCATTTCAATCCATTTATTCTGTAAGTACAGGGACTGAAATGGTTACGAGGTGGACTGAAATGGTTATGAAAGTGAAACCACAGGGACTGAAATCGTAATTTTTAAACTAATGGACTAAAATAGTGATTTTTGACAAACCACAGGGACGAAAACAGTAATTAACTCTAAAAATTATAACTGAACAAAATAATAATTTTAATATTCATAGGAGGAATCGTACACGGTATCAAAAACAGTTCGTATTTTTCGAGAATTTTGTTGTGTTTTCTGCCTCAATGTATCAGCAGCATTGTTTAAGTCAACAGTCAACCGGTCAATATCATCTTTCACATCTGAAGGAAGAAAAACCTGGGCCACATTAACGGTTTTTGCAAGTGACAAATAGGCCGTGACGTTTGCGAGCGTTTGTACGGTGTAGTCTGATTGGTTTACAACATAATTCAACGTCTTCACGGCTTCACCATGAAATTCATCTTGTCCAACTGAAAGAAGTATGCAGCCGATCCTGTGTAGAACCGTCAGTTGTTTGTGTAATATGAATAAACATAATTATGGTGAAAACAACATGAAAAATAAATCAAAATGATCCATTCAGATGCTTGTTAAGTGTCAAATAAGGAGTGTTTGACAAATTTTAATTATTCTGAAAATTGGATTTTAAATAATATCAAATCAACTTTAACATATTGGCCGGCCACAGTCCCAACAGTACCAACTTCTAACCCTATTTTCCCTCAGTGATCCCACACTAAAAAAAAGTTAACTCAGTTAGTTTTTGCTGACGTGGACTACCACATAAGCAGTCCACATCATCAAAACTTTGCCACATAAGCAGTCTACGACTCTACTTTATCAAAACTTTTGACTTATTTGCCACACAAGCAGTCCACGTCATCAAAACTTTGATTTTATGCCACATAAGCAGTCCACGTCAGCAAAAACTAGTTGGGTTAACTTTTGGTTAGTATTGGATCGCTAAGGCAAAATAGTTTAAAAGTGGGGACCGTCACAAAACATTTCTTAAGTTGGGACTGTTGCCGGCCAATATGTCAAAGTTGGGATTATTAAAATCCAATTTTCCTAATTATTCAAGACAATAACAATTGAGATACTCACACTGAAGCACATGTGAAAACGATAAGCAAAATCAAGCAAATCCTCTGAGAACCACGGGATTCTTTGTCTTTGATGTCGATCCTCCATCCACAACAATGATGTATGATCATCGCCAGACCAAAGCACACGAACCATAATATCGCAAGCATAAACTCAACAGCTCCTGTAAACCCAACCGACTGTAGATAACGTCACTAAACAATACAAAGAATGTCACCAACAAATTACATATTGAAAGAAACTTACTGCCCAGTAATGTTTATTGGTAATGTCCCATCCACCTCGATACCGCTTAAAATGGTTAAGAATGTCTGGCCGCTTTGTTCTTGACCCTGCCAATACAAGCGGGTCGGGTGGACCGTTAGCTGGACCAGGAGCCTCACTTGCGGGCGACGAGCTTAACATCCCATTTTTCCAATGACCAAGGTTATCTTCTCCTATAATTAACAATCATATAAGCCCAAAGTAAGTTTGTAAATCAATGGTGTCATTCATCATCCAAATTCATAAACAAATGACTTGTAACATCCAATAAAGCTTCAAACTTTAACAACTCAATGGTGAAAATGACCCAATTTCTCAACATTACAGGAATCTAGTTACAAAAAAGACATGATCACACAACTCCAAACAGTAAAAACATAAACCCCAATTCCATAATTCACCAAATTTCTTCAAAAATCTTGGAAATTTACATAACATTCTGCATTTCCAAGAAAATATCAACATGAATCTTGAACAGAATCTTTGTCGGCAAAAACTCATTATATCCAATTATCAAGAAATACCCAGAACCCATAGATCAATAAACAAAAAACCCATTAATTAAAAACAATAAAAAGAATCATACCTAGTATAAATTTGGATTGATCTTTTGAGAATGAAGAAATAGGTGAAACAGAGGTGATGAAGATGAACAACAAGAACACTGGATTTTTCACCATTCTTCAGTTTCTGATGATGATTTTAAATCAAAAGCTCACTCCATGAAAGAAATTATAAGAATCGTAAATTTTTGATGGTCAAGAAATCAGCTTTTTTGGATTGAATTTTAGAAGAAAAAAAAAATAAAGAAAGATGGGGAAAGTTGTTGATTCACATTAATCTTGCAAGGTAATGTAACCTATACGTACAAAAGATTGTTTATATTCTGGGGTGGGGTTTGGGGTGGCACATGGGGTGATGGAGGGTGCGAGACGAAAAGGCGGGTGAGTGGTGTGCAGATTACAGGGAAGAAGGGTGTAGAAGAAGATTTTATTGGGTTTTATTTGTCTTTTCTGCAACTTTTTTTAATCTTTAATTAGTGGAATTCCATCATGTCATGTATGGTCAAGAAAATAGTCGGTATCAGTTTGATTTGTTATGATATAAGCATTTGTTATTATGACTAAAAGACACGTGTTTTATATTGATTGAAAATGATAAAAACGAATATTATACTAACGCCCATAATTAATTCGGTTTTTCATTGTAGTGGTACTTGTAAAGCCTACAATATCACATATACACTCTATTTTAAATGTAATTTCGTTGTCAACAAAATTTATACCAAAACATTGGAAGAAAAATTAAGCACATACACGTATTTAGTTTTTCTTTTAAAAGTCAACGAACGTAACTTATCGAAAGAAATCATTTATACCAAAACATCGAAGAAAAACTAAGCGCATACACGTATTCAGTTATTCTTTTAAAAGTCAACGAACGTAAGCTATCGAAAGAAATCAAATTAAATCAAAAGTAAATGAATGAAATACGTATAATCTTTCTATACTAATAAACAAAAATCCTTTTTGTACACGTGTCATTCTCTGGTAATTTCTCACCCTTATTTTCTTATTTATCTCTTTTATTAAATAATAATAATATTAAACATCAACTTAAATAAATCTATTTATCTCTTTTATTTAATTGATTTCTTTTTTAATTCTAAAGTTTCGATCTTTGGCAATTTAAGTTTAAAGTTTCAATCTTTGGTATTTTAACCTCTTTGATTAATTTGATTTTTCACTTCTAATTCAAAAGTTTTCATCTTTTGCAATTTAACCCCTTTAATTTTTTTACTTTTAATCCAAAACTTTTCATCTTTTGCAATTTAATCTCAACATTTTTTTACTTTCAACTTTAGTCTCTTATGTACTTTTCATCTTTCATAAGTTATCCGTTTAACATGTCGTTCTAAATTTCTGACTTAACACGCCGCAACGTGCGTGTGAGACTCAACGTTTTTCATCTATTTTTTTTCTGTTTCTTTAATTTGTTTACTTTCAATCCAAAACTTTTCATCTTTTGCAATTTAATCTCAACATTTTTTTTTTGAAAGGCAAACGAAACTATATTAAACCAAAATCATAAACCAACCCCATAGCAAGAAGCTACAGAGCCAGAGTTACAATAGAGAGCAAAGAAACATTGGGTTATAAAATTTAAACTACACTACAGCATACAAGTGAATTTTCTCCAATCTTCCCAAGATGTTACCATAAGCCTTGTCCTTCGCCTCGCCCACTGATACGAAGTTTCTTTTATTTCCTCCATTACCTTGTGTGCTATGCCATCCCTGTTGTTAAAAACTTTTCCGTTCCGTGCTTGCCATATCGACCATAACGTAAGTAAGTAGACTGCATACGTCACCTTTTTTCTGTTGCTAGTCCATGGTAAGTCATTTACGCTTTGAAGTCTTTCTTTTACCGAGCCATGGTTGCGCCCTATCGGAATGTTTAGCCATTGGTATACATGCATCCAGAGTTGATCCGCAAAGCAGCAGGTTATTAACACATGATCAGCTGTCTCCTCTGTTTCCCCACACATCCTACAGATTAAAGATGGAAGTGCCATACCTCGTGTCGTTAAAGCCGCTGTTGTAGGAATCTTTCCATCTACCGCTCGCCAGGCAAACATGTTGCATTTTGTTGTTGCCATCTTGTTCCATATGAAGTCGTTTGCAGGTGCGTTGATGTCTAACCGTCTTGCTAGTAATTGCCTTACCCCTTTTACCGAAAACCCTTTGTCTGTATCATTCTTCCAAACCCATAAATCTTTTGATTCTGTGATTATTTGCTGCTGTAAAACAGTCATCAACGCTTCCATTTCCCTCATTTCAAGGTCTGAATTTGGAGCTCTTTGCCACTTCCAATCCCATATTTTCATACCCCCATTCTCCTTATAATTTTCCTTGACTTTATTTCTTTTTTGTTTGGCCAAATTGTAGGATAAAGGAAACATATCTTTTAGCGTTTCCTCCCCCACCCAACGGTCAACCCAAAACAAAGTTTTATCTCCTACACCCACCTTACTCTTAAAACAGTTGTTGACATCAATGTTGTACTTATTAAACTCCTTGCCCACTTCCGCTATTGTTTTCCATACTCCTGTGCAGCCTTTTTTGATCGGTATTGAAAGGACGCGTCTAGGATTGTTATGTATGGCATTTATCACGTTCACCCATAGTTGGTTTGGTTCCATCTTCATCCGCCACCACCATTTGATTAGTAGACCCAAGTTTAGATCTCTAATGCTTCCCACTCCTAGCCCCCCAAATTGTTTTGACGCCACAATTTTTTCCCATTTGACCCATCTTACCTTGTTAACCATATTGCTTCCACCCCATAAGAACTTCCTCCTTATCCCTTCCATAACTTTTATTACGGCCATAGGACACTTATAAAGTGATAGATAATAATTCGGTAGGCTACCCAACACGGACTTTAATAGTGTTACTCTCCCCGCAAATGACAAATGTTTTGCTTTCCAATTGGATAGCCTTTTATTAAATGTATCTATTACCTCCTTCCAATTTGTGATTCGGTTCATATTTGCTCCTACCTTTAATCCCAAGTAGGTGAATGGGAACTTACCCGCCTTGCATGTAAAGATTGTTGCCATATTATTGACTTCTTGTTCCTCTTTACCCACACCGAATAACTGACTTTTCCTTGGGTTTACTTTTAATCCCGACACTAAGTAAAAACATCTTAGTATTCGTTTCAAATTCTTCAAATTCCCTTCATTCCATTCCCCCATAAAAATTGAATCGTCCGCGAATAAGAGATGGCTGAGGTATGGTCCGTTTCCCGGTAATTTTACTCCAGAAAACAGACCCGTATTCACCGCTTTTGTCATCATGACATGTATGGCTTCCATTGCCACAATGAACAAAAATGGTGATAAAGGATCTCCTTGTCGTAGGCCGCGTTTGTATTGGAATTCACTCGTTGGGGATCCATTAACTAACACCGAGCCTCTCCCTGCAAATAATATACCCATAACCCAGTTCCTCCACTTGGATGGAAACCCCATGTGTGTTAAGACGGAAATCAAAAACTTCCAGTTTAGCGTATCGTACGCCTTTTCAATATCTGCTTTAAAGACGAAAATGTTTCTTTTTGTTTTTTTTGCCCATGCTACTATCTCGTTTATTACCAGGGGTCCATCCACTATGTTCCTCCCCGACATAAAAGCCGATTGCGTACTAGATACAACGTTTTTTATTACGCATTTCATTCGATTAGCTAAAACTTTGGAGATGATTTTATTCACTACCCCAATTAACGAAATAGGTCTAAAATCGGAAAAAGTTTTAGGGTCACTTACTTTTGGGATGAGTGCTACAAACGATGAACTACACGTCGGGTGAATAGAGCCGTGGACAAAAAATTGTTCCATCGTTTCCATCACTAAAGACTTCAGATCATCCCAGTACTTCTTTATAAGTGTGAAAGTAATCCCGTCTGGTCCGGGGGCTTTGTTCCCTCCACACTCCCAAATAGCCGCTCTAACCTCCTCCAAAATGAACGGTTTTATTAAGTTTGTCACCTGCTCCGCATTTAGCCTTTTGAAACCTTCAGCCCCCAGTCTTGGCCTACTCGATATCGGCTCCTGGAATTTCTCTTCAAATGTCTTTTTGAACTGCTCTTTTATTACCCTTGCATCCGTCTCCCACACCCCATTTATCCATAACCCACTGACTTTGTTTCTAGCTATGTGGCTGTTAACAATAGCGTGAAAAAAAGAAGTATTTTCGTCCCCTACCTCAATCCATCTCATCCGAGATTTTTGTTGAAGGTCCATAGCTTTTGTACAATGCCAATCTCTAATGACTCGTCTGAATTCTTGCCATTGTTTTTTCTCTTCTTCATCTAAAGCTCGTGATTCCGCCTCTTTATCCAGTTTTGATAATTCGTTTAAAGCCCAGTTAAAATTTTTTTCCCTTTCGTCCTTCTCTTTTCTTCTCCATGCCTTTAGTTCCTCCTTAACGGCTTTGAGCTTGGCTGCTAGATTTTCATCTTTAAACCTAGAGTTGTGCTCTATCCTCAGGCCCCTTCGTACTGTCTCATCAAAGCCCGGTTGGTCCACCCAACTGTTAAAAAACCTGAATGGTGAAGGCCCAAAAGAATTATCGGTAGTAGTTAAAATCAATGGACTATGGTCCGAAATATCTCTACTCAAAGCTTCAAGTTTGGCATTAGGCCATTTCAACATGAAATCCCCACAAACTAATATCCTGTCTATCTTGCTTAAATTTTTTCCATCACCTGACAGAAAAGTGAAACTTCTGCCTCCCATATTGTATTCCTGTAACCCCCCGTTCCTGATAAAATTATTGAAGCTCATCGCCCCGTTTGCGTCAAACTGCGAGTTAAATCTTTCTTCGGGCACCCTCACCTCGTTGAAATCTCCTATCAAAATCCATTTGCCTTGTATTGTTTGCTTTACCATTAACAGATCATCCCATAAACGTCTCCTATTTGGTAGTGTTGATGGCGCATAAACGTTAACCACCACCAGGTCCATCGTGTCCCCAGCCAACTGACCTTTAATCAACAAAAAATTTTGATTTTTTATTTCAAGATTCTTTGTAAAAACACCTGGGTTCCAGATTGACAGCAACCCTCCAGATCTTCCATCGGCGTCTACCTTTGAATAATCAAAAGCAGTGTTGTCCCAAAACCTTCTAATCATGTTGATTTGAAGGTCTCTAAATTGTGTTTCTTGTATTGCGAAAAATGTGAGATTATACTTTGTCAACAGTTGACGTATTCTTGCCGCCTTCCCCGCTCCCCCTGCACCTTTGATATTTAGTGAGCCGAAATTCATTGGAGACCGGCATCCTCCTGTTCTTCTTGTATCGCAACTCTGACCTGGTCTTCCTTTTCTTTTAAGTCTACGCCCAATTTTGAACCGACCATATTCGTTTCTAGTACTTCTCGGTCCATCTCTTCGCCCGTGAGACCTTTATTTATGCCTTCGTCAGTGTTCGGGTCTGATTCTGGAACAACTGATTCACCAGACAATGAGTCTTCCTCCCAATCGGAGTTGAACTCGTCGTCTAACGATGGTCCGTCAACCTTAGTTAAGAACGAGTCGTCTTCCTCCTGTACAGTCACCTTTGTCTTCGCCTTGGTTTTTTTCTTCGTTAATGTTACTGTTTTTTTTCACTGCCTTTTTTCTATGAGCATACCTAACCTCATCGGATAATTCAATATTCAGGTCAGGTAATCGTCCTTTATTAATCAGGGGTGTGGGCTTCAGATTTAAAGCTCTGGCCTTTGCTAAACTAGTTCTCTTCCTCTTTTTGTGGGTCGTTTCCTTAAGCCCACTAGATCCCAAGTCTTCAAGCCCACAGTTGTTAAGCCCAAGGTTTGGAAATAATTGGGGCCCACCCCAATGACTGGATTGTGGTACACAGGAAGACTCCTCAACTCCCACCTTTTTAGGTGAATCATGCGCCGGCTTTTCGGGAGCCCCGCCTTCACCTTCACTCCCTGCATGTGTTGTTTCATTTCCCATGTACATATTTTCAAATTCCCCCCCTGTATTTTCACCACCTTTCCGTAGGATACCCTCTTCCGCCCGTTCAGGTTCCCTAGCAGGCGTTTGATGTGTCTCCTTCGTTGAGTCTCCATCAACCATCATCTTCTCCGGCGACTTCTTGTCTATGTCATTCGGCTCTTCTTGATTGTTCATGTTCTCCACCAACGTTGGTTTGACCCTTGAAGGACTCCTCCACTCCGATAGACACTCCGGTAACCATGTTTCATTTTCCTCAGATATCCACACGTCGAAAAGTTTTCCTTTCCACCTCACTTTTATTTTTTCTTTGATACAGTCATATTTTCCGGTCACTATGCCGACGATGTCGAAATTCAAGTTTAAGTCATAAGAATCTGCACTGGACGGTTGTATCACCTTCCCAAACTTTTCTCCTATACAATTGAACACCCCATTTTCCCACAGTTGGATCGGCACACCTTTTATTATTAACCATGCGATCCGCTGGAACGGGATTACATGTCCGTCCCAGCGTTTTAAGCTTTCAAACCACTGCTCCCTTATGGCCTCTCCCCTTCAGAAATTCATCAGTTTCCTCAGTGCTTTGGAAGGTAATTAGTATTTTAAGACCCCCAAGATATCTCAGTTCTGCGTTCTCGAGTTTCATATTTGATCTGAGCAGGTTTATCCGTCTCAGTACTTTGAGATCCTTCACGTCACCCACCACCGCCTTACCCCTCCATTTTTCATATGCTTTCGAGTCACAGTTAAAGGTCAAAATCATATCTTCTGCTTGTTTCTGCTCGTTACCTGTCACAATGTCTGCAAAGGACTTTCCTTTGGTCAGTCCCTCATATTTCCTTATTCCTTGCCCTTGTGTCTTGATGTTTATCTCCTCTTTCCTCACCCATGTCTTTCCTGGCTTTTCATGACCTTTCTTTATTACTTTTACAAACCTTGCAACTTTTGCCCACACCCTCCAGCCATAGAAGTTTAACTGGTTGAGTGCCTTCACCATTTTTTCTTCGTCCTTCACCTTAACAAACCTCACGAAGCCAAAACGGCAGCCTCTTTTATCCTTCTTCCTGGCTATGTATGCATCGACAAGGAAACCATAGTTTATGCACTCCACCCATAACTCCGCATCCGACACATGCGGATGTATATTGGATATGTAAAAAGTTGTCGCATCTTCCCTACTAAAGTCTTCACGTCGGAACCCTTCCCCTTGATCTCGTTCTGCTTTGTTCGATGACTCTCCTATCTCTGTTTTCCGGTTGCCGTCGCGGGCAGAGCTCTCTCCTCTCTCTCCTATCATAACTGACTTATAACATATAGTTTTAGCCTTTTAGGTTTCCCAACATTTTTTTTACTTTCAACTTTTTACTTTCAACTTTAGTCTCTTATATACTTTTCATCTTTCATAAGTTCTCCGTTTAACGTGTCGTTCTAAAAGTCTAAAGTTTCAATCTTTGGTATTTTAATCCCTTTGATTAATTTGATTTTTCATTTCTAATTCAAAAGTTTTCATCTTTGCATTTAACCCCTTTAATTTTTTTTACTTTCAATCCAAAACTTTTCATCTTTCACAATTTAATCTCAACATTTTTTTACTTCAACTTTAGTCTCTTATATACTTTTCATCTTTTATAAGTTTTCCGTTTAACGTGTCGTTCTAAATTTCCGACTTAACACGCCTCAACGTGCGTGTGGAATTCAACGTTTTTTCATCTATTTTTTTTTTCTGTTTCTTTAATTTTTTTTTACTTTAAATCCAAAACTTTTCATCTTTTGCAATTTAATCTCAACATTTTTTTTTACTTTCAACTTTAGTCTCTTATATACTTTTCATCTTTCATAAGTTCTCCGTTTAACGTGTCGTTCTAAATTTCCGAGTTAACACGCCGCAACGTGCGTGTGGAATTCAACGTTTTTTCATCTATTTTTTCCTGTTTGACGTTTCCGTTGCAGAAAGTCTATTTTTCCCCATTTGATAGGTCTGTCGCAACGTGCGAGTCAGAGATCGACTTAGTTATTTTTTTCTCATTTTTACACACAGGCTCGTGGTCAGTGGTCATGTGAGAAACATTTGTCTTTCATCTAGTATATAAAATAGTAAAATTAAAATTTAGAAAACAATTCAGCATAATAATATATCTTTACTGTTGATTTCGTAAATTAATATGTATAATATTGTTTATTAACTAATTAAGTTATTGACGAAAATTATATCAGATAAAAATCCTTATCTTATGAAAAGAGTAAATGCAAGTATCAAATATAAATGTTATAACATCGAAACTTTTATTGTAAAAAGGATCTTTAAATTAGGCTTAATGATTCATTAATGTGAAAATATTAAGTATAAGCTATGTTATCATCTTATAATACCAATATAGTCCGTGTATTTTACGAAAAGCTTATGATTTTGATTTTCTTGTTCGGACATAGACTTGTTAAATACGTTTAAATGTATAGTTTTTTTCTCGCATCCATAATTAATGCACTTGTTGATAATATATAAATGAGTTAATTGCCCGGATGGTCCATGTGGTTTCACGTTTTTTCACATTTAGTCTTCACCTTTTGAAAATAGCAGGTATGCTCCCTATAGTTTGTTATTTTGTTACTCGGATGGTCCCCTGAGTAGATGTCAATTAGTTTGGAAATAACAGGTATGCTCCCTATGGTTTGTCATTTGTTACTCGGATAGTCCCCTGAGTAAATGTCAAGGGACTATCCGAGAAACAAAATGACAAACCATAGGGAGCATACTTGCTATTTCTAAAAGGTAGAGAATAAACGTAAAAAAATGTAAAACCACAGGGACCATCCGAGCAATTAACTCTATATAAATTTAATAATTTCTTATGAGCTCCGCATTCTATTATATCCACGAAGAATATGAGATTAAACAATTGATTGTTATAGTTTAGTGATATTAGAAAGTGATCTGAACGTTGTTTTACTAATTTTGTGAAATTAACGTTAAAAGCGAGGGACGGTTATTCATGCATCATGTTATGACGTTGATAGTCAAAAGACAAGGGGGTACATGCACTAATTAGTCTTTGTCTCGATTGCTGAGTGTTATGTGGCTTATGTTCAATGCTTGATGCAAAACTATTATCGAGTCAAAGGTCTCACTAGAAGCAATCTCTCTATTCCTACGAGGTAGAAATAAATCTTACTATTCTTAAACTCTATTTTAGTTTTGCTATTGATGGATCTACCGAATATGATGATGATGAGTTTAGTGATATTAGAAAAAGTACTAATACTTTTAACACATAAAGTGGGCTGCCTTAGTTACATTCATAGTAGAAAGAAATCGGTCAAAAAAGCGAAAAGAAATAATAAAAGAATAAGGGAAGTGGGATTTTAGTTGTTTCGTAGCATGGCTTCATAAGTATTTTATTAGAAGCATGTTTTGTGTTGTATGTTGTTGCATTGTTACCCATAAAACATGTGGTTTAGAAAACATATCACTTTTTATATATTGTATTTACATACTCCGCTCATGGGTAGGTTATAAAATGGATGAGCATTCTAAAAGTTTTGCAAATTGTAAAGGCTTTGAAACGTTTAACAAAGAACGAGCGAAAAGGCATCTAACTAAGACCCTAAGGGTGCGTTTGGTTCGCAGAAATTCAATGAAATTTAAGAGAATTGGAATTTGAATTTCATCTCTTAAGATATTTGGTTCATAGAATTTGATGGAATTGGAATCTCAATTCCAATCATCATGTGATTGGTTGACAATGGAATTGAAATTGGAATTAGGCATGTATTCCTTCAAATTCCTTTAACTAAAGGAATTCAGAATCCTTCCTATATGTGAAGGAATTAAAGTAAATTCATTGGAATCTTCACCGTTTCGACCCATACTGGTTTCGATCCGAACCGTTTCGACCCGTACCGTTTCGACAAGAACAGTTTCGCCTCCTACCTTTTCGACGCGAACGGTTTCGACCCATAACGTTTCGACGCCAACGGTTTTGACACGTACTGTTTCGAATCGAACTGTTTCGACGCGAACCGTTTCGACCCGTACCGTTTCGACGCGAACCGTTTCGACCCGTACCGTTTCGACCAGTACCGTTTCGAATCGAACTGCTTCGACGCGAACCATTTCGCTCCGAACCGTTTCGACCCGTATCGTTTCGACGCGAACCGTTTCGACCCGAACTGGTGGTTGTGGGTGCCGGGGGGATGAATTCCAATTCATTTGACAACCAAACACAGCAAAAATGGAATTGAGATTCCAATTCCAACAATTTTCAATTCCAACTGAAATGTTTAAATTCCAAATCCAATTCCTTCAAATTCTAATTCCTATACAAATTCCAATTCCAATTCCAATTCCAATTCCAATTCCAAATCATTCCGTAAACCAAATGCCCCCTAAGATTCTAAGAGTAAAGGAGATTGGTTAGATGCACCGTTTTTTGGGTTAGACTGACGCCCCATATACATTGATGTTAAATGTTAACTCACTGCTGCACGCATAGATCAACCCTGAAAAAAAATTATCATGGTATATTGGTATATAATATACTTAAAATAAAACGATTAAAATTATCGATTTTATAATATAATCTTTGTTGAAAGTTAATGAAGCACAACTAATTGACTAACTATATTTAAGTATGAAATTATCACTATGTCATCTTAGTTACTAATTTGATGAAATATCCAAGTTTCTTCACACTTTTTTATATTTTTTTCATTTTCATTTAATCAAGAAATAATAGATAAATGTATATACCAAAAGAAACATATTTGATCAAGAAATAGATGAATTTATATACCAAAAGAAACATTTTGGTGATAAATCATATTTCAAGTTGTAAACAATTATAAGAAAATCGGTATAATTAATAATAAAGATTACGTCTACTAGTTTTATGCATTAAATTATACCGATTTGTTATAAAAATGCACTTTGTTATAAAATTGACCTAAATTAAATATAAAATCTCATATATTATAAAGGGGTAGTAATATGTGTACCAGCGGCAGAGTTAGTGTGTTAGCAGGGTAGCACGGAGTATCCCTCAACCTCGTCTCCGTAGTGTAAAAATACCCCATCAGTTTCGTATCCGTTATACAAAGGATACCCCTGATCCAAAAAAAAAAAAAAAACAAACAAAAAACAAAATTTGGGATGCCCTTGAACTTTTGGGCTACATCCGCCGCTGATGTGTATCCATTCCAATCTTTTCACTATATACATCTTCTATATGTCCGTATGCATGTCTTACACATATAACAAATACATATGGGTACATTTAGCCTAACTCTTTCTTAACACGAGGTTATCTTCATAGTGGCTGCTCTTCGTGGCCCTCGTCCATAGTGGAAGAAAGAGAGTCTAACGTGAAGAGGAGAAAGGGTTAGGGAATTTTTTTTTTAAAGCAAACGAATAGGATTAGAAATGTGAGATGGAAGGAGGTCCGTGAAATTTCTTCCGGACAAACCGACATCAAGGTTAAAGGGGACCCAAAGGTACGGTTGTTAGAGCATTCACATTCGATCTCTTATCATTACACTAAAAATCCCTACTTTTTTTTCTTTTTTTTTAGTTAATAATTTTTTTTTACATATTTATCATTACTTTTTCTCTACTCACAACCAGTTTAAAAAATATTAAAATTTATAGAGGTGAAATGTGTTTCCGGATATTTAAAGATAAACATCCTCTACTACACTTGAAAGGAGTCACGGACACGGGTTTTATTATAAAAGGAGCGTGGAATTAGCCGTTAGGTTGGTGAGCCATTAATATCGGGTTCGTTTTTCATGTGGGCCAAACCGGATCTTAGTGCTTTCACACTATACTTGAATGGGTCCCGTGTGACACTGCCATAGCTCACAGGCCCACATGTTGTTAATTTCGATTTTTGATTTTCCAAAATAAATAGTTTGCTAAAAACCTACAAATTAATTTCCATATGACCTAACAAAAACATTATGATTTTTTTCTATACTTGTGAGCTAAAATTAAAAAAATATATAGATATATTACTAGTCTAACTAAAAAAATAAGGGTAATACTTGTGAGTGTATATATATATATATATATATATATAGAAAAAGTATATCGTAAAATATGTCTTAACGTACGCCGCGTACGCGATGGTAAAATCGCACGTTATGTTACCAAAAATGAAAATCGCATGTGTCAAAAACCCTGAAAATCGCATGTACATAAAAAATAAGGGAAATCGCATGTTCAATAAAAACTTCAAATTGCATGTACAGAAGAAAACAATACAAATTCCAAACATTTCGTGAACCAAATGCCCCCATAAAGTTTTAAAATTGTCTTTTTGTTCTCCTTATATTTGGATTAGATAACAAAGATTATCCTTAATTTGTATATTAAATTGCATTCTTTATCCTTTGTCTTTAAAAATCATGCAAAATGTCATTTATTTTGTAAATTTTACACGTTCTTTGTTCTTTAAGTTAACTAATGTTAACTTTTTAGTTAAATTTAAGATAAAAGACCATTTTGCTTAAATGGCATAATCTAAAGTTTATTTATAAAAGACATAACTTGTAATTTACATAAGTTCTTTTAATTTATTTCTTATCTTTCTTTTGATATTATTAAATTTGTCACTATTTTTTTAACTGATTACTTTAAAAATTTGTAATTCATTAATTAACATATTTTTATAAAATATATATGTTTTTATAATTTATTTATTTTCATTCGTTTGATTAAATGATTTATTTTTTATAAATAATATAACTTTTATAGTATGTTTTACATGAACCATTGGTGTTATCGAGTTATTTTTTATCACTTTTGCATTTATTATATGTTATATGAACAAAATTTACACCAAAATATGCAGTGGTTACCGATCGGTGACTACCGCAATAGTATATATCTCTCTCTTTCACATCTCCTTTCATCGGTTACTGCAACCCAGAATACATACCCGATTCATGGTACCTGATGGAGTGGTTCGGGTAACACCATCCAATTCATGGTACACGAGAACTCCCCGCCCACCCAAGAGTTAAGAGGGGTTTCTTTCGGTGGTAATAAAATTGGGTCCCCTTTAATAAAATAACTAGCAGGAAAGAGGGGGGGGGGGCTCGAGAAGGAGTGTGTATTCTCTTGAATGTGGTAATTTTGAAAATGAACGTTTAAATGTCCTTCAAAAGTAAGCAAACAGATCCGACACATGTAAAATACGGTTAATCCCGCCGTACCATGATACGCTTAATCCAGTGTTTTCTTTTCACTTTTCTTGAATACTTGATGGATGAGAAAATACTTGATCAAGGCCTAAATAAAGATACTTTTGTGGCAAATTGTCGTAGAAATGTTTTGTTAATCATTTTTCATGCTTGTATATTGAAAATGAGACGAGTATTGATGATTTCAGTTTTATACCCGATTTTAAAGTCGCATCTCATATTCGGCCTAATATTTGTCGAGTATTCCGCATACCTATGGGGATCAGGATACGTGTTAAGAAGATACATGTAGGGATTTTCAAAAGCATTTCATCCGGTTAGCTGAGCAGAGATGGTAGCGGGGTGTTCAATAGTCGTGAGTGAGAACGATGATTTTGACGATTTGTTAGAGAGTTGTAGGTGTTTATTAATATTTGTTAGCCAAATCCCTGAGAGAAGGAGTTTATGACCTGACATGGTGTTTATTAATCATGGTTTGACACGTAACACTCTGATAATGTAAAGTTTAGAGATTTTAATAAATTTGTATATTTGTTTAAAATTAATTCTGAATTAATATTTGAAAAATGAACCGGAAAGACGATGTGTGTGTCGAGTTACAATACAATAAATGGGTTAAGAGTGTCACACCCCCAAAAGACCACACGCGGGAACCCCCGCGAGGCGTGTGACGTACCAGGATCCAGCCACCAATCACATTGAACTATAATAAATATTTAAATAAAACATTCCATTCATTTCATAATATAATCCCAAGTCATAAGTTAAAACCAAAGTAAACGTTCAGCGGAAGCATAATGTAAAACGTTATTCAATTGTTTGAAAACAAGAGTTCAAAGCCAACGAAACATGTATCCAAGAACTATGACCCATGACCACTTCAGCACTCCCAGATAGCAAGTTCCATCCATAAATCTAACGACCTGCAAGCATGCAGACAAGTGTGTCAGACGACGCTGGTGAGTTCAAAGTTGTTAACACGTTTTAGTTACCAGATATAAGTATAAAACATTTCAAAGATTCGATGTTGTTATTAACTCGATTACCGCAAATGGCTCCAGATTATTTGCCCTTCCCCAATGCTCTATCAAACATTGGTCAAGTGGTTAAGGTAATTAGTTCATGACCATCCTCCCCGGTACGGTTTGAGGGTGCCAAACCTAATAGCGCTATCAACTAATAACCCCGTTGCCTCCCCGACAATTAATCAGTATATGATGGGACTTAATGATAGAAATGAGTGTAATAACCAACATCCCAAGTTTAACATTCCAGTCAAACCCTATTACCCGACATTCCTCCCCGGAACGTTTACCAGATGTCCCTCCCCGGGACACATGCTTGGAAAAAGAGCAGTGAATTCGAAGAGCAGATGTGTCATCTACATGGCACAAGTGATTGTGAATGATTCGAAGCCTAAGATTGAAGACATTCCAATCATCTCTGAGTATCCTGATGTCTTACCTGATGAGTTACCTGGATTACCTCCTGAGAGGCAAGTAGAATTCAGGATAGACATTGTACCAGGGTCTGCACCTATTGCACGAGCCCCTTATCGACTAGTGCCTACTGAAATGAAAGAGCTCAGAACTCAATTAGATGACTTACTGGAAAAAGGTTTCATTCAACCCAGCTCTTCGCCTTGGGGAGCTCCAATACTGTTTGTGAAAAAGAAGGACGGATCAATGCGCTTATGCATTGATTATCGTGAATTAAATAAGGTAACAATCAAGAATCGTTATCCTTTGCCCAGGATCGACGATTTATTCGATCAACTCCAATGGGCGAGTTATTTCTCGAAGATTGATTTGAGATCTGGGTATCATCAACTTAAGGTTAAAACTGAAGATGTACCAAAGACAACATTCAGAACAAGGTATGGACACTTCGAGTTTTTAGTCATGCCTTTTGGGCTCACTAATGCGCCTGCAGCATTCATGGACCTCATGAATAGAGTATGCAAACCATACTTAGATAAGTTTGTCATTGTCTTTATAGACGACATACTTATCTATTCTAGTAGCCAAGTTGATCACGAGAAGCACCTTCGGTGTATCTTAGGGTTGCTTCGACAGGAGAAGTTGTATGCTAAATTCTCCAAATGCGAGTTCTGGCTTCGTGAAGTCCAATTCCTTGGACATGTTGTTAGTGAGCGTGGTGTCCAAGTAGATCCTGCCAAGATAGAAGCCATTATGAATTGGGAAGCACCGAAGATGCCTACAGAAATTCACAGCTTTCTGGGTTTAGCTGGATATTATAGAAGATTCATTGAGAACTTCTCGAGAATAGCGGCACCACTAACTTCCTTGACCCGCAAAAATGTGAAATTTGATTGGGGTCCAAAGCAACAAGAATCCTTTGAGATTCTTAAGCAAAAGTTGAGCAATGCTCCGGTATTATCGCTACCTGAAGGAATTGAAGAGTTTGTCGTATACTGTGATGCTTCACACACCGGTATGGGTTGTGTACTTATGCAGCGAGGCAAGGTGATCGCCTATGCATCTCGACAACTAAAAGTGCATGAAAAGAATTACACCACCCACGATTTAGAATTGGGTGCCGTTGTATTCGCACTAAAGTTATGGAGACATTATTTATATGGAACTAAATGTGTGATCTATTCGGATCACAAAAGTCTCCAACACTTGTTCAGTAAAAAAGAGCTCAATATGAGACAGCGTCGTTGTAACACCTCGAAATTTTGTGTCCAATAATGTGTTAACACGTGTCATGAGATTACACGTGGCATTAAATATTAAATAAAGGACTAAAGTTGACAAACCTTGAAAGTATGTAAATTCGAGGGTTATAAATGTCAACGAAGGGTAAATATACTGTATAGTAACCCTAAATGATGCTAGTACCTTCAAACGAATAAATCATGGATCGTACGGGGCAAAACGCGGGAGAAAGTGAGAGATTACAAGCTACAGGGGTTAATTGTGTCAACATGTTTAATTTATACCTCTGAGTGACCCTTTGACGAACCCGAGGCTTTGTAACACTAAAATACGCTCACTAGAATATACTATATAAATTTCGCGAAGTTCCGTTTTAAAACGAGAAAGTTATGATCAAATTCGTACGAGAGGGATTAAAAGCGTCAACAATAAAAGTTAAGGCTTTTCGGATAGTAATCAAACTAACCGGGGACTTAACAATGCGGGTAAAAGTCACGAGGCCCTTCATTGTAAATAATCGAGGGCCAAATCGCAAAGTTACCCCTTCGAAACCGAAAGGTCAGGTTAATCATTACAAAAGATTTGAAAATCTTTGAAATCAACCCTCAGGCGGGCCGCGTGGGTGAAACCAGCAAGTCAATGCAGGCCGCGAGCCACCTGTGGATACGTTTCCTGACATGAAGATTCAGGCTGCCCGCGTGCATGTAGCCTGAATCCTAATGCGGGCCGCGTAAGGACCCCAGATGCAGAAACTTTGGACAGATGCATTGTTTGAGCTTGTGAACGACATTATGTGCATTAATTGAAGCATGGGCGCCCTCTACATGCCCCCTAGCACCCAGGGCCACCTGCTGAACATCCATGATCTGTGACAACTCGAGTTTCTGACTTTCACTTTCGCATTAAATGCGCGTTGACTTTGACTGTTTAGTTGTTTGGATTGTGGACTTGAAATTGTACGCGTTGTGTTTTAATGAAACGTATTGTCATTTTGCCTATATGTGATTACTTGCTGTGGTAGAAAATAATATTAGAGTTATTATTAAAACACTTAGTCTAGATCGAAACATGACATACAGTTCGAAGGATCTCGAAACATATCCTTCGATTCGAAGGATCAACTTTCGGTTCGAAGGATCTCGAAACATATCCTTCGACCGAGGACTCTATCCTTCGACATCTTTCGGCCCAGTCTTTCTAATGGGCTTGGCCCATTCCTGTGAAACGATTTATAAACGTGAATGCATGTAAGTCGATAGTTACTTCCAAAAACCCTAGTTTCCTTGTGTGTGTGACGGCATAGCAGATCCATTCCCTGTTCGAAGGATTTCATTCCGTCATCCAGATTTTCGGTTAGTGTTTAATTGTATTGTTTTGATTGATTAAATGATTTCATGTTCAATGTTACGAATTGGTTTGTTAATCGGCTAGTTAATCAGGTCAGGGTGATCGACCGGATAGGAATTGATGTTTGTTAAATGGGTGATTGATAATACGATTTGATGTTAACATGTGGATTTAGCTTTGTTGATCGGCCGGATATGCCTGATAACCGGCCGGACTTGCTTGTTAATCGATAGAATGTTGTTAGAACCGGACATTATTTGCACGATGATCGGATAATATACGAATTGAATTGTCATGGTTGTTAAGATGTTTATGTTAATCAGGTTTATAATCGGCCGAATATTGTAATCGGACATGTTTATGTAATCGGCACCTACGTGTAAATCGGATAGTTTGAATGATCTTGTTATTCAGATTAGGGTTCTTGATAAACATGGGAATCATGCTTGTTTGATCTTGTTGATGTTAGCTGATTTGTGAAATTTGTGTTAATTGATAATCACGGTTAAACTTGGAAACTCTGAGTAAACGTAACTGACATTGACCGAAAGATACTTGTTAGTCGAAACATAGTAGTGTTGACCGAAGGATAGCATTGACCGAAAGATAGTGTGTTGACCGAAACATAATCTGTGTGTCGAAGGATAACTATGTCGAAACATAGCTGATGTGTCGAAAGATAACCATGAATCGTAAGATGATAACTGTGTATCGAAAGACGTGTCGAAACATAATTGTGATAGTTGTGATAATTGTTAGACCGAAGGATGAGCAATGTATCGAAGGATGGGTAATGTGAATCGAATGATAGATTAAGTGTGAAATAATACGTGTTGTGCCGATATGCAAACTGACTGTTATGTGAACACTAAATTGCATGCGTATCATTGTGAACATGAACTGATCTGTTATACGTGCATACAATAGGACTTGATTAATTACTTGTGAGTGCATAACCTAGCATACCGAGCAAACCAAGGTGAGTTCACACTCTTACCAAGGCATGGGATTCCCGGGGTGTTGGGAATGGGATTGAAAGGATAAGGTTGAATAGATACACTACTGAAACTATGACTAGACTACCATATTACTATCCTCGGATGTGAAGGATACTTATACTGATCACTATCCTCGGATGTGAAGGATACTTATACTGATCACTATCCTCGGTTGTGAAGGATACTTATACTGATCACTATCCTCGGTTGTGAAGGATACTTATACTGATCACTATCCTCGGATGTGCAGGATACTTATACTGATCACTATCCTCGGTTGTGAAGGATACTTATAGATACGAATAGTCTAGTGGTTATACAACATGGGAAGCCCCCACCAATAGAACGTACTAACGGCCCAGTAGAGCCACCTGTTACAAACGAACTTACTTTTACGCATTTACTTTCTGTGAACTCGCTCAACTAGTTTGTTGATCATTCTGTTACATGCCTTGCAGATCGTTAGGTACTTGGAGCTTGCACTGGAGAAGCGGGTCGTTGTGGACAAGGGTCGTGGTTTCTACGTTGAACTAATATGACATTAAAACTATTAACTATTGTTGGTTTATTTACTATGCTTCCGCTACACTTTGAAACTATGGTTATGTTTTGAACACCTATCGTATTGAATGGATGGTTTACATTTATTTTACTTAATATTAATTACATGTTCAATATGATTGGTGGCTTGATCCTGGTCAGTCACGCTCCCAAGCGGTGATACTCCGCGTGTGGATTTTGGGGGTGTGACAGATTGGTATCAGAGCCATTGGTTATAGAGAACTTGGTTTTAATATGGGAAAAACGTTTTCATTAAAACCAGACTATAACCAGAACAGTGCTCTCAATGATCCACAACGACGCTTCGCTCCACGTGCAAGACTCAACTCCCTAGGTAATAAGGTTTATGTTTATTGCCTACATGCTAGAATTTGCATAGAACTTTGCTCGTAGTATGCTTACATTACCTTGCTCACAACTTGACATTGCATGAGAATACTTATGTGCTTACACTATTTGCGAACCTTTCTCACTTATGATGCCTTTGATGTGAAGATCAATGGCCGCACGAATTACCATGACTCAAGCCCAGCTAGAGGCTCTCGTTGCTGCGGCAGTTGCAGCCGCCCAAGCAGGTAGTATACCCTGCAGTATAGACACTAGGATCTTTAGATCCTACATTAATTCTCGTACTTAACTTTGCCCTATTCGTACACAATAGGTCAACCCGCTCAGCAACAACCTGGGTGCACCTTCAAGAATTTCATGGATTGTCGTCCTAGCTCGTTCAGTGGCACGGAGGGAGCAGTTGGACTCCTCCACTGGTTTGAAAAGCTCGAGTCGGTTTTCGAAATGTGTGAATGCCCTGAGGCTCGCAGGGTGAAGTTCGCCACTGGCACACTTGAAGGGATTGCGCTCACTTGGTGGAACGCACAAGTGCAGATCTTAGGGTTGGCAGCTGCTAACGCCACACCCTGGAATGATTTCAAAGAACTGATCAAGAGGGAATACTGCACTAGAGAAGACATTCACAAGTTGGAGGATGAGTTGTATAACTTGAAAATGGTTGGTTCGGAAATCGAAGCTTACACCAAGAGATCGAATGAGTTGGCTGTGTTATGTCCAACCATGGTGGACCCTCCATACAAGCGTATTGAGTTGTATCTCAAAGGTTTGGCACCAGAAATACAGAGCCACGTTACCTCGGCTAACCTCAACAACATCCAGGAAATCCAGCGTCTCGCTCATCGCATCACCGATCAGGCAGTGGATCAGAATAAACTGCCTAAGCGTATCAGTGCTACTGCTACCGCTACTGCTTCTACTACACTTGCTACTCCCAGTGAAAGTAAGAGAAAATGGGATGGGGATTCTAGCAAGGGATCAGCTTCAGTGCAGTCGCAAGCTCAGCAACGAAAGACAGACAGTTACCAGAGTCCCAGTCAGCACTCCTCAGGCAGCCACAGACAGGGAGGGTATCGAGGAAACCTTCCAAAGTGTAACACCTGCAACAAACATCACAGTGGCCAGTGTAATAAGGTTCGTTGTCAAAGATGCCTCAAGATGGGTCATGAGGCCAAAGATTGTAGAAGCGCTCGTCCTGCAAACCAGAACCAGCAGCAGCCCCAGGCACAGCAGAATCAGCAGCAGGGTAACAAAGGGTGCTTTCATTGCGGTGCAGAGGGTCACTTCAAAAGGCATTGCCCTCAGTTGAACAGGAACCAGAACAACAACAACAATCGCAACAACAATCAGGGCAACGGGAACAATAACAACAATAACGGGGGAAACAACAACAACAACGGCAATGAAGCTCGTGGTCGTGCTTTTGTGTTGGGTCGAGGAGATGCAGTGAATGATCCCAATGTGGTTATGGGTAAATTTCTTCTCGACGATATTTATGTTACTGTCTTATTTGATTCGGGTGCTGATACAAGCTATATGTCATTGAAAATGAGTAAATTATTAAAACGTACACCCACACCTCTAGACACCAAACACGTCGTAGAACTAGCCAATGGTAAAAGTGTAGAAGCCGCACAGGTAGTCAAGGGTTGTAGTATTGTTCTAGCGGGTCAGACTTTCTCGATTGATCTCATACCCATAGTTTTGGGTAGTTTCGACGTCGTCATCGGAATGGATTGGTTGTCCCAACATCACGCGGAGATCTTATGCAAAGAAAAAGTTATACGTATTCCTCGCTCCAGTCAGGAACCTCTCGAAGTACAAGGTGACAAGAGTGGTGCAGTGGTTGGCATCATCTCTTTCTTAAAGGCGCAGAAATGTTTACGAAAGGGACATACTGCCATTCTGGCACTTGTCACTGACGCATCAGCAAAGGAAAAGAAGCTGGAGGATATACCAGTTGTGCGTGATTTTCCTCAAGTGTTTCCTGAAGATTTACCTGGTTTACCTCCTCATCGTCAAGTCGAGTTTCAGATTGAGTTAGCTCCTGGAGCAGCACCAATAGCCCGCGCACCGTATCGTTTAGCTCCAACCGAACTGGAAGAACTGTCGAAGCAGCTACAAGAGCTCTTGGAAAAGGGCTTTATTCGTCCAAGCTCTTCGCCTTGGGGAGCTCCAGTGTTATTTGTGAAGAAGAAAGACGGTACGTTCAGGATGTGCATCGACTACCGCGAACTCAATAAGGTGACGGTGAAGAACCGTTATCCTCTTCCGCGCATAGATGACCTATTCGACCAGCTGCAAGGGTCGTGTTACTATTCCAAGATTGATTTAAGGTCAGGGTATCATCAGCTGAGAGTCCGGGATGAGGACGTCTCCAAAACCGCTTTCAGAACCCGCTACGGTCATTATGAGTTTCTTGTCATGCCATTCGGGCTTACGAACGCGCCTGCAGTCTTCATGGATCTTATGAACAGGGTGTGCAAACCTTATCTTGATAAGTTTGTTATCGTATTCATCGACGATATTTTGATTTACTCCAAGAGTCAGGGGGAGCACGAGCAGCACTTACGTCTTATCTTGGAACTTCTTCGAAAGGAGCAACTGTACGCAAAGTTTTCAAAATGCGACTTCTGGCTTCGTGAAGTCCACTTCTTAGGCCATGTGGTGAACAAGGATGGGATTCATGTCGATCCATCCAAGGTTGATTCGATCAAAAACTGGCCAGCACCACGTACACCGACAGAAATACGCCAATTCTTGGGTTTGGCGGGTTACTACAGGCGATTTATTAAAGACTTCTCAAAGATCGCGCAACCACTTACTATGCTAACACAGAAAGGTGTCGTTTACAGATGGGGTAATACGCAAGAGACCGCTTTTCAGTACTTAAAGGATAGGCTTTGCAGCGCACCTATTCTTTCATTGCCAGAGGGCACGGACGACTTCGTGGTTTATTGTGACGCATCGATACAGGGGCTTGGTTGTGTATTGATGCAGCGGGATAAAGTTATTGCCTACGCTTCGCGGCAACTCAAGGTTCATGAACGGAACTACACGACGCACGATTTAGAGCTGGGAGCTGTGGTTTTTGCACTTAAGATATGGCGACACTACCTGTACGGTACCAGGTGCACGATTTACACCGATCACAGGAGTCTCGAGCATATTCTTAAGCAAAAGGATTTGAATATGCGTCAACGGAGATGGGTTGAACTTCTGAACGACTACGAATGCGCCATCAAGTATCATCCAGGCAAGGCCAATGTTGTGGCTGATGCCCTCAGTCGGAAAGACACTCTACCTAAGCGCGTGCGAGCGCTACAGCTTACTATTCAGTCCAGTCTTCCTGCACAGATACGAGCTGCTCAGTTAGAAGCACTGAAACCCGAAAACGTCAAAGCTGAAGCCTTACGCGGCTCAAGGCAACGCATGGAACAAAAGGAAGACGGCGCCTACTATGTAACGAGGCGTATTTGGGTCCCACTTTATGGCGGTTTACGCGAACTTGTAATGGATGAAGCTCACAAGTCTCGCTATTCGGTACATCCAGGGTCGGATAAAATGTACCACGACATCAGTACTACTTATTGGTGGCCTAGTATGAAGGCTCACATCGCTACGTATGTTGGAAAATGCTTAACCTGTGCGAGGGTCAAGATTGAATATCAGAAACCATCAGGCCTACTTCAGCAGCCTAAGATACCGCAATGGAAATGGGAAGAAATTTCCATGGATTTTGTTACGGGCTTACCTAGATCCCAGCGTGGGAATGACACTATTTGGGTGATCGTTGATCGACTCACAAAGTCTGCTCACTTCTTGGCTATCAAAGAAACGGATAAGTTTTCTACCCTAGCAGACATTTACTTGAAAGAAGTTGTTTCGAGGCACGGAGTGCCCACTTCTATTATTTCGGATCGCGATGCACGATTCACGTCAGAGCTTTGGCAAGCGATGCACAAATCTTTCGGCTCACGATTAGACATGAGCACAGCATATCATCCTCAGACGGATGGGCAGTCTGAGCGAACTATCCAAACCCTAGAAGACATGCTTCGAGCGTGTGTCATCGATTTCGGCAACGGTTGGGAAAA
The DNA here is from genome assembly GCF_002127325.2 of Helianthus annuus. NCBI lineage: Eukaryota > Viridiplantae > Streptophyta > Magnoliopsida > Asterales > Asteraceae > Helianthus > Helianthus annuus. Next base: position 40,265,005 of record NC_035447.2, on the reverse strand, counting down.
GCACCTCCCTTTAGTGGAGTTTTCATACAATAACAGCTATCATACCAGCATTCAAGCCGCTCCATTTGAGGCATTGTACGGACGTAAATGCCGGTCACCTCTCTGTTGGGCAGAGGTGGGGGATAGTCAAATTACGGGTCCAGAGATTGTAGTGGACGCCACAGAAAAGATAGCACAGATACGACAACGCATGGCGGCAGCACGCGACCGTCAGAAAGCCTACGCGGACAAGCGTAGAAAGCCATTGGAATTTGAGGTCGGGGACCGGGTTTTATTGAAAGTTTCACCCTGGAAGGGTGTGGTTCGATTTGGTAAACGAGGCAAACTGAATCCGCGGTACGTCGGACCATTCGAAATCTTAGAAAAGATTGGCAAGGTAGCCTACAAGTTGAACCTACCAGCTGAACTCGGAGCAGTTCACAATGTATTTCACGTGTCGAATCTGAAGAAATGCTTATCAGATGAGACCCTCATAGTTCCTTTTAAGGAACTCACTATCGACGAGCGGTTGCAGTTCGTCGAGGAACCAGTTGAAATCACGGACCGGGATGTTAAGGTCCTCAAACACAAGAGAATCCCTCTTGTTCGAGTTCGTTGGAACTCCCAGCGTGGCCCAGAGTATACCTGGGAACGCGAAGACCAGATGAAAGAAAAGTACCCCCAGCTATTCGAAACCAATGCATCCACTTCTGAGGCTGAAGCTACTACTACTGAATTTCGGGACGAAATTCCAAATCAACGGGGGGATGATGTGACACCCCAGGAAAATCAGTGAACAATGTAACTTACCTAGCTTCCTCAGTGAGTGCGTACCAAATTTCGGGACGAAATTTCTTTTAAGTTGGGGATAATGTGACAACTCGAGTTTCTGACTTTCACTTTCGCATTAAATGCGCGTTGACTTTGACTGTTTAGTTGTTTGGATTGTGGACTTGAAATTGTACGCGTTGTGTTTTAATGAAACGTATTGTCATTTTGCCTATATGTGATTACTTGCTGTGGTAGAAAATAATATTAGAGTTATTATTAAAACACTTAGTCTAGATCGAAACATGACATACAGTTCGAAGGATCTCGAAACATATCCTTCGATTCGAAGGATCAACTTTCGGTTCGAAGGATCTCGAAACATATCCTTCGACCGAGGACTCTATCCTTCGACATCTTTCGGCCCAGTCTTTCTAATGGGCTTGGCCCATTCCTGTGAAACGATTTATAAACGTGAATGCATGTAAGTCGATAGTTACTTCCAAAAACCCTAGTTTCCTTGTGTGTGTGACGGCATAGCAGATCCATTCCCTGTTCGAAGGATTTCATTCCGTCATCCAGATTTTCGGTTAGTGTTTAATTGTATTGTTTTGATTGATTAAATGATTTCATGTTCAATGTTACGAATTGGTTTGTTAATCGGCTAGTTAATCAGGTCAGGGTGATCGACCGGATAGGAATTGATGTTTGTTAAATGGGTGATTGATAATACGATTTGATGTTAACATGTGGATTTAGCTTTGTTGATCGGCCGGATATGCCTGATAACCGGCCGGACTTGCTTGTTAATCGATAGAATGTTGTTAGAACCGGACATTATTTGCACGATGATCGGATAATATACGAATTGAATTGTCATGGTTGTTAAGATGTTTATGTTAATCAGGTTTATAATCGGCCGAATATTGTAATCGGACATGTTTATGTAATCGGCACCTACGTGTAAATCGGATAGTTTGAATGATCTTGTTATTCAGATTAGGGTTCTTGATAAACATGGGAATCATGCTTGTTTGATCTTGTTGATGTTAGCTGATTTGTGAAATTTGTGTTAATTGATAATCACGGTTAAACTTGGAAACTCTGAGTAAACGTAACTGACATTGACCGAAAGATACTTGTTAGTCGAAACATAGTAGTGTTGACCGAAGGATAGCATTGACCGAAAGATAGTGTGTTGACCGAAACATAATCTGTGTGTCGAAGGATAACTATGTCGAAACATAGCTGATGTGTCGAAAGATAACCATGAATCGTAAGATGATAACTGTGTATCGAAAGACGTGTCGAAACATAATTGTGATAGTTGTGATAATTGTTAGACCGAAGGATGAGCAATGTATCGAAGGATGGGTAATGTGAATCGAATGATAGATTAAGTGTGAAATAATACGTGTTGTGCCGATATGCAAACTGACTGTTATGTGAACACTAAATTGCATGCGTATCATTGTGAACATGAACTGATCTGTTATACGTGCATACAATAGGACTTGATTAATTACTTGTGAGTGCATAACCTAGCATACCGAGCAAACCAAGGTGAGTTCACACTCTTACCAAGGCATGGGATTCCCGGGGTGTTGGGAATGGGATTGAAAGGATAAGGTTGAATAGATACACTACTGAAACTATGACTAGACTACCATATTACTATCCTCGGATGTGAAGGATACTTATACTGATCACTATCCTCGGATGTGAAGGATACTTATACTGATCACTATCCTCGGTTGTGAAGGATACTTATACTGATCACTATCCTCGGTTGTGAAGGATACTTATACTGATCACTATCCTCGGATGTGCAGGATACTTATACTGATCACTATCCTCGGTTGTGAAGGATACTTATAGATACGAATAGTCTAGTGGTTATACAACATGGGAAGCCCCCACCAATAGAACGTACTAACGGCCCAGTAGAGCCACCTGTTACAAACGAACTTACTTTTACGCATTTACTTTCTGTGAACTCGCTCAACTAGTTTGTTGATCATTCTGTTACATGCCTTGCAGATCGTTAGGTACTTGGAGCTTGCACTGGAGAAGCGGGTCGTTGTGGACAAGGGTCGTGGTTTCTACGTTGAACTAATATGAGATTAAAACTATTAACTATTGTTGGTTTATTTACTATGCTTCCGCTACACTTTGAAACTATGGTTATGTTTTGAACACCTATCGTATTGAATGGATGGTTTACATTTATTTTACTTAATATTAATTACATGTTCAATATGATTGGTGGCTTGATCCTGGTCAGTCACGCTCCCAAGCGGTGATACTCCGCGTGTGGATTTTGGGGGTGTGACATGATCCCTTGTAGGTTGAGTTGTAATGATCCTATGCCAATTTTTTCACTATAAAAGGCAAGGTATTGTGCACAAATGAATCACACCTCAAACCTGCATTCTAATTCACTTCTGGAGCTTCAAAGCACTCTTCTATCATCCTTAGTCGTGCACCAAGCTTCTGTAAGTATGCCAACCCTTTTATGGCTTAGTTTTTGCTTAGTTTAGCTTAAAAGTCAATCCGTCGTAATTAACGATTGACTTTGCGATAAATCACAAATGGTCCAGTGGTTTGTTGAATCAAAGATAGTTATATGATGGTAATCATGTGGGCTTTAAACCCCTAAAAGGGCTCCCTCTGATTCCCACTCTAACTAGTCCAAATGTCGAGTCAAACGTGCTTAGAAAAAGTCAACATAAATGCTATTTTGCGATTTCTTGCATAATCGGTAATCTAGATGATATGTAACCTGTTTAAACACTCATAAAACATTATAATAAGTATATTAACTAGTCTAAGCTTGTTTGATCCGACCATTTACTGTTTTGACCCGGTTCGTAGCCGAAAGTCGCAAAAGCTTTGACTTTTGCTTTGACTTCAGTTCTGACCCGTTAAAGTATAATATAGATATGCCTTAGGACTCTCTTAGGACCAGGTTACATGATGGTATAACCCTCTGTGACCGGTTCGTTGTTTGTCCGAGTCTTTTAACACATTTCCGTTAAATGCTTAAAAGTTGACCGTAACGCCCTTTTTAATTTAAAACGAGAATTTTGGACATGTGAAAGAATCATAACCTTAGTTACTGATTTCTAAGCATGTCCCTAAAATTTCACGTCAATCCGAGGTCCAGAATAGGAGTTATGCTAAATAGCGCAAATTACGGAAACTTTAGTAAGTTAATAGCGCAATTAGTATAACGCCTATCTAAACCCGGATTTCGACACCAAACCTTTTACTCACTGATGTAAAATAATATTTTGGGATTTTTAAAGATTTTTAATTATTTTTAACCTGATCATAACCTGCGGTTATGGCAACGGTTCGGTAAATACCGAATATACCCTTTTCGGCCATAACTTGAGTTCTACAAGGTCTTTTGACCCGATTCCAGTTGCTACTGATTTTAAATAATAAATAAAGTATTTTAGACTTTATAAACTATTCGGGAAACTCGGATTTCCTGTAGAACTCAGAAACCTCTTTTATAATCTTTAAAAAGACCGAAATACCCCTACGGGGCATAATATGAACTTAAACTCGTTACGGGCATTATGGAAGGTATCCTACTGATACCACAACCTCTTTAAAGCATATTGACCTAGGAAACCAGTGTAGGACTCTTACGGTCACCCGTTACGCCTTTTGCGCGCACGGTTCGGCTTATGTAACTAGTTTACACAAACTAGCCGAAACGGGTCAAACCATATTGTTTTGACCCCGAAATCCAGAGTGTGGTTATGATACCCATATAAAACAAGTCTTCAAACTTGTTGGGTCAAAATCACATTCCATTCCCGGTTTTCGCCTTTCACGCCATTAAACCGTAACTATCCGTTGAAACTAACCGGTCTAAGCTACGGCTAAATTAAAGACCCGTTAGGATTCTAATAGGTTAATTTAAACCTTCGTTCCAGATTAGGAGACCAGTAAAAGCTATCTGCAATTTATTTCGATTAAGGATATATACTTGCAAAGGTAAATACTTTTAACTTATTTTCCGTTATACGGGCTTGGGTTACGGTATTTAAAATACCGCTTGGTCGGGCAATTGACCCCAACTCATTAGTAGTTGGGTATTATCAATGTGACCCGTTTAAAAACTTGTTTTGTTGGCTTTACGCCTTTGGGAGCTTAATGACCATGTCCCGGATATCCTTGGCATCATCTTACGAAATGGCCACTACCTCGACATCCGGGTGTAGGCGTACACCCGGCATTGTGTCTATATTAATTAAAGGTATAACCGTTGGTTTTCCCGCCACGGCTTTATGCTTTGTGGCGTGTCTATTAACCTTTAACCCGGCACGACCCGGGCGACCGAACGCATAGCAAACATGTAATTCTTTACAAGATTTAATTATAAATTATCCTAAGTTATAAAGAGTTTGTGCGTTGTGCATTTAAACCAACTTTATTAAACATTTTACAAAAGTGTCAGTTGAATGTATTTACCAGTGTAAACTGACGTATTTTCCCAAAAAGACTAAATGCAGGTACTATGCGTAATTGGCTGGGATTTCTCCTTAGCATCATTAGAAGTCTCGCAAGCTTAAGATGCCTGAAGTCTGTTGAACAATACTTAATTATTATTATTGATCCCCTGTGGATTTTATTTCATCAATGGTGATACTTTGATATTACACTTAACGTTGAAATATATATTTATCTTTATGCTTCCGCTGTGCATTCATATAATTGTGTGGTTTGACTATATTGTTGCCAACTATGTCACGGTAATCCCCCACTGGGCCCACCGGTGAGACACGTGGAAATCAAGGTGTGATACAGGTTGGTAGCAGAGCCAACACTGAGTGAATTAAACACTAGCCTATGTGTTTAATCTCAGTTACACAATTGCACATACTTGAGTCTAGACAAGAACATAGGACAAATTCGAATTTGTTATTCCAGTTTGTCTTTTTATTGTTTATTGTTATTTAAAGTTTTGAAAGCAGGAATATGCCACCTGCAATCAGACGAGGAAGAGGAGGAAGAGGCAGAGGAACGATTATTACTCACAATGATCACGAGGCTGGACCTTCGAACATGCGAGCTCCTTCAAGTACAAGAAGTGAGGAACCACAGAGACGAAGAAGAAACCTCTTTGAACCTGCGAGACATTCTACCTCGCATAGCTCAACACCCTCATACCGTCATTCATTTGGACCAGATTCGGAAAACAATCCCAATAACCCTCAACCATCCTTTATACCTCTCCAGCGATCTGCTTCGCACCGTTCTTACGGTGATCCTTCACCTTTCTTCATAGGACAGTTTAACCCGACGGATTATGTCCAAGAGCCAATAGGGTATAACCCTTTAGGACCAGAGGATCACTTTTCTGAAGATAATGCAGTGGACATGGACGAGGATACAGACCCCGTCGAGCCTGCAAGGGGTACTCCCAACCATCCAATTGAGATCTCTGATGGGTCATCCTTTCATGGGACACCCTATCAAGGTCCCGACAGCTACCAGGCAAGGTTTGACCAATGTAATTGGTACTTTACACCATCTCAACATTTCTCGCCTCATGACCAACAACAACAACAGGATCCTTCTGAGGATTCGCGGTTTGTGGCCGTTACGCCACCACCACCACCACCGGTTCAACCAGTAATTCCAGATCCGCCAAGGCGTAGAAGATCAGGCGCACGGATGTCTACCCGAGGAGGGGAATTCCATTTCAGCACCCCTCGTCACTCGAGTGCGAGTCACTTTCCGTCAGTACCTGAAGAAGAACCACAATTAGGGGAACCTTCTGGTCACCCTGCAGAGGTGAATTCTGCACCAGTTGCACCACCTCCGCCACCATTCGGATATGACAATCCGATACCAGCGTACGGCGCTTCCACGGCGTACAATCCGTTTGAGCAGCCGACTCACACGCACTACAACTATAACTATGATGCCGATCCATATGTGGTAGCGGCTAATTACAATGCCCTCCATGGAACCTCTTGGAGACCAGATTACTCAGCTCATAGGTATCCAATACCTCCTAGACCTCCGGTTCAGCAACCGTCGCAGCAGCCACGTTTTTCTCCACCGGAGCAAGAAGAAATACTCCACCGTTTAAACCGTGTGGAACGAGACTTCGAACAAGAACGAAAGAGTAATCGTGGATTTCTCAAGGGCCTAGCAAACCTACTAAAAGGGAGGAAGAAACGAGATCATTAGTCTCCTTATGTATTGATGTGTGTAAAATGCAACATATAAATTACATCAAATGAGGCATAAAACTAACCCTTTTAAAGTACTAATGTTGGAAAAAGAGTGTTTTTGTCTTCCTTTTGTATTTTCAGGATGAAATGAGCTCAAATTCACAAAAGAAGCAAAATGACAGCTAAATCTAACATAAATACAAGAAAAGGAACAAAAGTGGATTGCCCGACCCCTCAACGGCATCCTCCCAAGCAGAAAAGAGAAGTCAGAAGACTGAACACGCCCTGTGCTCAGCCAGCACGGGGCCATGCCCAAGAAGCAGCAGAAAAGACAAACCTATACAAGCTTCTATTGCTCACCACGGGGCCGTGTCCAGTGAGCACGGGGGCGTGGCGAAAGTACAGCAGGCGCATTAATTGTAATTGCGAATTACAATTAATAAAGAGAGAGTGTGTCAGACGGGCACGGGGGCGTGTCCAGCGGACACGGGGCCGTGCCCAGCCTTCTGTTCAGCCTATAAATAGGAGTGCTTGGTTTCATTTCAACTCATCCCTTGGCACACCACCTCTCTCACACTTCATCCACCACCCACCACCACCACCATAACACCATTATCCACCACCATCATCCATTGTCCATCATAGAGTGTGTGAGTCGTCTCGGGATCCAAGATTGATCGTAAGAGTTCTTGACAATCAAGGCCATGTTTGCCTAAGTCTCTTACATCACTTGGTGAAGACAAGTGTTTAGTATAATACTTTTTATTTTTAATCTTTTGCACTTTTTATTTGTTTTTGTATTAATGACTTTAATAACTAGTTGCTTATGTTGAAGGTGATCTTTCCTTATCGTTTGTCCGTGGTGTCTTGGCATTATTTTATTGTCTATATAAAATAAAAGATTTTCACCATTCATATCTCCACGGTCTATATGGAGGTATGTTGGCTACCTGGTCGGGGGTTAAGGGAACGGTTTGGTAAGGGTCTTGCCCTTGTTCAGCGTTTAGAGGTCCTGCAAGGGACCTGGGTCAAATTTAGTAGGATCTCCTTCAATGCCCATAGGTATTGGATGGCGGGGATCCAAACTCTTTGACCCCCTCATAAGTTAACTACTATTAATACTATAACCCGGCTATTTAGGACTGTATCCCTGCTGACTCAGACTACTTAGTCGAGGGTAACGTCACCGCCAAAAGCGGGGCCTACCATAATTTGCATTAATAACTTAATTCATTATCTTCCAATAATCCAACCCTTTAGGATTGTATCCTTGCTGACTCAAACTACTGGGTTGAGGGTAACGTCGCCTTCAAAAGAGGGGCCTACTACAATAACTAAGATAATCTCTTAAACAGGTGCAAAAGTGCGAAACAAGTGCAAAAGTGCGAAAATAATCAAAGGTTATACTAATACACGAGTCGGATCCAAGTGATTCATCTTGTCTATCTGTTTTCATTTTATTTTTATTTTTCAGCAATTAGTTAGTTTTTATTTTCTTAGTTTAAAAACCTTTTCTAACTTTTTGATTTGATTAGACGTTGAGGATAAACCGGTACTAAAAGCTCTTGTGTCCTTGGATGACCTCGGTATCTTACCAACACTATACTACGTCCACGATGGGTGCACTTGCCCATATGTGTGTTTAGTGTTAGTAAATATCGTGTTTTATAAATTTAAAACTTGGCTAAAAGTGTAAAAAGGGCTTAAAATATACATCAAAAATATATCGCACTTCACGCACATCATGTATTGTTGTATTACTATTACAATTTAGTCCCTGCGTGGACATTTATTGTATTTCAGTCCCTACGTGGGCTTATCTTTTAGTCCCTGCGCGGACATCTATCTTGTATTGGTCCCTGCGTGGACTTGTTTTTCTATAAACCTCTGCGAAAGTAGTTATTTATTTAAAAGTCCCGTTTAGGGCAGCGTGTAATCGTATTTGAAATTTATGGAATGTTATGTTATGAATTTCAATTTTGTTATTATATATGAAATAAATCAAAAATCATTCCTTTTAAATTTAAAATCTGCCTAAATAAAGAATCTTAAGAGTGAAACCTAGCCAGGTGTCTTTATAAGATCCGGCCAAGATGGTAAGACCTGATTAAAAGATTCAGATTCCCTGTTAACCTCTATAATCAGATTCCCTGTTAACCTCTATAATCATGTTAACGTTCATGGCAGATGTGATTCGTTAAAATCGCACGCGTCATTGTTATATAAAGAATCCTTCTAAGGATTCCAAAGCCCAAATTAATGATTTATAAATCATGGGTTAGATCATCAATAGAGATGATCATTTATTAAACATCCATTAGCGATGTAGTGCCTACGGGCCAAACTTATTAAACATCCATTAGAGATGTAGTGCCTACGGGCCAAACTTATTAAAACATCCATTAGCGATGTAGTGCCTACGGGCCAAATTATTAAACATCCATTAGAGATATAGTGCCTACGGGCCATAATTATTGTCATATAAGACAAAAGGCAGTGGTAGTCTATGACTCCCTGTCAGAAAAGGTAAAAGGACTACGGTTCAAACCTTCATGCCTTGATTCTCTGTAATCCCGGCTAATATTATAAAAACGTCCTCGTGACTAGGCTTTGATGCCACTAACAATATTGTTTGTAATTAGGATAAGTTATATTCAAATCCTAAATAAAAAAGTGAGTAACAAATTAACCAGATATGGTCTCTGTTTACCATGGTTAGTAAATTGCCATAAAAGACGATTCCAAAATAAACTCCTAAATAAATTTTTTCGTTATCTTCTGTAGCAGATTCAAGTTACCATGGCTGATCCAAGTGGGGAGAATAGTCATTCGAAAGAAGACGAATACGATAACGCCCAAGTTCATTTGACGGGCGCTGAATTAAAAGCTCTTGTCGACAACGCTGTTAAGGCAACCCTAGATCGACAATACGAGGAGTATACTGAATCCCGGAGCAGAACCATATCCAAGCCACACTCAAAGCCGAAAACCCACTCAAAATCTCACAGCAAACCACCGTCTAAGCCCAAAAAGGATGATGATAATCATTCATCCAATGAAAACAGTGCCCGTCCAGAAAGAGTGTATACTGACGCATCTCGCGCCAGGGGTTGTACATACAAGTACTTTGTATCTTGTAAGCCCCGAGATTTCACCGGGGAGAAGGGCGCGGTTGATTGTATGACGTGGCTAGACGAGATGGACACCGTGGTGGACATCAGTGGTTGCGCGGAGAAAGATGTGGTAAAGTTTGTCTCACAATCATTCAAGGGCGACGCCCTGGCTTGGTGGAGGTCGTTGGTTCAGGCCTCGGGAAAGGCTGTTCTATACAGCATGACATGGGAGGAATTCATTTCTCTCATCAAGGAGAATTACTGCCCTCAACATGAGGTTGAAAAGATCGAGACCGACTTTCTATCGTTGGTTATGATGAACCTTGACTGTCAAGCTTACCTCACGAGCTTCAACACGATGTCCCGATTGGTTCCGTATCTGGTAACCCCGGAGCCAAAAAGGATAGCTCATTTTATCGGTGGTTTAGCCCCCGAGATAAAGGCAAGCGTAAAGGCCTCTCGGCCAGCGACCTTTAGATCTGTAGCCGACATATCTTTGTCCCTTACCCTTGATGCGGTCCGACAAAGATCGCTGAGGAACAAAGAGGCTGAGAAGAGAAAGCGTGAAGATGATACTTCACGAAGGTCGGGCAAGAAGCACCGTGGAAACGGTGACAACAAGAGGGGGTCTGAGTCAAGGAAGGATGGGCAACAGTCTGGTGAGAAGCCCAAGTGCAAGAATTGCAAGAGACATCACTTTGGAAAGTGTAGACTCGAATCAAACTCGCAGACTCAGTCGAAGTCGTATGCTTGCGGGTTATGCAAATCCAAGGACCACAAGACCATGGATTGCAAAAAGATAAAGGATGCAACCTGCTACGGCTGCAACAAGAAAGGGAACATTAAAAGCAACTGCCCTAAATATGCCAAGAAGCCTGAAGAAGCCAAGAAGACCAATGCAAGAGTCTTCAGGATGGAGGCGAAAGAAGCAGTGCTAGATGATAACGTGATCACAGGTACTTTTCTCGTAAATGATATCTTTGCAAGAGTACTTTTTGATTCGGGCGCTGATAAGTCTTTCGTAGATCATAAATTTTGCAAATTGCTGAATATGCATGTCAAAACCTTAAATGTGAACTACGAGGTAGAGCTAGCAGATGGCACCATAGAAACCGTCTCCACTGTGTTAGATGGATGTATGATATCCATTAAGAACCACTCTTTTCCTTTATCTCTACTTCCCTTTAAATTGGCCGGTTTTGACCTAGTATTGGGTATGGACTGGTTATCTCACAACCAGGCCCAAATCGTCTGCAACAGAAAGCAAGTGGTGATAAAGACTCCGTCTGGTGAATCGCTTACCATTCTGGGAGATACCAAGTACAGATTGCCTGAGCAAGTGACTATGCTCAAGGCTTCAAAATGTCTAAAGAAGGGTTGTGTCATCTACATGGCACAGGTGATTATTGAAGAGCCTAAACCGAAGATAGAAGACATTCCCGTCATTTCGGAATATCCAGAAGTTTTCCCTGAAGATCTACCTGGTCTGCCACCAGATAGGCAAGTGGAATTCAAGATTGATATCATCCCTGGAGCAGCACCTATTGCTAGAGCACCTTACAGGCTAGCACCAACCGAAATGAAGGAGTTGAGGACCCAGTCGGATGAACTGCTAGCTAAAGGTTTCATCAAACCTAGTTCGTCTCCCTGGGGAGCACCTGTCCTGTTTGTAAAGAAGAAGGACGGATCGATGCGTCTGTGCATTGATTATCGCGAGCTCAATAAGGTCACGATAAAGAATAGATATCCCTTGCCGAGGATCGACGATTTGTTCGATCAGTTACAAGGGGCAAGTTATTTCTCGAAGATCGATTTGAGGTCAGGCTACCATCAACTGAAAGTCAGAGATGAAGACGTACATAAAACCGCATTTAGGACTCGTTACGGTCACTACGAGTTCCTAGTGATGCCTTTTGGGCTCACAAATGCACCGGCTGCGTTCATGGATCTCATGAATCGCGTCTGCAAGCCGTACTTAGACAAATTCGTCATCGTTTTCATCGACGACATTCTTATCTACTCGAAAAACCGAGGTGACCATGAGAAACACCTTTGTTGTATTCTCAAACTCCTGCATCATGAGAAACTCTATGCCAAATTCTCCAAGTGCGAATTCTGGCTACGAGAAGTCCAATTTCTAGGACACGTTGTCAGCGAGCGTGGTATCCAGGTGGATCCCGCTAAAGTAGAAGCCGTAATGAATTGGCAAGAGCCAAGGATGCCTACAGAGATTCGTAGTTTCCTGGGGTTAGCAGGATACTACAGGCGATTCATCGAAAATTTTTCAAGGATTGCTGCGCCCTTAACTTCCTTGACCAAGAAGAAAATAAAGTTCGTATGGGGCCCTAAGCAAGAAGAGTCCTTTGATATTCTGAAGCAAAAGTTGAGCAACGCTCCTGTGCTGACGTTACCTGAAGGTACCGAAGAGTTCGTAGTTTACTGCGACACATCACACACTGGCATGGGATGTGTGCTCATGTAGAAAGGCAAAGTTATTGCCTATGCTTCGAGACAGTTAAAGGTGCACGAAAAGAATTACACCACCCATGACTTGGAGCTGGGTGCCGTTGTGTTTGCACTAAAACTGTGGAGGCATTATCTGTATGGTATCAAGTTTGTGATCTATTCTGATCATAAGAGCCTTCAACATCTGTTTAATCAGAAGGAATTGAACATGAGGCAACGCCGTTGGATGGAGACTTTAAATGATTATGATTGTGAAATCAGATATCATCCCGGCAAGGCGAATGTAGTCGCTGATGCCTTAAGCCGAAAGGAAAGGGTGAAACCCATCCGAATCAATGCCAAGAGCATTGAAGTGAAGAACAATTTGATTGAAAGGTTGTTAGCTGCACAGAGAGAAGCTTTGTTGGAAGCTAACTATCCTAAAGAGAAGCTAGGAGTAACTGAGGAGCAGTTAACTCTTAGCAAGGACGGAATTTTACGATTAAATGGACGAATATGGGTTCCAATTTATGGAGGACTACGAGATGTTATCCTCCAGGAAGCCCATAGTTCCAAATATTCTGTTCACCCGGGAGCTGATAAGATGTATCAGGATCTAAAGGCAAATTATTGGTGGATAGGCTTGAAAAAGTCTGTAGCCGCTTATGTAGCAAAATGCTTAACTTGCGCGCAAGTCAAAGCTGAGCATCAAAAGCCATCAGGCTTGCTACAACAGCCTGAACTTCCCGAATGGAAGTGGGAATGTGTAACTATGGATTTTATTACCAAGTTACCCAAGACAAGGAAAGGAAATGACACAATATGGGTTATAGTCGACAGACTGACTAAGTCAGCTCATTTCTTACCCATCAAGGAAACTTATAGCTCCGACATGTTAGCCCAGTTATACGTTGATAAGATTGTAGCCTTACATGGCATACCTGTGTCTATTATCTCTGACCGAGATACTAGATACACGTCTCATTTCTGGAAAAGCTTCCAGCAATCTTTGGGCACACGTTTGAATTTTAGTACGGCTTACCATCCTCAGACAGACGGTCAGAGTGAGCGTACTATTCAAACGTTGGAAGACATGCTACGTGCATGTGCTATCGATTTGGGTGGTAGTTGGGATAAGAATCTACCATTAATCGAATTCTCCTACAACAATAGCTACTATACCAGCATTAAGGCTGCGCCTTTCGAGGCATTATACGGTAGAAAGTGTAGATCGCCTGTTTATTGGGCGGAAGTTGGAGATGTCCAATTATCAGGACCAGAGATAGTCTTCGAGACGACGGACAAGATTGTCCAAATTCGAGACTGTCTCAAAGCTGCCCGAGATAGGCAGAAGAGTTACGCGGATCCAAAGTGTAAAGATTTTCACTTCGAAGTAGGTGAAAAAGTGTTACTTAAAGTATCACCCTGGAAGGGGGTGATGCGTTTCGGTAAGAAAGGCAAACTAAGCCCGAGATACATAGGACCTTTCGAGGTTATCGAACGTGTCGGGTCAGTTGCCTATAAGTTAAACTTACCAGAGGAGCTCAATGGAATTCACAATGTGTTCCATATCTGCAATCTGAAAAAGTGCTTCGCTGACGAATCACTGGTAATACCCCATACAGATGTGCATATAGATGAGAGCTTGAAATTTGTGGAGAAACCTTTGTCGATTGAATATCGGCAGGTAAAGAAGCTTCGAAGGAAGCATGTACCTATAGTAAAGGTCAAGTGGGATGCCCGTAGAGGTCCCGAATTCACGTGGGAGGTTGAATCCACGATGAAAGAAAAATACCCTTATTTATTTCAGTAAATCTCGGGTCGAGATTTATTTTAAGGGGGTGAGGATGTAACACCTCGAAATTTTGTGTCCAATAATGTGTTAACACATGTCATGAGATTACACGTGGCATTAAATATTAAATAAAGGACTAAAGTTGACAAACCTTGAAAGTATGTAAATTCGAGGGTTATAAATGTCAACGAAGGGTAAATATACTGTATAGTAACCCTAAATGATGCTAGTACCTTCAAACGAATAAATCATGGATCATACGGGGCAAAACACGGGAGAAAGTGAGAGATTACAAGCTACAGGGGTTAATTGTGTCAACATGTTTAATTTATACCTCTGAGTGACCCTTTGACGAACCCGAGGCTTTGTAACAGTAAAATACGCTCACTAGAATATACTATATAAATTTCACGAAGTTCCGTTTTAAAACGAGAAAGTTATGATCAAATTCGTATGAGAGGGATTAAAAGCGTCAACAATAAAAGTTAAGGCTTTTCGGATAGTAATCAAACTAACCGGGGACTTAACAATGCGGGTAAAAGTCACGAGGCCCTTCATTGTAAATAATCGAGGGCCAAATCGCAAAGTTACCCCTTCGAAACCGAAAGGTCAGGTTAATCATTACAAAAGATTTGAAAATCTTTGAAATCAACCCTCAGGCGGGCCGCGTGGGTGAAACCAGCAAGTCAATGCAGGCCGCGAGCCACCTGTGGATACGTTTCCTGACATGAAGATTCAGGCTGCCCGCGTGCATGTAGCCTGAATCCTAATGCGGGCCGCGTAAGGACCCCAGATGCAGAAACTTTGGACAGATGCATTGTTTGAGCTTGTGAACGACATTATGTGCATTAATTGAAGCATGGGCGCCCTCTACATGCCCCCTAGCACCCAGGGCCACCTGCTGAACATCCATGATCCCTTGTAGGTTGAGTTGTAATGATCCTATGCCAATTTTTTCACTATAAAAGGCAAGGTATTGTGCACAAATGAATCACACCTCAAACCTGCATTCTAATTCACTTCTGGAGCTTCAAAGCACTCTTCTATCATCCTTAGTCGTGCACCAAGCTTCTGTAAGTATGCCAACCCTTTTATGGCTTAGTTTTTGCTTAGTTTAGCTTAAAAGTCAATCCGTCGTAATTAACGATTGACTTTGCGATAAATCACAAATGGTCCAGTGGTTTGTTGAATCAAAGATAGTTATATGATGGTAATCATGTGGGCTTTAAACCCCTAAAAGGGCTCCCTCTGATTCCCACTCTAACTAGTCCAAATGTCGAGTCAAACGTGCTTAGAAAAAGTCAACATAAATGCTATTTTGCGATTTCTTGCATAATCGGTAATCTAGATGATATGTAACCTGTTTAAACACTCATAAAACATTATAATAAGTATATTAACTAGTCTAAGCTTGTTTGATCCGACCATTTACTGTTTTGACCCGGTTCGGAGCCGAAAGTCGCAAAAGCTTTGACTTTTGCTTTGACTTCAGTTCTGACCCGTTAAAGTATAATATAGATATGCCTTAGGACTCTCTTAGGACCAAGTTACATGATGGTATAACCCTCTGTGACCGGTTCGTTGTTTGTCCGAGTCTTTTAACACATTTCCGTTAAATGCTTAAAAGTTGACCGTAACGCCCTTTTTAATTTAAAACGAGAATTTTGGACATGTGAAAGAATCATAACCTTAGTTACTGATTTCTAAGCATGTCCCTAAAATTTCACGTCAATCCGAGGTCCAGAATAGGAGTTATGCTAAATAGCGCAAATTACGGAAACTTTAGTAAGTTAATAGCGCAATTAGCATAACGCCTATCTAGACCCGGATTTCGACACCAAACCTTTTACTCACTGATGTAAAATAATATTTTGGGATTTTTAAAGATTTTTAACCTGCTCATAACCTGCGGTTATGGCAACGGTTCGGTAAATACCGAATATACCCTTTTCGGCCATAACTTGAGTTCTACAAGGTCTTTTGACCCGATTCCAGTTGCTACTGATTTTAAATAATAAATAAAGTATTTTAGACTTTATAAACTGTTTGGGAAACTCGGATTTCCTGTAGAACTCAGAAACCTCTTTTATAATCTTTAACAAGACCGAAATACCCCTACGGGGCATAATATGAACTTAAACTCGTTACGGGCATTATGGAAGGTATCCTACTGATACCACAACCTCTTTAAAGCATATTGATCTAGGAAACCAGTGTAGGACTCTTACGGTTACCCGTTACGCCTTTTGCGCGCACGGTTCGGCTTATGTAACTAGTTTACACAAACTAGCCGAAACGGGTCAAACCATATTGTTTTGACCCCAAAATCCAGAGTGTGGTTATGATACCCATATAAAACAAGTCTTCAAACTTGTTGGGTCAAAATCACATTCCATTCCCGGTTTTCGCCTTTCACGCGATTAAACCGTAACTATCCGTTGAAACTAACCGGTCTAAGCTACGGCTAAATTAAAGACCCGTAAGGATTCCAATAGGTTAATTTAAACCTTCGTTCCAGATTAGGAGACCAGTAAAAGCTATCTGCAATTTATTTTGATTAAGGATATATACTTGCAAAGGTAAATACTTTTAACTTATTTTCCGTTATACGGGCTTGGGTTACGGTATTTAAAATACCGCTTGGTCGGGCAATTGACCCCATCTCATTAGTAGTTGGGTATTATCAATGTGACCCGTTTAAAAACTTGTTTTGTTGGCTTTACGCCTTTGGGAGCTTAATGACCATGTCCCGGATATCCTTGGCATCATCTTACGAAATGGCCACTACCTCGACATCCGGGTGTAGGCGTACACCCGGCATTGTGTCTATATTAATTAAAGGTATAACCTTTGGTTTTCCCGCCACGGCTTTATGCTTTGTGGCGTGTCTATTAACCTTTAGCCCGGCACGACCCGGGCGACCGAACGCATAGCAAACATGTAATTCTTTACAAGATTTAATTATAAATTATCCCAAGTTATAAAGAGTTTGTGCCTTGTGCATTTAAACCAATTTTATTAAACATTTTACAAAAGTGTCAGTTGAATGTATTTACCAGTGTAAACTGACGTATTTTCCCAAAAAGACTAAATGCAGGTACTATGCGTAATTGGCTGGGATTTCTCCTTAGCATCATTAGAAGTCTCGCAAGCTTAAGATGCCTAAAGTCTGTTGAACAATACTTTATTATTATTATTGATCCCCTGTGGATTTTATTTCATCAATGGTGATACTTTGATATTACACTTAACGTTGAAATATATATTTATCTTTATGCTTCCGCTGTGCATTCATATAATTGTGTGGTTTGACTATATTGTTGCCAACTACGTCACGGTAATCCCCCACCGGGCCCACCGGTGAGACACGTGGAAATCGGGGTGTGACAGCCGTTGGATGGAGACTATAAATGACTATGATTGCGAAATACGCTACCATCAAGGTAAAGCGAACGTGGTCACCGATGCTCTAAGCCGAAAGGAAAGAGTCAAACCAATTAGGATCAATGCCAAGAGCATTGAGCTGAAGAATAGCCTGAATGAAAGGCTATTAGCTGCACAGAAAGATGCTGTTTTGGAAGTTAACCTTCTAATTGAAAAGTTAGGTGTAACTGTTGAACAGTTAGCTCCTGGTAAGGATTTGGGTTCATATTCATGGAGGACTTCGAGATGTAATCCTCCAGGAAGCCCACAACTCCAAATACTCAGTCCACCCTGGATGTGACAAGATGTATTAGGATTTGATGGCTAATTATTGGTGGATAGGTTTGAAAAAGTCTATTGCCACACATGTAGCTAAGTGCCTGACTTGTGCTCAGATTAAAGCTGAACATCAAAAGCCATCAGGTTTGTTACAACAGCCAGAACTTCACACATGGAAGTGGGAGATTGTAACCATGGATATTATAACCAAGTTACCTAAAACAAAGCATCGGAATGATACCATATGGGTTATAGTTGGTAGACCGACTAAGTCAGCACATTTCTTACCCATCAAGGAGACTCATAGCTCCGACAAGTTAGCCTAGTTATACGTCGATAAGATTGTATCTCTTCACGGAGTGCCGGTGTCTATTATCTCTGATAGAGATACTAGGTACACCTCACACTTTTGGAAAAGTTTCCAACAATCTTTGGGCACACATTTGAATTTTAGTACTGCTTACCATCCTCAGACTGATGGACAGAGTGAGCGTACAATTCAAACTTTGGAAGACATGCTTCGAGCATATGTTATTGATTTGGGAGGTAGTTGGGATGACCACCTACCCTTGATTGAATTCTCCTATAATAATATCTACCATACTAGCATTCAGGCTGCGCCTTTTGAGGCATTATATGGTAGGAAATGCAGAACACCTGTTTGTTGGGCAGAAGTAGGAGAAGCTCAGTTATCAGGACCTGATATAGTCCTTGAAACAACGGACAAGATTTTCCAGATTCGTGATCGCCTGAAAGCTGCCAGGGATAGGCAGAAAAGTTATGCTGACAAAAGGCGAAAACCTCTAAAGTTTGAGGTTGGCAATAAAGTCTTACTGAAAGTATCACCCTGGAAAGGTGTGATGCGTTTTGGTAAGAAGGGCAAGTTAAGCCCTAGATATATTGGACCATTCGAAATTATCGAATGTGTCGGCAATCTAGCTTATAAGCTAAACTTGCCTGAGGAGCTGAGTGGAATTCATAATGTATTCCACATCTGTAATCTCAAGAAATGCCTAGCTGATGAATCGCTAGCTACGTCTCATAAAGAAGTACAGATTGATGAAAGCCTGAGGTTTGTTGAAAGACTTATATCGATCGAGGATTGTCAGGTTAAAAAGCTCCGAAGAAAGCATGTGCCTATAGTAAAGGTCAAATGGGATGCCCGTAGAGGTCCCGAATATACGTGGGAAGTCGAGTCCCCTATGAGACAGAAGTACCCTCATTTATTCCAGTAAATCTCGGGGTCGAGATTTCTTTTAAGGGGTTGAGGATGTAACACCACGTAAAAACGTGTCCAATTATGTGTAGACACGTGTCCTAAACTCTAAATATGTGAAAGATTGAGTTTGAAGGACTAAAGTTGACAAACAGTGAAAATATGTATGCGAAGGGACTAAATGTCACACCCCAACCGATGGCGGAATCATCAGGGCATGGCACTGAGCGAAACAGATTGTCCAGAAGTTTCCATAACAATTATTATTACTATTCAATTTATATAATACGTCCCATACCGTACCTTAAATAGCAAACAAATTATTACATATTACATCAAGCAAAATATTTTGTTCCGACAACTCAGATTTTAAATATAAAAATTGCTCAAATGCTTCTAGAGACTCGATCTGCAAGATCTACAGACAACTATGCTCTAGACGCTTATTCTAAGCTCGCCTTCCTAGCAGATAAGCATCCTAATTGCCTGTCACATACGTTAAAATAAAGTCAATACATAAAATGTAAAGGTGAGCATACAAGTTTGATAATAGCATATAGAGTTCAAAATAGTTTAAGCATAACCAGCACGTACACAGAGGAAAACGAAGCATATTAATTATCGACATGGATCTATCGATACCAATGACTGCGGGTTGACTGCCCGAGGCAGTTCGCAATACATGATTACCACCGTAATCCATGCAAGTAATTGTTCTTAACAACCCCCGTGTAAACGGGTGCTGAGTCCAAACTATAGTACTATCGTCGTTAAGGCAGGTAGACAACATTCCACGTGTAAACATAACAACAAGCATTCATTTAGTCACATAATACATGCGGTAATGGTTAGCGATGGAAATAGTTGAGTAGTGTGTTCGATTGTGATTTAGAATAAGTAACGTATGCAACACCCAAAAGTGCTAAAGCAAAAAGGGTTCGAGTATACTCACAGTGATTGATGGATTGAAGGGAGCACTTGAGAGTAGGGTTAGCCTGAATAGTTTGATAGTATAACGATGAGTACGCGTAAAATGGAAACAAGTGTTGGAGGGTCGGACAGCCTGGTCGATCGGACGGTAGGTCCGATCGGACGGCTTGATCGTTCGGTTAACCAGTCCGTTCGGACAGTCTGTCCGGTCGGTCGGTAGGCCGATCGGATGGACTGTTCGAGTGGATTGTTTCTTCCTTTGAGAAGGATGTGTTTGTGTATGATGGCTTGACCTTTTGAGGTTTTCGTTGTAGTATTTGAAAACATTGAAGAATCCTTACCTTTCAGGTCGATCGATCGAACGGACTGTTCGATCGGTCGGCTTAACCGATCGGTTAGGTACTTCAACAACTGTTCTTATCAGGGTGTCACCTAGTCGGACGGCTCGACCGATCGGGTGGCACTCCAACGTGTTGACAAGTTGCAAATCGATTAAGTGTTGAAGCATAGTATCTCATGATCCGAAGAGTAATTCAAATCAGACCGTAGTCCGATCGAACAGTACTTCGTTCAATACTAGACCTCATAAAACTGTTAAAGTGTGGGGCCATGTGCTAGCCGATCGGTTGGCCTGGTCGATCGGCTGGCTTATCCGATCGGCTGGGCTGTCCGTTCGGACAGTCAGCCCGATCGGTCAGCTTCCTGACTTGGTCGACTTGTTCGTCTAACACTTGGCTGTTTTAATTGTTTGACGTTACTTCGAGGTACTTTGACAACGAGTTGAACCATAGAACTCTCGTTCTTACTTGTTTCTCCTGCTCGGACAGGAATCACCCAAATCCGGCCGATGAACTGTTCGGAATGGAGTTTAACGTTTAACTCGAAGTCGGTGAATCTCGTGGATAGAACCTGAATCTTGAACCAGACAACTACTAGGATGATAAGTGAGTCGGTTCAAACTCCGTTTCTACCGGTTTGAAGGCATTGAGTGTAAAAGAGTTGAAAGAAAGTTGGAAAACATTCTTTCAATCGTTTTCACCATGCAAATGTTTAGATCTATGATAGATCTTTGTTTGTTTATGTGGAAATCGGCTAGATCCAAGTTATTCTTGGTGGATTGAATCCAAAACATGAAGTTCTTCAAGAACACCATGATGACATCATCCTTGAACACTTGAATCTCGATGATTTCACGGTTAAAAAGTAAGATTTGAAAGATAGAAAGGTGTAGGAGTGTGTATAGATCAAGAATGTACAAGATTTAGGATGAAATCTTACCGGAATCGGAAGGAATCTGAGAAAAGAAGCGGAGCACGAGCTGGGCAGTCAGAGGTTTCCAAAAGTAGAAAGTTTGAAAGTGACAAGGGGTATTTATAGGCTTCCAAAAGAGGAAAGGGCTGGCCGATCGGTCAGGCACCCCGATCGGACAGCCTGTTCGATCGGACAAAAGTCCGATCGGCTGGGCTGTTCGATCGGCTGGGAGCCTGATCGTTCAGCTGCCTGATTCGAGTGTTCGGTGCGATGATTTTCGATATTTCGACTGCGATTGATGAGAATACGATAGAGTTTCCTATTCAAATTACTTTTAATCCCAACCACTATATCTAAATACAATCACCTATTTCTCGCGCTGTCTTTTCGCCACCAATTATCATAATTCGATTTTGATTGAGCTTGATTGAGTTTCGAGTTTCGATTCGAGTTTCGATTGATTACCACACATAACATAAAGTAAACACGCACAAGTAACACATAAGGCACACACACACGTATACTAACACAAAGTTCGCATAAGATTAGCTTGATTATTGATTAATTGACTTTATCGCATTGTTACTTCCTACTATTCACAGTTGTTTAGCGTTTCGCATCGATTTGAACATTCAACTACTTTGATCAATAACACTTACTCCACATAATACAACTAACGTAATCGCAAACATAAAATAGACTAACTATGGTCAAAGGAGTCAATCTTGACTTTGACTTTGACATTCGGTAACACAGGGTGTTACACTAAAAGTGTCAACATGCCAAACTTGAGCCTCTGAATGACCATACGTGAAGAATATATTCTTGGACGAGTGATTAATTGGATATAAGAAGCTGTTTGTAAAAACGGAAGGTTATTGTAGGATCGTTTGCACGACCAAAACGAGTCGTTCAGAAGAGTTCTAATCAACACGAGAGGCGGAAACAAACGTATCGACTTTAAATCAGCTTGATTTACACACAGAATCTCTTTAATTGTCCTGTATATTGATATAGCACGATTACAGATCAAATGACACTTCGGCAGCACCTCGGCACCGGAATCAGAGCTGTTACAAACGAAATGAAGGCCCAGGTATATATGGGATCCATTTCGCATGAAATGGACAAGTTCCATTTCGTGCGAACTGGTTCAGTCCCACTAAAGCCCTATTAACAAACCTACTGAGATCCATACTATCCAATCTAGACACAAGACTCGATACAAGACGAAGTCGACAGACATATGCACCAACAGACTCCCCCTTGGATGTTGACGAAGTCTTCGGTGTCGAGTCTTCATTATGACATGTGTTCAGTCATAATCAGACTTCGTGCTCTTTCCAAAGTATCTGACAGTGTAAGCTTCCATCAAACTCTATCTTCTTTTCTCTCTCAGCAGCTAACCTTCCCCTTGGATGTTGATCTAAACTTCAATCTCCTCTTTTTCTCGTTCAATCCCAGAATCGTAATCCTGGCTCTATCCTCTTTCATCAGCTTCTAATTTTAACAATCTTTCAGGATCAGAAACTGGCTGTTGCATCTTCAGACTCCCCTTTGCTAGCAGACTCCCCCTTAAATTGTTCCGGGATCGTTATCTGACATAGCACTTTCTCAGGTTCAGAACGTCTCCTGGCTCTCCGTAGCAACAGGATCTTGAACCTGGCTCAAATCTGCATATCTTCAAGAGTCGAAACCTGGCTAACCTGCACAGACTTTACCTCAAAATAAATTTCACAAATTTAACAATTTGACAAATTTATAAATCACAGGTAGATATTGTTCAAAATGATTTAACATTTATAATTTCTGATGATCACATGAAAGAATATCATTTTTCTAAACACACTTTCCCAAACCTCAGTACATCATGTTTAGCACTCGGAATTTTGAAAATCAGCTCTCCAAGATCAGTTGTCGAAAATCCTTTTGATTTTTCAAAAATTTATGCTAAAACACATTGAAAATCTTTTTAGATTTGTTTTTAATGAAAAACAGTAAAGAAATATTTACAGACAATATTTTTGTGAGTTTGTGTAAGAGGATCATATCAGTTTTTGAGACAAATCACTAACACCGTTAAGCTTTAATCATTTTAAGTTCTAAACTATTCACCTACATTGTCAGTATACTGATCCACTTAAATTTTCACACAAAGTTCAACTGTTTCAAGATATGAGATTAATGTTTTAATTGACTTAAACTTATTCGCGTGTCCCACCTCAGAATATACTCCCATATCCAGACTTCTATATTCAGTCTTACAGGCGAGTGTACACTAATGATATCTGTAAACGGGTAAATGCGAGACCATGAGAGCTCAGGTTAGAACTTTCGTTCAGACAAAGAGATGATGGCTCGTCTTTAGGTGTGTCCCGTTTGGGGATCTTTTCTTCAACAACACATGATTAGCATTTTTCAATGTTTCATCATTTTTTATGCTGAGGGTTGGCTTTATAATTAAAACAGTGCAAAGTATTATACGAGGACTAGGCTATTGCTTCCACAAAATCAGAAGTCCTGGTATAATACCCCAGATATCATCACGCACAAAGACCTAGTATGTCAAAAATAGAAAGCCTTTCAAACAAGATTTCAGGGGTTACTCATATATCCGAGAGATGTTCCCCACCAGATAAGTAAGTATTTGAATTTAGGTTTATATCTCGAAAATAAACTACTGCATGTGTAAACACCTATTGGCACATCCTCAATGAGACCGTTTATCACTTTTGAATTTCCAATTCTTTAGCGTGCTGTGATAGTCCACTGATGTACTATCATTTCCTCTTTTTCACAACAAAACTCGTTTTGAATTTTATCATGTTTTAGGATTTTTCAAATTTTCTAATGTCTTTGGATTTTCTGAAATTTCTTACTCCCCCTAAAATTCAAAATTGCTTCAAATCTCCATTCACTTGGCATAAAAAATCAGAACTCCCTCTAACAACAAACTATTTTCCCATTATGATTTCAAAACACTTAAGTTTGTTTTAATCAAAATGGTTTTTCCGGAAAATAAGTTTTGTTGATTTCTCAACCACTTGTAGGTAATGGGTTCAATTCATCACATTGTTTTCCAACTACCACTTGTAAGAAAGTTAAATCAAGTTCAACTTATTGACCTTGATTAACCACTTGTAGGTGAAAACCCCCTTTTTCAACCACTTGTAGGTGCAAACCCATTTTTTCAACCACTTGAAGATTGAAATATGACAATTTTCATGAATACTACCACTTGTATGTCAAAATGTCATTAAACAATCACCATTCACGAAAGTGATTTTTCTCAAGAAATATGTCGATTCCTACTCCCCAATTACCAACCTGGGAGTTCCGGCAAGTCAGAATTTTAAGTAGAAAATGGTGTCACCCAAGCCTGACCAGTCTTGGGTGATTGTGGATCATCTTTAACCCACCATCTTTTTGATTTATAAAACTCTTTTGTATCTTTCACCTTCCCGTCGACCATCTTCCCAAAAATATGTTTCCCTTTCCCATTGAAAACCTTTTCAGCATCAAATTCTTTCTCACCAGCAAAGAATTGATCAGAAATTTCAAACTTTCCAACTTTTATCTTCAAGTTTTCTTTTGACAATGGTGGAAAGTTCTCATCGTTCAATTCTGGAACGGAATTCTCATCATTTTTCACAACAAATGACTCCTCTGACTTTGCGAGTCAGATTCATTGTCAGAACTACTCTCTGATTTAACAACCCATTTCTGTTTGTTCAAATTGACTTTTCTTTTGTCAAATCATTTTGAACTTTTGACGGGTGGTCCATTGGACAACCCTTTATGATGTTAAAAGACAAGTTTATCCCTCATTTAAGTGTGTAATTATCTTGAATTAGATAACTTCTGTTGCTTATGTCTCAGGTGCGATTTGGTAGCTTAAAGTGGATAAAATGCAGCTTTGGAGGGTTTGAAGATGAACGGGTCGTGTGCGGAACGAAAGAAGAAACAAGGCACACATTTCAGGGGTCCACCGTAAAATACGGTGGCCACCGTAATTTACGGTGGCCCTGAAACATCACCAAATTCCACTGTACTTCAGTTGTCAATCACCGTAACACTTTGAACATCACCGTAAATTACGGTGATACCGTAATTTATGGTGGAGGCTGCGACAGAACGTCGCCCTCATTGAGTCAATTTTATGGTGTCTTTTCACCTATTCTCATCATTGGACGGTTTGGGAACTTGCTAGGGGCGATTTTGGCTATCTTTCTTGGTTGTAAAACATTTTCTAAACAATTTGTTTGTGTTTTCGATCCGTATGAACATTGAACTTGTTGCTATGATGATTCACCAAGCTATGTGTGGCTAAACTTATGGTGATCATCCTGAATTGAAGGTTTGTCTATGACTTTTGTGTTTGGATTCGTATTTCTAGAATAATAGACTTGCAATGTTTGTTTGTTTATTATGGTGTGTGAATGTTTGTTTGTAAATTGTTAGATTGATGTTATAATCATATTCTAAACCGTACGTTCTTGGTGTCGTTGACAATCGAGATATCACGGGAGGGATTAGGGTTGGATATTAATCAATTGGTTATCTGGTAACAACTTCGCATTGTCATAATCCGAGTACTTAGTTCCCTTTTATCACAACAAACAATTATACACGAATCATGTCTATGTGATTCTTTCTAGTGAATTTAAACACAACTGTCAAAAGCAAACTGGAAATTTAGGATGGTCGCTTGTTCCTAATCTGTTTACAAACTTAATCTTTGATTTGCAATTTAATTAGTTAATAGTAGTTCGTAAAACCAAAACAAACAACTCTTGAATTTTAATTTCTGCATTTTAGTTTAATTTTAGTTTAAGTGCAAAGCTATAAAATCACACATTTTCCACATACTCCCTGAGTTCGATACCCACTTACCGCTAACTATTAGTTGTAATTGGATTAAATTTGCGTGTACCTACGACAATACGTCAAATTTTGGCGCCGTTGCCGGGGAGTAGTGCGCAACGTGTGTTAGTTTAATAGTTTTGTTTTGTTATTTTCGGGTTTACGCTGGTTGTGTTTAGTGTGCAGGTACTTCAGGTGTATGCATACTAGGGGCTCTCACAGGTCATCACCGCTATCGTTTGATCCGGAAATTGAAAGAACGCTAAGGCAAAACAGAGTTTTAGTACGGGAAAACAAGATTATTGGTTCACCCACTTCACCCATCACACCGAGAAACATCATGGTTGATTCACAAATTCCACCTACAACGGGTCAAACGACCTCATCCTTTATACCTACTTCCACCCAACCATCACCAAACACCACTTTACCTAATACCACTGTCGAATTCACACCAACCAATGTCACTCAACCGATCACTACCCAAGTCGAACCCACCATTACTTTAACCCTTCTACCACAATCCCGCCATTATCCCACTTCTTTCCCCCAACTACGGTTCAATCATCATCTAACTTCACAATTGCACCAAATTCAACTATTGTGCATGCTATGCCCTCTTTTAGACCACAACACCAATCGGGTTTTCAGTACTCGACTCTTCCATTTGGGCAATCTTCGGGAATTCAAGGAGATGGGTATGATGAAGGATATGAGGAGTTTGAAGGTTTTGATGAAGACGGGTATGCTTTTGGTTTAACCGGTGAAACTTCAAATGCAAGTAATGCCAAGTGTTGGTGGAGTACAACAACAACAACAACTCATACCACAACACATTCGGCCAAGACCACAAGGGCCACAAATGCAACGCCCTACACCATTGCAACAAGTTCGACCGCAACATGTACAACCACAATTTCAAAGGCCTATTCAACACCCATTGATGCCGCAACAACAATTTCAACAACCAAATGCACCACAAGGGCATATACCAAGGTCAATGGGTCCTATTCGCCCAAGGGGTAGGTTTGGTGTACCAAGGAGGCATCTTAGAGAAAATGTGAGGGGAATTGAAGCGCATTTTAGGCCGGTAATCACTCATAATCCTTCACCGGTAGTCATTCCTCACAATGATCAAGGGAGGACATTTGAAGTGAGAACTAACTCATTGCAAAGCTTGCCAAAATATAAGGGTTTAGCAACGGAGAAGCCTTACTTTCATTTGGAGGCTTATGACTCGATTTGCAACACTCTTGGGAGTCAAGGATTCTCAGCCGATGATATTAAATTGGTACTATTCCAATTTTCTTTGGAAGACAAGGAAAAAAAGTGGTTCTACACATTACCTTCAGCATCTATATATACATGGGGGGAAATGCAACAAACCTTTTTGGATGAATTTTACACCGCTCAAAAGACGAATGATGCTAGAAAAGGGTTGAGGAGCTTTCAACAACAACATGGTGAAATGTTTCATGAGGCTTTTGAGCGTTTCAATATGATGATCAAAAATTGGCCTCACCATGGTATTGAATGGTGGGAATTAATGAATGCTTTTCACGAGGGGTTGAGTGCCGAAGATGCTCGTGATTTAATGTCTATCAGCGGTGGGACTTTTGGTACAAATTACGAGAATGATGATTGGGAGTTTTTGGAGAGCATGGCAACTACATCAAAAAGAAAAGCTCAAGCATCGAGGAGAGCACGACTGGCCATTGCCCGACCTCAAGTGCACGCAATAGATGACGGTAATGTTCAAACCACTAACCAAATTTATGATGTTTGTGCATTGTGTAATGAAATAGGTTATGCGGCTGAAAATTGCCAAGGAATGGTGGAAGGGCAATATGAAGAAGTTCATGCCGTTCAAGGTCAAGGAGGGGGTGGTAGAAATTACAACAACATGAATTCTAATACTTACCACCCCGGGTTGAGGAACCACCCAAATTTTCGGTATGGGAACCCTTCAAATCAAGCTAACCCAAACTTTCAAGGTAGCCAAGGTAACTTTGGTTCGCGTCAACCTTATAACAATCAAAGTGGGTATAGAGGTGGAAACAACCAAGGCTATCAAAGGCAGTACCAAACGGGTCAAGAACAAGGGGGGTCGTCGGGTGGAAATGAAATGATGGATATGTTGAAGAGTATGCAAGCGGAAATGCAAAAGAGAAATCAACTTGATGAAGTCCGAATGCAAAAAGATGAAGTTCGTGACAAGACCATCCAATCACTAACAACCCAAATGGGTCAATTGGCAACCGATGTGGCGGAATTGAAGAAGGGAAAAGGTCAACTTCCTAGCGACACCAAGGTAAACCCT
Source organism: Helianthus annuus (assembly GCF_002127325.2). NCBI lineage: Eukaryota > Viridiplantae > Streptophyta > Magnoliopsida > Asterales > Asteraceae > Helianthus > Helianthus annuus. Next base: position 40,236,423 of record NC_035447.2, on the reverse strand, counting down.
TCACATGGTTCGTCACGAGGTAATGTTAATATTAATCATGTTAGTGTCTTGAGAAGTGGAAAAGAATTTAAAGCCAATTTGTCACTCGAATTGGTTGAGGGGGTGGTTGAGGATATCACGGGTATTGAAAGTGATGATGAAGTTTCACCGGTTAAACCAAAAGAATCAAACGTTAACAAACCGGGTTTGGGTGAAAATGAAAAAAGTGAAAAAGTTGAGGGTGAACCGAGTCAAGTCCCGTTTCCATCGGCTTTACTTGACCCGGGAAAGAAAAATTTTATTGCATCAAGGGGTCTGGTACGTGCGCGACTACACATATTTTTACAATGAAATTACACACGATTTGGTTTTAAATTTATAAAAGTGATTATTACTTTTACATCAAAACACACACGAAAGAGGCAAGTGTACCCCGTCATATATGTAATAAAGTATCGGTAAGAACCAAGTATCGATCCACGGAAATGGGCGGAGAAATAATACTAGACCTTTGTCACTAAATTACCGGAAAAAACATAAGTTGTTTGGTTTTTAATTAAACTAAAGTAAGCATAAACAAATATTTATAAAACATAGTAGATTATATATAAATAGCCTTGCTTAATACACAACCAAAGCATGTCAACTAAGTCGGTTTTGGCACTAGAAGCATTCGGTCAATTTTCCATTTCGAGACAATTAGTATCCCTTTCGGGAATCCTAACATGACAATCATTCGGAAAGTTAAAACGATAAACACACTTTAACCACCTAAAATTGTTCTTTAACGTGTGATTGATTAATGTCTACAAAAATCTCCTAAAAATAATTTAGTCATCCGTTAGGAGTTTTCTAACCTCACTTAATCAAGGAAAGCAACACCGATAAACACAATGCAACCACCGAGACAAGCATAAACTAGATTAAATCACAACCGAGTTCATTTTACAAATCTTGCACATAAATTCACCAAGATAGCAATTTTGGCCGAAACTACTAACTAAGCTAACAAATCATGGCAAGAATTCATAACAACACCATCTAACCCGTTAGAGTCCTTCCGTGAGGGCAAGCTTTCTTGATTAACAATAATTACATTTTATTAAACCACTAACCCGTTAGAGTATCATGGTGCCAACATTTTAACCAAGTTAAGCTAGTTAACCAAATTAAAAGTTTACTAATACATGATTAAATAAGCTTCATTTTCAACTATCTTACCTAACCAAGCACCAATCATCCAACACAATTACTTATAATCAAGAAATCAATATCAATAACAAGGTTGCAAACTAATCATCAAAGATAATCATAGAAAATACTTCCAAATTTCATTACAAACATAGATTAACATACTAATGGTTATAATCAAGCAAGGGATTGTTGTGTTTTTGCCCTAAGGCTACAATAATATATAAATATTAATCTAAATGCTTGAAACATTAACAAAATTCTGGAAAGATTAGAAATCCAAACCATAAACAAGCATAAGATTAAGAATCCGGATAGTAAACGAGCAAAACCGGGCAATGTGGCTTGAATCCGGGCTAAAGCTGATGCTTCCGGAGCCTCAAAATCGCCTGCAAACTCTCCAAAATTCCAGAGTTACTAATAGAATGGTTCTGTTCTGTTTTTATGCTTTTTCGATGTCGCACGGTCGTTCTCCGATCGCACGACCGTGCACTTTAAGCAATTATTGGTGGTGGTCCACCATACTGCGTGACGTCACAGATCGTTGACTGGTCTTCGGACACGCACGGCCATTCTTCAATTGGCACGGCCGTTCCTTTCCGAGGTCTGGTTGCACGCCTGGCCCTTTGGTCGTTCGGTTCCGAGGTCTTGTTGGAACGTCGGATCCGCACGGGGTGCAAGATGTGGAACGACCGTGCGTTCCCGGGTTGGCCTTCAATGCCTTGCACGCGGAGTTGCACCATCGTTTACTACCGGGCCTTTCTTAGTTTGTCGGATATGCACGGTCGTGCATCAGGTCGCACGACCGTTCCAGACGCCCAGGTCAGTTTTGTAACAGAAGTTGCGCAGCTTCGTCGTTTTATCCGGAAAGTCCTCGTTTTCGCTATCATCTTGTCTGGTATGATGTTTTAGGCCTGTAAACAAAAATGTAGATAATTAAGTATCCGAATGATGGTTTTACGGCCGAAAACGCATAAAATAGGGGTAAAACGGGGGACTAAAATATGTGTAAATTAGCGAATATCAAATCTCCCCACACTTGAACCTTGCTTGTCCTCAAGCAAGCTGAACTAAAAAGCAATAAAAGTGAGAAACAAACAAGAACGATAATTTACACACTATTTTATTTAAAACTATTATAATCGGTCAGCCGGTTTGTCGAAAGACAACATCAAAAGACTCAAACCCAACAAGCATATGCAATTATAATAGCGACAACCAAAAAGCCGTGACTTCACATTTAATTGACTCAACATGTTAATCTTCACACGACTCACAATATTCACACACACTCGGTTTTATTTATGAAACATACATAAAATGTGTATGTGCAAACACTCAATGCCTCGTCAATGAAAAATGCAATATCATAAGCTTGTCATAAGATCTCGTCTCCACCAACTAACATGCAAATAAGTGTAAATCAAGAGGTCTTTACGGGTTGTAACGTTAGGCTTGGGCGAAGGGTATGGAAGTAGACATATAAAGTGGCGAAAATGGTTAAAACTCGGTAGTAGCGTTTAACTAGCAACAAAGTATACACCTGTACATACAAATGCCTTAAAAAGGCGACTATTGCGCAATCGAGCTTATCAACGAAATTTTAACATTTAAGCATTCAAAATTGCTCGATTTTTATCAACTTTACCCTATTTTAGGGTTTTTTTTTTCAATAACAAACATATTAAACAATAAACTGAAACAAACGCTAGTTAAACGATTATTTTGCCCGAGTTTCAACACTAAAAAGGGGTTTAAAACATATAAAGGCTAAATTTGGCTAAGTGGGCGATAATATGGGTAAACAAAGGTAAACGGGAAGGCTCGACAGGGTTAATCCTAAAGGGTAATATAAGGTGAACGGGGAACACAACACAAAGAACAAGGTTTACAACAAAGGGGTAATCTAAGTGCCTCTATCACTTTTACACAAATCCACAAGTTCATGGTCTTAACAAGCATACTAGTGACAAATTCTAAATTACACATAACATCCGGCTCACTCCTATATCCGAAATGAACAAACAAATATATAACAATAGGCTCAAATATGCTCACGTAACGGATGGAATGGGTAAAAGTGTGAAAACTATCATGTAAGTCTTTCTTTGTTTGTCACGCTTTCCGGTTTCCTTTTTCAAAAATATTTTGCTTGTCGAGTTTTTATCAAGTCCGAAGCTTTCTAAAACACAACCAACCGGTTTATTTATTAAAATATAAACAAAATATAAGTATTTTTGAATGATTTTTCTGATTTTCTGATTTTTTTTTTTTTAGAAAATGAGGACAAACAATGTTAACAAAGTTAACCCCCTCCACACACTTGAACTTCGCATTGTCCCCAATGCGAAACCAAAATATAGAGAAAAAGGATAATAGTACTCCCCTTAAGATGATATCTGATGAAACGTGACTTCCAAAGCTGTGTCTGTCATATGCTCCGGTCCAAGATATGTCGGATCTGCAAGTATGTCATATGTACACCAAAATAGAACAGTAACAAAATAAACACAAATAAACCATAATGTACATAAATAAACTACCAATCCAAACAAATACATAACATAAAGTAAAGTGTTTTAAAAATAAAATACAATCCGAGGGTGTTTGAAATACTAGGCAAAAAGAACACCCGAAATAACAAGTACTGAAATAATAATAAAAACCACTAACGAACTACACCACCAACTCCTACTCGTCATCACCATCATCGTCTCTCGTGAAGGATGGGCCTGCATCACCATAACCAGGCGGGTTCCACGGTGGGAACTGTGGAGGGTGCTGAAAGTAGTCGGGATATGCATGGTGCATCTCCCCGAACAAGTATGAAAAACCGGCACTCACCCCCTGGTATAAGCTCTCCTGGCTACTCCTAAGCTGATCCTGAGTGGCCCTGAGCTGATCCTGACTAGCCCGGATCTGGTCCTGGCTAGTCCTAATCTGGTCGATGTACGTACCATGCTGCTCCTGCGTAACACGCATCTGCTGGAACTGCTGATAAAACTCAGGCCAATCCTGATGCTGGTGGTACTCATGGTGCTGCGGCTCATGTGGCGGTGTCTGGTGTGGTGGTGTGTGTGGCTGGTGCTGCTGCTCCTGCATTTCTACATCCTCTTCGTCTGATGGAAGTGGGGGTAACGGGTCCCAGACCTCATTGTTGAGCACCCTCAACCTATCCCCCTTATCAAGCTCTACAATCAACCCCATTGCCTTCAGTGACCTGATGTCGACATGAACCCCCTCGGTTATCAGAGTGAGACCCTGAAGCACCTCCTCAGTCATAACGTGTTCATTATACGCTATTTCGGTCACATACTGACCGCCATGTATCTGACTGCTAGGAGTCCTCCCTGAGCACTTGACAAAGTATTCAGCCATTCGCGCAGCAAGGTTGATAGGTGCTTGCTCTACCAACGCATATAGAAAAATCAAATCGGGTGTTGGACAGTTACCAAGACTGTATCGTGTGGCTAAACACATGGTGCATCACTCGCACCATAGGGTCTCTAAGTCGCGAGGCCTTCGACATCCTCGGGTTGTAGGCGTCCCCAACGGCATTTGCAGCCCAAAACGCATCCCGTGCTGCATCAGAAGGGAAGGTGAACTGCTCTGTGAAGACATTGGGATCATCCATGTCTTCTCTAGTGTAAATCCCGAGCCTCCTACCCAAACGACCAACCGACCACCTATGCCATCGACCACATAACCTGAAAGCTATCCGCTCCTTGTGGCGGAATTTGGGTCGTCGAGCAGCAATCGGCTTTTCGTAGGCATACGTGTAACAACCCTCACTAAAATTAATATTTAGTATGATAATTATGCAATAAGGAAACCCTAATTAAGTTTAGTATGATTAATTAATCAGTTAATCAATATTAATTAAGCTAACAAGATTAATTAAGCTAAGTAAGGTTTATTAAAAATAGATATATATGGGGTCATATAAGAACGTTTAATATTAATAATAAAATATATTATTTTTTTCCTTACTCCGTTTTTAATGAAACTTAGGTTAAAACGTAGATAAAAATATGCTCGTTCTAAAGACATATTCGTCGTTTTATAAAAGGTTATATTTTAAAAGTTATGCAAGAAAAACGAGTGAAGCAGCTGAATTAATATATATAAGCAAGCTAGCTAGCATGTCAAGCAGGTAAGTAGGCACGTCAACTTATCCCACATCGACCAGAAGTATGATTTGAGGTGCTTGCCTGCTTGCTATAAATAAGAAGCTTAGGATTCATTTTTCTTTGCTCATTTCTTTTCTTCTTCTCTCTATACGTTGGTGTTCTAACCAATAATCACTCAATCGCTATTACGATTCATTTTCCGAGCGATCAATATATCCAATGGATGTTTAAGTGCCGCCCATATTAGGGTGATACTTTGTCGTTCGTCGTTAATTCGATGAATGAGTTTAAGTATCGCACTTTGTCGTTCATAGTGAGAATTTGATCTCGTGAGTTATCGTAAAAGCTGTATTGATCATTAACCCGGTTTTTGTGAAATTCGTTAAGGTTCGAATCTCATGACTACCGTTAAGGTTTGATTTGGGTTTTACACCAATACGTATTCCATTCTGTTAAACTATATATTTAATTACCAAGAATACTCCCAACTACACCCTTACAATCAAACAAACTATTAAATCATCAGAAGATCCAGAATAATAAAGTGCATACTTAATTATCGGAAGAAATAGAATCAAGAAGTTTGTTAACTCAATCCTGCATGCTGATTTGTGAGTCATTCTTCTTTTTATTAACTGTTTTACAATACTCCAAATCATTTTCCAAAAGTTATAATTACAGTGATTAAGTTTATGTAATCACCAAATTACAGCCGGTATGTGGGGTATTGTGCACAGTATTATTATTATTGTTTCCTTCACATTAGGTGGGCGAGCCTAAGGTGACATACGTCACTCATTGGGACAGCCAATGGTGATATGACCACAGTCACAGAGCTGGTCTGTGACAAATACCTATTCTTGAAAGTTGGTTGATAATAAACATATGTAAAAACCCTTAATACTGTGAATTATAACAAATGTGTCGTTTTTAGTAAACTGAATGATTCACTCAGTATTTCCCGCTGACAAAACCTTTTTAAAACGCGTTTCAGGTAATTACAGTAGATTGGAGTAAGGATTGGATCCAGCACTAAAAGACTTCAAGAAGTGACTTATTTTATTAATTAAATCAAATTAAGAAATATTGTTTTTATTAAAAGCTACCTTTGTAAAACTTGGAATTTATTCCATCCATTTAAATAAAATCCGGTGTTTCTAAACTCTGATATTTTTCCTAACTCACGGTCCTGATGAAATTTCCGCTGCAATGTTTTTCAAAATAATCACCGGTACCACTGGACTGTTCGCGGCTTCCGATTTCGGCTAGGATGGGATCGGGGGTCATGACAGAAGGTGGTATCAGAGCTAAGCCACTGCTTTAAGCTTATAAGTGTTGTGATAATAATACTTACGCTTAAATAAAAGAGTTAGGAGATTACTATTAAATGGTAGCACAGCTGATAACAGTTAGACTTGAACACAAGAAAAGATGCCTTAGTATAAGCTAATCCACTGGTTTACGCAATTAGGTGTTATAATAATACCTAAGTGAAACGGAGAATTAGAAACTTAATGTTATCTGATAGCACTTCGAATGATATTTAGACATGAACTTAAGAATTTTGCCTTAAAATAAACTTTAAGGTAAATTACTTATATAAGTATAATGTAATGGATACTGGTATGTCATAAGAATGACGGTTAGCAGGCAATAGCACTTAATTGCTATTTATTCTTGCTTATTGATATTATTTGGTCTAGAATAAGATATGTTATGGGAATACAAATTTCCTTGATTCTGGATAAAAGTCCTAATAAAAGAGACACTTTTAAAATCTTGAAAAGATACTATTTATGGGAAATAGAAAATTTTCTCCGGCAAAACTGGGTATAGAGTAGCAGACTCTCCAGCTTGTCCGGATATACTGAGGTTACCTCTCGGGCGCGAACCAGGTAAGATGGGGTATATAAAATGTCAAACAAGTGACAAGATTTCCCTAAAATAAGTATCATGGCCTGATATCAGACTTGTTTTTGAAAATAAGAATATGTTAAATACATTAACCTTATAAAGGGTATGTATATTACAGCATGTGAAATATATGATTATATAGATATGTATATCTATAAGAAATTTCAAAAGCTATAACAATTGATAATTAAGGATAAAGCACAAGTATATGTGTCAATAATAAATCTAGATTCCTTTATCAAGAATCTCTTACCTATATCGATATCAAACATTATTTTGTTTGATCATCTACCTCGTAACTCGAGCAACAATAATAAATGGAAACCCATTAAGTTGGGACACCATCAAAAATATAAGAATTACCAATACGTTACCATATATTATTAACGCTATAAATTATGAACGCAAGTAAGAAGCATGTAAAGTTGTGCTAATGCACAAGAAAACACATGAAACTTATGCGTCCACAGACGTCAAAGTTTATCACACACAACTTCCAAGGCAAGACCTTTGAAAAATATAAATTAGGCACGATGACACCAATATTAATTCCGTCGGTAAAAGTACTACTAATCAAAAAGCGGTATTTTGCCACATGATCTTACAAACGATCAAAATCTCGTTAAGGTACATTGGAACAATATTTCACAAACATCGGTGCATAGACTAACCTGAGTCATAATTATTAGCACTACAAAAGAAGTCATATATTTTTGCAAATCCCCTATTTCATTTCACTTCATTTGACATTCTCTGATAATGTCATTTAACAAATAGTTATCACACGAAATTCCAGATAAGAAGTTCCTTCGTTGCAATTCTGACCTCTATGAATAAACTTTTGCTACTTCCCCTAATGATCATCATACAATGAGAATTTCTTTCATAATGGCGAATATTGATCTATATTATTTCGTGGTAAATCTACACGATACACATGCACTGTTTGTTGTACATGTGGTTCCTTAGAGTTATGAAGACCATAAGAAGGCTTCATTCCAAATTATTATTTTATCCAACCTCAAATATCATTTCGCTATACTTGATCTTTGCATTGTAAACCGCGTTTTGCAAAATGATTACTCTTTGATATCGAATCAATGAATTTCTTGAAAAACTCGATTTTCTTTTGAAAAGTACACATGATTTCTGTTGTGATCATGTCCGAACTTCCTTATTAAAACTCGTTTTTATCCAAACCCAGTTAACTTGCTCACATTTCGTATTCAATTCAAAGTCCCATATGATATTTTAAGTCATCATATTCAAATTCGAAATAATCCCAACAAGCACTTCGATTCTCTTGAACCATAACATGCTTTCTTGGCCTTCGACTTCACTGAATTATTTCTTTAATCACGATCACTTTGTAAATGACATTTTCACAAAATTGAAGATTGTGCTAATCTAAGATTTAATTATTTATTTATTTATATTGAATCCGCTTTATTGATTTATTTTATAAAAGCAATCTTAACACAATTATGTGCTAAGATAATGATCCACCATTTCATGTCCTAAATTCCGTAGTCCTTACAACCAATCGAGCCTTTCGTGATATTTCTTACCTTTCATTAATCGAAAAACATTGTATAAACTTAATTGATTATATATAGAAACTTACAATATAGTATTTCTGTAATTAAAATTTTTGTTAAAACCATTAAGGTAAAGAAATTATATTTTTACGTATAAAAATTTGTTTAAAGTATATTCTCATTTAAGTTTATGCATTTATTATTGGTAATTAATATTAGTTTTATTATTAGTAATAATATATTAATAGTAATAGTGTTAGTATTATTTTTAAATACTAGAGTTATTATCAGGGGCATGTATTGAATAGCCTAGCCTTAGTTAGGCATGGACTGGCCACCTATGCTTAAACAAGGCAGCACTAACCAATATCCAACCATGATAATAACTATTTAATATATATAAATTAAGTCATCATACTTATTTAATAAATTTCAATTATATGTAAAAATATTTTCTATATATAGAAATATATATATATATATATATATATATATATATATACTTCGTACTGTAAAGAGAAAACATATTTTCATAAAACAAATAAAGGGACGAATAAATTATCTAAATAATCGTCTAAATATTCATAAACAAGACATGTTATAAATAAATTTTATCTTGGTTAATATTTCACAACTATTAAATACTTATAGAAATATTCTTTTATAATATATACATATTAGAATATCAAATGTCATTTACGCAACCCAATATTTAAGTATGCTTGATATTAGAATAAACATTTATTATTTTACTTTTATGATTTAAAATACCCTATTATAAAATCTTATAGTTAAACATACTTGATTTTAAAAATGATAATTATGAATTCTAGAATATTGGGTAAACCTATTTATAAAACATATATCATGATTTTATCAAAACTACTACGGGTTTTGATATTTTAAACCTATCTATATTTATGTATTATTCTACTTTATGATAACATAAAAGGAAAAGGAATTTAATAAATCAAAGTATCACCTATCTTTAATCAAACATTTTGATTAAAATCATCTGAATACAATTGTGTATTAAAACAAAAATACTCTAACTTTATTGTCTTTTCATGTATTTTTACAAATCACCCATCGCAGCACATTGATTTTCTCATATCATAATTCAATATTTGACGAATCATTTTCATGTTTTCATTTCATTTTGAACCGGTCACTCTTAAGTCTTCCTTAGGTACCAATCAAGGTAAGTTTTCTTCTGACAAAGAATTTTACTAATTCCAAAAAGTTCTTCACATTCATTTTTCTATAGATTATATATCTTTTGGCTTGAACCCAATCACCTTGAAAAAACTATACCATTTCATCTCATTCGTTTAAACATTTCATCTTTTGAAATATCTAGATTCGCTTCCTTGAAACTCTCAATATCGAAAACGGTGAATTTATTCGGTCATCATTATTGAATTCTTTCAATCATTACAAACGCTTTGTAGCATCCGAATAGAGTTGTAGCCTGTGTTAAACCCTATTCATGAGTCATTCGTTTAATTTGTCATATTCTTGGTACAATTATGTACTCAGATTACGATACACTAAATCCTGTTGTCCAGTACCATTTCAGTAAACGATGTTGATTTTCAGATAACCATTAACAAATCATTTTCCATACTTCCATTCACAAATAGATATTTATCAATTCGGAATCTCCCTCAGTTGACCAAAGTAAGTTCATTTCAAATATTGAATCCAATTGTTTCTATAAATCATTTTTTTTATTTTCAAAATTCGTACCCCTCGAAATATCTTTTGATTCCATTCCACGATACATTATTTCTCTTAAATTAAAAGAAGAAACATAAAGAAAATATCATAGTTCAAATCTCGAGGACGAGATTTTTATTAAGGTGGGGAGGATGTAACAACCCTCACTAAAATTAATATTTAGTATGATAATTATGCAATAAGGAAACCCTAATTAAGTTTAGTATGATTAATTAATCAGTTAATCAATATTAATTAAGCTAACAAGATTAATTAAGCTAAGTAAGGTTTATTAAAAATAGATATATATGGGGTCATATAAGAACGTTTAATATTAATAATAAAATATATTATTTTTTTTCCTTACTCCGTTTTTAATGAAACTTAGGTTAAAACGTAGATAAAAATATGCTCGTTCTAAAGACATATTCGTCGTTTTATAAAACGTTATATTTTAAAAGTTATGCAAGAAAAACGAGTGAAGCAGCTGAATTAATATATATAAGCAAGCTAGCTAGCATGTCAAGCAGGTAGGTAGGCACGTCAACTGATCCCACATCGACCAGAAGTATGATTTGAGGTGCTTGCCTGCTTGCTATAAATAAGAAGCTTAGGATTCATTTTTCTTTGCTCATTTCTTTTCTTCTTCTCTCTATACGTTGGTGTTCTAACCAATAATCACTCAATCGCTATTACGATTCATTTTCCGAGCGATCAATATATCCAATGGATGTTTAAGTGCCGCCCATATTAGGGTGATACTTTGTCGTTCGTCGTTAATTCGATGAATGAGTTTAAGTATCGCACTTTGTCGTTCGTAGTGAGAATTTGATCTCGTGAGTTATCGTAAAAGCTGTATTGATCATTAACCCGGTTTTTGTGAAATTCGTTAAGGTTCGAATCTCATGACTACCGTTAAGGTTTGATTTGGGTTTTACACCAATACGTATTCCATTCTGTTAAACTATATATTTAATTACCAAGAATACTCCCAACTACACCCTTACAATCAAACAAACTATTAGATCATCAGAAGATCCAGAATAATAAAGTGCATACTTAATTATCGGAAGAAATAGAATCAAGAAGTTTGTTAACTCAATCCTACATGCTGATTTGTGAGTCATTCTTCTTTTTATTAACTGTTTTACAATACTCCAAATCATTTTCCAAAAGTTATAATTACAGTGATTAAGTTTATGTAATCACCAAATTACAGCCGGTATGTGGGGTATTGTGCACAGTATTATTATTATTGTTTCCTTCACATTAGGTGGGCGAGCCTAAGGTGACATACATCACTCATTGGGACAGCCAATGGTGATATGACCACAGTCACAGAGCTGGTCTGTGACAAATACCTATTCTTGAAAGTTGGTTGATAATAAACATATGTAAAAACCCTTAATACTGTGAATTATAACAAATGTGTCGTTTTTAGTAAACTGAATGATTCACTCAGTATTTCCCGCTGACAAAACCTTTTTAAAACGCGTTTCAGGTAATTACAGTAGATTGGAGTAAGGATTGGATCCAGCACTAAAAGACTTCAAGAAGTGGCTTATTTTGTTAATTAAATCAAATTAAGAAATATTGTTTTTATTAAAAGCTACCTTTGTAAAACTTGGAATTTATTCCATCCATTTAAATAAAATCCGGTGTTTCTAAACTCTGATATTTTTCCTAACTCACGGTCCTGATGAAATTTCCGTTACAATGTTTTTCAAAATAATCACCGGTACCACTGGACTGCTCGCGGCTTCCGATTCCGGCCAGGATGGGATCGGGGGTCGTGACAATACGATGCGAAGAACTCTATGGTCAGCTCCAAGTAAACGGGTCGGTTGCAACCGACCAGATTTGTAAGTGGGCGAATCATCATGTTTTCTAATCGGTCATACTGATTGAGTTCTTGCATCACCTCCCAATCCAACCATCTAGGGACTCCGAACTGCCCTCTCCGGGCCCATAATGCGTCTCGTTTTGGAATGCATAAAGCCTCACGCTCGTCGTTGGGATCGAATTGAAGGAAAGGATGGTTCATATGCATGAGAATTAACATTAGAGAGATGGAAACAGGAGAAATTTGAATTAAAAACAGCCGAGCAGCCTATTATGAAGAAACTGTAAATCTGATCAGGGCTTATGGCACGGTCGTGCGACGAGATGCACGGTCGTGCGTCGCCGATGACATGCACCATCCGCCCAGAGATGTCGGAACTGCACTGCGTGCGACCAACGGCACAACCGTGCAATACCGGACAACAAGCTGACATCGTGAATCATCCGGAATGGCACGACCATTCCACCCAAGGAACGACCGTGCAACAGGCGACCTGCAGATTTCAAACCCCTGAACTTTGAATAGCCTGATTTTCCCAAAATCAACAACTTTTTTGTACAAACATGGGTCGGAAACTCAACCGGGTGTTCACGATAAGCAAGATTCAAACAAGGGTTAGGGTTTCGATTTGTTTATGAAGAGAACCCTAAAAAAATCCCTTGAAGAATCGGAGGAATTCTAATCTAGAAAGCAGGGAAACAAAAAATCTACAACTAGGAACGTACCGTGCGAAGAAGGGTGTGAGATCGTGCGAAAAATCGTGCGATTTGATGAAGTATCGCTCTGGAACGGCCTGGTGCTGGTAGGGTTTCGCGATTTGTGAATGGGGGCTGCAGATGAGGGTATTTATAGTGCCAAATGACAAAACTGCCCTCAGCCTGACGCACGGTCGTTCGACCTTTGGCACGGTCGTGCGAATCCTGGCATCGTTCAAGCCCCTTCATTTTTTCTCGGTGATGCACCAAGGGTGCGATCCACCATGCCGGCAGCTCGAGAACGCGCGGTCGTGCGAATCCTGGCACGGTCGTGCATCAGCTGCAGATCAGAATTTTCTGCAGAAGCCATTTCCAGCAACTGTTTTGGCCGTTTTTCGCCATTTTTTCAACACGCCAACAGTTATAACATTATTGCAGCACAGAACCTTCGCTCGGCACGAATAGAAACTGTACAAACTAACGAAAACTACCTAACTAACCTAAATTACGCTAAAACTACAAAAACACATAAAAGGACGATTTTACCCCTAAAGCGTCAAAGACGCTCTTGCTACATTTTTAATCCGCGAGTCAGTAGCGTAGACTCATGCTAAATTTTTGTCGGCGAGTCGATAGCAAGACTCATGCTAAATTTTTGTCGGCGAGTCGATAGCAAGACTCATGTCCCCACACTTAAGTTGTATGCGAGGTGTGGAGCTCGATAACCTCCACCGACGACTCGATCGGCCTTCCAACGTAAACCTTCAACCGATGCCCATTTACCTTGAAAATAACGCCGTCCGCGTTCTCTATTGCAACAGTCCTATAAGGAAATACCTCTTTTACTGTGTATGGTCCTGTCCAACGTGAATGAAGCTTTCCTGGAAATAAGCGCAACCGCGAGTTGTAAAGAAGAACAAGATCGCCCGCTTGGAATTGTTTGTGGTCCTTCAAGCGTTTATCGTGCAATCTCTTTGTGCGCTCTTTGTACAACATGAAGCTTTCATAGACGTGTTGTCTCAGCTCTTCCAATTCATGAATCTAACAAATCATGAATCTGAAGAAACCGGGCTTCACCTCCGGTTTTTAAATCCAGATTTGCGGGTTTTAAAGCCCACATTGCCTTATGCTCCAACTCCACCGGTAAATGGCATGCCTTTTTCGTAAACACGCTTCTTGTCTTGTCATCCGCCATGATGATGTGTCCTTCATCGGCTGGGCCCTCGGCCTAAGCGGGTACCACCTGCTCGTCCACAGCTACTACAAGTTACAGCGCAACCGCACGGGATCTCTTACGAAGACTTCTCCTCAGATCACGCTCGGGTTCGTCTGAAGGCTCAGCAGCGTCGAGAGCGGGGGTTGAGGACAACAACCTGCAAACGAGAAATTGACACACATGCATACAATATTATTATAATAAAGTTTTTTTTGTTTTTTTTTGTTTTTTGTTTTTTTTTTTTTGAAAAGAAACAGAATATATAGAAAAATGGGCTGGAAATTTTATAAAAATTCGAAAATGGGCCCAAAATTTTATGAAAATTAAAATAACTAAAATAATCGAATCGGCTAGTATGAAAATAATTTTCCGGAGCCGAAAACTAAAAAAATAAATGAATAAATAAATCCGGATTCGAACAAATAAATGGAACAAAAATTTACAAGTGTACAAAAGAATCACAAAAACGAATAAACTGAATTAAAATCAAGAAATATATAACAAATAAATAAACAAATAAATAATCAAGAAAATACTCACAAATATTAACAAGTATATACACCGATAACATAATGACTCGGGTCGTTCCTAAAACTCGACATTTCCCCGGCAACGGCGCCAAAAACTTGGTACGTGCGCGACTACACATATTTTTACAATGAAATTACACACAATTTGGTTTTAAATTTATAAAAGTGATTATTACTTTTACATCAAAACACACACGAAAGAGGCAAGTGTACCCCGTCATATATGTAATAAAGTATCGGTAAGAACCAAGTATCGATCCACGGAAATGGGCGGAGAAATAATACTAGACCTTTGTCACTAAATTACCGGTAAAAACATAAGTTGTTTGGTTTTTAATTAAACTAAAGTAAGCATAAACACATATTTATAAAACATAGTAGATTCTATATAAATAGCCTTGCTTAATACTCAACCAAAGCATGTCAACTAAGTCGGTTTTGGCACTAGAAGCATTCGGTCAATTTTCCATTTCGAGACAATTAGTATCCCTTTCGAGAATCCTAACATGACAATCATTCGGAAAGTTAAAACGATAAACACACTTTAACCACCTAAAATTGTTCTTTAACGTGCGCTTGATTAATGTCTACAAAAATATCCTAAAAATAAGTTAGTCATCCGTTAGGAGTTTTCTAACCTCACTTAATCAAGGAAAGCAACACCGATAAACACAATGCAACCACCGAGACAAGCATAAACTAGATTAAATCACAACCGAGTTCATTTTACAAATCTTGCACATAAATTCACCAAGATAGCAATTTTGGCCGAAACTACTAACTAAGCTAACAAATCATGGCAAGAATTCATAACAACACCATCTAACCCGTTAGAGTCCTTCCGTGAGGGCAAGCTTTCTTGATTAACAATAATTACATTTTATTAAACCACTAACCCGTTAGAGTATCATGGTGCCCACATTTTAACCAAGTTAAGCTAGTTAACCAAATTAAAAGTTTACTAATACATGATTAAATAAGCTTCATTTTTCAACTATCTTACCTAACCAAGCACCAATCATCCAACACAATTACTTATAATCAAGAAATCAATATCAATAACAAGGTTGCAAACGAATCATCAAAGATAATCATAGAAAATACTTCCAAATTTCATTACAAACATAGATTAACATACTAATGGTTATAATCAAGCAAGGGATTGTTGTGTTTTTGCCCTAAGGCTACAATAATACATAAATATTAATCTAAATGCTTGAAACATTAACAAAATTCTGGAAAGATTAGAAATCCAAACCATAAACAAGCAAAAGATTAAGAATCCGGATAGTAAACGAGCAAAACCGGGCAATGTGGCTTGAATCCGGGCTAAAGCTGATGCTTCCGGAGCCTCAAAATCGCCTGCAAAGCTCTCCAAAATTCCAGAGTTACTAATAGAATGGTTCTGATCTGTTTTTATGCTTTTTCGATGTCGCACGGTCGTTCTCCGATCGCACGACCGTGCACTTTAAGCAATTATTGGTGGTGGTCCACCATATTGCGTGACGTCACAGATCGTTGACTGGTCTTCGGACACGCACGGCCGTTCTTCAATTGGCACGGCCGTTCCTTTTCGAGGTCTGGTTGCACGCCTGGCCTTTTGGTCGTTCAGTTCCGAGGTCTTGTTGGAACGTCGGATCCGCACGGGGTGCAAGATGTGGAACGACCGTGCGTTCCCGGGTTGGCCTTCAATGCCTTGCACGCGGAGTCTCACCATCGTTCACTGCCGGGCCTTTCTTAGTTTGTCGGATATGCACGGTCGTGCATCAGGTCGCACGACCGTTCCAGACGCCCAGGTCAGTTTTGTAACAGAAGTTGCGCAGCTTCGTCGTTTTATCCGGAAAGTCCTCGTTTTCGCTATCATCTTGTCTGGTATGCTGTTTTAGGCCTGTAAACAAAAATGTAGATAATTAAGTATCCGAATGATGGTTTTACGGCCGAAAACGCATAAAATAGGGGTAAAACGGGGGACTAAAATATGTGTAAATTAGCGAATATCAGGGTCCCCAAAAAGAAGAGTTGTGGGATATGTTTAAACAAGTTAAAATTAACCTCCCACTCCTTGATGCAATAAAACAAGTACCCGCCTATGCGAAATTTTTAAAAGAGTTATGTACACAAAAAAGGCAAAACAAGAAGAAAGTGCCTAAGCGGGTGGACTTAACCGGGCAAGTGAGTGCGGTTTTGAATGGAGAGCTTCCTCCTAAGCTCCAAGATCCAGGTACGCCGTTAATTAACATTCAAGTGGGTAATTTCCAAATGGCAAAGGCGTTGCTAGATCTTGGAGCCGGGGTTAGCATTTTACCGGGGGGGCTTATATGACAAATATGATTTTGGTCCGTTAGCAAGGGTAGAGACAACAGTTGTTTTAGCCGATTTGTCTCACAAGTTACCTCGGGGGATGGTTCAAAACGTAATTGTTAAAATTGATGAGTTTTATTACCCGGTTGACTTTCTAGTTTTGGACTACTCGTCCGCGGACCCAAAACAACAACAAAATGTAATTTTGGGTCGGCCATTTTGAGCACCGCACACGCTGTCATCGATTGTAGATTTGGTACAGTTGATATGACTTTTGGAAATCGAAAAATGCGGTTGAATGTTTTCACTAACAATTCTAATGCTAATGGTGCTGATGAGTGTTTCATGGCAGATATAGTTGATGGATGCAACCCGCATGAGTATGAGGATGATGGTATGGATATTTGTTTGTGTGATTTTTCTGAACAGGTTCATGCTTATGCGCTACGGGTTGAAGAAGAAAAGCAGGATGCCATGGCCTTGAGGGAAGGTCGGCCACCATGGTCTCACTAATTTGAAAATTTGCCGGCGGAAATAGACTCGGGAACTAAAACATCATTAGAGGAGCCGCCAAGATTGGAGCTCAAGGACTTGCCGAGCCACTTGAAGTATGCGTTTCTAGTGGATAATGACACTTTGCCGGTCATTATTGCCTCTTATTTGGAGTTGGCACAAGAGCAAGCCTTGTTGGAAGTTTTGAAAGAAAACAAGGGAGCTATCGGATAGACGATTGCCGACCTCAAAGGAATTAGTCCATCCATTGTCATGCACAAAATCATTACCACCGAAGATGCAAAACCAACACGAGAAGCTCAGAGGCGATTGAATCCGAACCTACGGGAGGTAGTTAAAAAGGAGGTAATTAAATGGTTGGATGCGGGAATTATCTATCCGATTTCGGATAGTGCTTGGGTGAGTCCCACCCAAGTTGTACCTAAGAAGGCCGGCATTCAAGTAGTCAAGGACGGAAATGGTGAACAAATTGCCACCCGACCGGTTACCGGGTGGCGTGTATGCATTGACTACCGAAAATTGAATGCCGCCACTTCTATGGACCATTTCCCGTTACCTTTTATTGACCAAATCATTGAAAAATTGTCGGGTCAAAAATATTACTGCTTTTTGGACGGGTATTCGGGTTACAATCAAATAGCAATACACCCGGATGACCAACACAAGACCACCTTCACTTGTCCATATGGCACTTTCGCTTTTCGGCGAGTGCCATTTGGCTTGTGCAATGCACCGGCAACTTTTCAACGATGTATGATGAGTATTTTCTCGGACATGGTTGGAGAGTCGCTTGAGGTGTTCATGGATGACTTTTCAATCTTTGGCACTAGTTTTGAATCATGTCTCAACGAATTACAAAAAGTTTTTAAAAGGTGCATTGAGAAAAATTTAGTGTTAAGTTGGGAGAAAAGTCATTTCATGGTGCAAGAGGGCATTGTGTTGGGTCACGTAATTTCTGAAAGGGGAATGGAGGTGGATAAGGCAAAAATACGGGTAATAGCCTCTTTGCCACCTCCGAAAAATGTTAAGGGGGTAAGGTCATTTTTGGGACACGCGGGTTTTTACAGACGTTTCATTAAAGGATTTAGTGTTATCACTAAGCCTTTGTGCAACTTGTTACTAAAGGATGTCCCATTTGATTTTACTAATGAGTGTATGCAAGCTTTTACTGTTTTGAAGGAACATTTGGTGAAGGCTCCCATCTTACAATCGCCGGATTGGTCGAAACCATTCGAGATCATGTGTGACGCAAGCGACACTACTATTGGGGCAGTTTTGGGTCAACGGGTTGACAAGAAACCGGTGGTTATCTATTATGCGAGCAAGACTTTATCCGAAGCACAACTTAATTACACCACAATCGAGAAGGAATTATTAGCGGTGGTGTATGCTTTGGATAAGTTTCGCTCGTACATTTGGGGGAGCAAAGTTGTGGTATACTCGGATCATTGTGCTGTCCGGTATTTGATGGAGAAAAAGGACGCAAAGCCTCGGTTGATTCGGTGGGTATTCTTGTTGCAGGAATTTGATTTAGAAATCCGAGATAAAAAGGGAAGTGAGAATGTAGTGGCGGATCACTTGTCTCGGATTCCGGTTGAAGGGATTGACGATGTTAGCGAAATAAACGAAAGTTTTCCCGATGAGCAACTCCTAGCCGTGTCCACCTTTGTTGCACCGTGGTACGCTCCTTACGTAAATTATTTGGCCACGGGTGCCATCCCAAGTCATTGGACCAAAAACCGAAGACAACAATTTATGGTTCAAGTGAAACAATACATTTGGGATGAACCGGATCTCTTCAAGATTGGACCGGATCAAGTCATTAGGAGGTGTGTGCCCGAAACGGAGGTATTGGAAATTTTGACCCATGCTCATTCATCCGCATATGGGGGTCATTTTAGTGGGCACAAAACGGGTTACCGGGTTCTTTCATGTGGGTTTTATTGGCCCACTATTTTCAAAGATGCTTGTGAGTTCGCTAGAAGTTGCATCAATTGCCAAAAGATGGGAAGCATATCGAAAAGAGATGAAATGCCCTTACAACCAATCTTGGTTGTGGAAATATTTGATGTTTGGGCCATTGATTTTATGGGCCCCTTCCCGAATTCGAATGGTTTTCTATACATTTTGGTGGCGGTTGATTATGTCTCTAAGTGGATTGAAGCCATTGCAACAAGAACAAATGACCACTCGGTTGTTTGTAAATTCGTTCAATCCAACATTTTCGCTCGTTTTGGCATTCCAAGAGTTATCATAAGTGATGGTGGTTCGCACTTCAAAAACTTTAATTTCAGTAAATTATTGTAGAGGTATAGTGTGAATCACCGGATTGCCACACCTTATCATTTGCAAACGAGTGGACAAGTCGAAGTGTCCAACCGTCAAATCAAGGAAATCCTCATGAAGATGGTAAGAATAGATAGAAAGGATTGGTCAAGTAAATTGGATGATGCGTTGTGGGCATACCGAACGGCCTACAAGACTCCTATTGGCACAACCCCTTACCGGATGGTTTATGGGAAGGGTTGTCATTTGCCAATGGAGTTAGCGCATCGGGCTTATTGGGCGATAACTACGGTTAAGCGGATTACAATGAAGCGGGGAAGATGAGGAAGCTGCATTGTGTGAAACTGAAGAACTTAGAGACGAAGCGTATGAATGTGCATCGGCATATAAAGACAAACTCAAGAAGGTGCATGATGCAAAATTGCGAAAGAAGACATTCGAAGTGGATTAAAAGGTTTGGTTGTACAACTCAAGACTCAAAATATTTGCGGGTAAGCTTAAAAGTAAACGGATGGGCCCGTACGTCGTTCGGCGAGTTGGAAGGTTTGGCGACGTTGATATTCAAGACGAGCAAACACTAAAACAACAAACGGTGAACGGTCACCGGTTGAAACCGTACTTGGAGGGGAACGACATAAACACTTTGGAGCTTGATAAAGTGGGCTACATTCTACGCCCGGTCGATGAGGAACAACCATAAGAGGCCCAGGTTTGGTAGTGTAAATAGTAGCATTTGTTTTATTTTGCTTTGTATAGTTTGCACGATTACCGTATTTCCTTGAAATCCGTGTTTGAAACAAGTGTGGGAATATTCAGGTTACGAATTATTCTAACATTGTGTTGAGGACAACACGGGGTTTTCGAGGGGGTAGGGTGATTTTTATATGTTTTTGAAAAATTAAAAAAAAACACAAAAAATCGAAAAAAATATAAAAAAGTACACTTGAAAAGGCATTTTTAAGCGAACCAGAAACGCCCAGGTGCCACCGTAATTTACGGTGGCACCGTAACTTACGGTGGATATTGAAAAAGTCTGGCCTTTACGGTGTGTAGCCACTGAGTTACGGTAAGGATATTGCTCCAGGTTCTACCGTAAGATACGGTGATACCGTAAATTACGGTAGACCTGGAAGTCAGACGGGTCGTTCCGGGTTCCGCACATAAAAAACATTAATAATAATAATAATAATCACAAACATCAGTCACGTGAATATACCCCAACCATTCATTCTTTCTTCATCTTTCTCATCCATCTCTTTCACCTATCACTTTCCAAGACCCACAAGAACTTCAACCCTTCTTCAGCCTTCAATCACCCATAACTTTCTCAATTTTCAACCAAATCAAGTGAAATCGGAGTCTATCTTGGCTAATTTTTTACGCACTTTCTGATTTTGAGAAGAGATTGGTGAAAAAACGAAGTTTTTGGGCTCGGATTCCAAACCCTAGTTCCGAAAATTTTAGGGGTTTTTGAAGCTTTTGTTTCACAAGTGTGTTAGCATCTTCAAACCAAGGTATGAAAGCTTATTTGTTATATTTTGATGCTACATTGTGAAAAGTAAGGTTATTTAGGTTATTTGCCCATACCCACTTGCTTGTTCTTAGATATGGTCATTAAATTGGTTATTTGAACATGGTTATGCTTGTAGATGTGGGATTTGTGATTAAAGTAGTGAACTTTTGGGATCTCTACATTGTAGAGACACCATGCCCGATTTTTGAGAAATTCTTTATAAATTTTTGGTTCACTAACATCTACAACCATGGTAACAAACAAGTGTGGGGATATTGTGGGAGAGAAAACTAATGTTTGCGTTTGGTTGTGTTGTTTGCTCTAATGTGTGTTGGAAATGGCACGAACAAAAGAAAAGACCGGAGCTAGTTCATCTTCGTCATCGAAGGGAAAGGGCAAAATCCGGAACAACAACCAAGGAAGAGACAATACATGGGTCGAGTAAGCGAAAGTGAAGATGAGGAAATGGAGTTGGACCCGGCTGAAAAGCCGAAATGGGACTCGGGTCCTTTGGATGAACAGCCAGAGCATTGGCAGCCAGCTTTATATCATGACCGTATGAATAAGTTGAAGAATAAGGCAGCGGCCTTTATATGTGAGAGGGAAGTTCGGGAAGTTGAATTTCAGCAGTTCGGTGTGTTTGACAAGTTCCGGGCTCTAGGGTGGGAGTCGGCACTTAGTTGTTTTGACAAAGATAAGAGCAACTTGTTTATAACCGAAATCCAAGAGTGGATGGCAACTCTTAAGGTTAATCAATACGACAGGCCATCGCAGATGAAGCTAATTGGGGAAGTGCATGGGGTTCCAGTGGAAATGTCTTTTTATACATTGAAGAAGCTTGGGAAATATGATAGTCTTCCGGCCCGTGATTATATGATTCCTATGCTTGATAATCTTTTGCTAAAGCCGAAAAAGCACCCCCGATGGAACGACATGTTGGCAACGCTATTTTTGCCCGGTACTTATCATGGTGTTTTGTATCGGAAGAATTTAAAAATCGAAGCAAAATTATTGTTGGCGATTTGTCTTTTGAATGTCATACCGTGAAGGGGGGACAAGGAGCAAGTAAGGTTTCCTGAAGTACCAGTCCTTTATTCGCTACTTACTGGGGGTCCGCGCTTCCCAATCCGTTATTTGATCATGAACCCCCTATGGATCTGTCGAAACAAGTTTGGTAGAGATATAATCCCATATTGTCGAATCATCACGGGGTTAATGAAGCAACAAAAGGCACTTACGTCAGAAGATAGAGGAGCAACAAAAAGACATTAGCCTTTTACTCTAGACAAGTTGGGGATTGGTTGGAATTATACGCAATCGGAGCGGTACCATAAGCTTAAGTCGGAAGGGCAGAGATGGAGAGCGTTATAGTCGGGTGCTAGAGATCTTTTACCGGGCGAAGAAGATGAACCCGAAAGTGATGCAGAAATCCCGAGTGGTGACGATGATTATGCGGATGCGCCGCATGGTGGTGAACATGTGAACGTGAATTTGGGGCAAGGGGGCCCGAGTGGAGGTTATGGTAGCGCTTTTTACGACTACACGGAGCGTTCTTACGAGCCCGGGTGGGCTTATGAAGGTACTATGCAAGAGGTGATAGCAAATCAACGTCCTCCGGCTTCCGTTTTTGAAACGTGGTCGGGATCGGAGCGGACGTTATATGATCAAAATACAATGATGAGTGCAAGCATAGAGCGGTCGTTGAAACATAGCTTTGATCGTAATGAGGCGTGGAATCGCACCCGTGCGTATTCCCATGAGTTGGAGATGAATAGTCGGTATAATGATGATCAAGTTAGAAGAATGCACGCGGATTGGCATGCAGGGCGGCCGGTGGTGGTGGATCCACAACATGTGGATTATGCTTCTCTACCACCTTATGATGGTAGTACGTCGTATCCGACTCCACAGCTTCACCACTCACAATGGATCGATCCGCGATAGCAAGAAGGAGCTCAACAACAACAAGGTGGGAGTAGTAGCGGCCCATTTGCGTTTGGAGAATGGAACGACATGTTGTCTTCCATTTTTGGACCTCCGGGGCCGCGCTATTATTAGCCAGGTTGTGTTCCTCCTTTGTATATTTTGTGCATATTTGTTAGTTTGCTTTGTTTATGGTCGGGTGGTTGGGTGGTGTTAGTTGTTATGTTGTGTTTGGGTTGGTGCTAGTCGGTGGTGTGTTGGTGTTAAAAAAAGAAGAAAAATATAAAAAAAATTTATAAGATGAAAAATCCAAAAAGAAATTTGTGGTTTGAGTGTTGAGCTTTTGGATGATGTGAGAAGGGTTTAGTGATCAAAGCCTCCTAAAACCATACATTGGGGTCAATGTATCCCAAGTGTGGGGATGGGGGAATTTTTTGAAGAATTTGAAAAATTTTGAGTCAAGCAAAACATTGTAAGAATTTGAACACCCTAGATTAACTTCAATTGATGCACCGGCAACCCTTGATACCCTTTTATTCTTGGTGAGAGTTGAAGCCACACGTGTACATAAATAATGCTTGTCCTTGATAAGAGTGGCAACGGGTGGGGGTGCATTAGAACTTGAGCTTGAATGCGGTTCGAGTCCTTAGTTGAATTGGAATGCAAAAAGGATAAGGGCATCTAGGTAGCCTCGTCATTTGTGTGAGCGAGTGTGGGATTTGGGGGGTTGGACCTCATAAGTTATATATATGAGCATGGTTGCGAGAGGGGCGGGGGTTTGGACATGTAGTAGCCATTTTGTGCCTAAAAGCTTATCGTTTGTTACCCCTAGCTACTTACTTAAAAATTTAACCAATTTAACCCGGTCTTATAGTGCTAGTAGTTGCTTTAGTCGTGTTTAGATACGTTATGTGAATGTTTCTCTATGTTAAAAAAAAAAAGCAAAAGCAATGAAAAAAAATGAAAAAGAAAAAGAAAAAAAAAGTGATGGTAGTTGTCTTGTATATATTAGTTAACTTGGTAGTTGTTAGTTTGCTTTATTGTAATAAAAAGACCGGGTTAAGTTTCGCTACTTCATATATATTCCATTTCCTACCCATACACCTAGCCACGTTACAACCTTGGAAGTCCCTTTGATTTGCATTCATGTTCGACACATACTATGTCACACCCCGACCACGTAGAACATACAAAACGTGGCGGAAACGTCGGGGAGTGTTGTAACAGAATCAATTGTTTCAAATCCATGGCGAATGAAGTTTTGTTTTATAAATCAAACATGAAGGTTTACATTGTCTAAACAAGAATCAAAGTGTACATAACATAAATTAACTAGTTCTTGTCTCGTTTTAAGTCACTAAGGCACAGGTCTGCCTAAGTATGTCTTGATAAGTCCTATGCATCATCTCCTGAAAACACATGTGAAAATAGGTACGTCAGCATAAAAATGCCTGTGAGATACATTGGTTTTGTGAAAACGGAATTCATGACTTGAGTTTGAGAAAATGTTTAGTCATGAACCTCGTATTTTGCTTTGTCTTGTAAATCATTTGAAAAACGGTAAGATCAAATGATATGTATAAATAAGAGAACAATGCATGGTTAACTGAATAACCATGTAAAAAGAGTTTGTATAAGATTTGTTGTTTGTAAATTAATGTCTTGTGAAAAGCGTGTTATTTGTATAAAATGTTCTATGTTTCAAATTGAAATGATTTCAAATAACGCTACGATATGTAATACCATACAAACACTTATATATAGGAAGTACCAGCGGCGTATCCACCATGCTTGTATCATATTACACATGCCTCGTTACTTAAATCACTTACTCAAACCAAACCATCAAGATGAGATGTTTAACAACGGTAGAAATGTTCATGTATAGTCAAATGTCTATTGTCAATGTAATCCATGTCAACGGATACAACTGGTTTACACGGTTCAATGGTTACAGACGGTTCAAAATGTAGTGTAATGTGTTCATATGCTGGATGAGCATATGCAACAGTAATGCAATGTGAAACAATGTACTACGTATGCACACAATGGGCGTACGTAGCATGAAATGTATTGTAGAGTACAACGGTTCAAAATGTAGTGTGATGTGTTCATATGCTGGATGAGCATATGCAACAGTAATGCAATGTGCAACAATGTACTAAGTATGCACACAATGGGCATACATAGCATGTAATGTAAAACAATGTACTAAGTACGCACACAATGGGCATACATAGCATGTGATGTAAAACGATGTACTAAGTACGCACACAATGGGCATACATAGCATGAAAATGTAATGTAAAGTGTTGTGCTAAGTATGCACACGATGGACATACATAGCATAAACACAATGAAATCATGTACTATATATGTACTATTGAACATAGCAAGTATATGATGTGAAAACCGGAAAGCATGAAAGTAACAGATAGGCACATGTGTTTCACCCCAAAACAGTTTAGAAAACAGTAAAAGAGGGGTTCAATGTACTCACATTGACTCCTCGAAAACATGTAAAAGATGGGGTTCAATGTACTCACCTGAGGTTGCTTTGAATTCCTTGTATAATAACCAGGTAATGCAAAAGATCACGGGATATCAAACGGCACCTAGTAGGTAGTTATGTTAATATACCGGACCAAATCGGAAGGATCGGATAGTATGCGGGTTTGTAAACCAAACGAGTATGGAGACTCGTGTAATATGGTTTAACAGAGCCTACATTCTAAAATGAAACCTAACCTAAGTGCTTACGCCCCATCATGACCCGTTTAGGTAGCTTAGGCTACCCTAACGCGTCGTTCGCGTAGAACGCGTCTGGAACGCCTAACATCGTGACCACAAGGTATAACCTCGGAAGGTTATAGCTATGGTCACCTAATGTGTTTGGTCGGATCCTAAAGATCGACCAAATGGTTCGGGTTCGAAAGTATAAGCGATGGTTTAGATCGCTTACCTTACGACCCTATATAAGCACTAAACTAAAAGTGACGAGCTAAGCATGTTAGAACATGCTTAACTAAGTTTTGAAAACAGGTTTGACATCAAAACAAACGGCTTTGATGCTCACGAGTAGTTTGGTTACAAAATATGCAAGAATGCACATTTTGGCCGAAACTACCACCCGTCACTGAGCCTAGTTAACGTGGTGATCAGTAGGTATAGTCACTACGGACTATTACCATCGTGATCACGCTCACGTTATGAAGTTCCATGAACTTCGCATCGACCATAAGCTGGTCAATGCAGAAAGTCAACAAAACGTTGACTTTCGGACTCGAAAAGCGAATAAAAGAGCGAAAGAAGACTTACGGAGGGTCCCCGAGTGCTATTCTAGATCAAATAGCTCAGGTATGAAACAATGGTTTCAACTTAGAGCTTCAAGATCAGATTGTTGTGATTTTTACACTAAGGGGGGGGGTATTTATAGGAAAAGTGGAACCGTTAGGATCGTTTTATTGAATATCGTGCCTTGATCTCGTGCGTACATGTGTCCAGTGGATAAGTTCAGTGAACTTGACCCTTGGCCCTTCATTTGGGTGAAAAGGCATCGCCCTTTGATCGAACGAAAGGCCAGATTCTGCATTAAATGCAAAATCTTTCTGTCAGACATCCCCACGCGGCCCGCCTCACATTTGGGCAAAACTCACGCGGGCCGCCTGGCCCTCTCTGATCTGCACCACTTGCAGAATTTACATTTTTGGTCCCTGTTGCGTGTTTAAGCTATTTCCAGCCCTTCTAAGACCTGTAAAGCCATCTTTAAGGCCCTAAAATGATGCCTAAACATTGTGGACATGAAACATGCCCAAAAATATGTCGGATGTCGGTCCGTTTGGCCGTACGATCGCGACGTTCGCTTAATTACGACGGAATGCGCATAAGCGTGAAAGACGATCCAAATGGCGCGACGAATGGATTTTTCTCATGCCAAACACTAAGGCATAATATAAGGATTCTTACATAAATTTTTGGATGTCCGGATGTATTCAGAACGTAAGTTATGCGCGAAAGTGCAAACTTATGCACTTTTTGACACTTTTAGTCCCTGAATGATCCAAAAGTTTGTTTTAGCATACCAAACCCCTCAAAGCCTATTTCTAAGCTATGTAAAGGATATTTATGGTATGTTTAACTTATGGACATGTTCCGGAATGTTCGTTACAGTTCAAATTGGCATACTTTCGCAGTTTGTCAAGTTTAGTCCCTGTAAGCGAATTAACTTGTTTTTGCTATACCCAAGCCTTCAAAACTTATTTCTAAGTTATGTAAAGGTTATTTAAGGTATGTTGAGTATATGTTGATGTTCCGGAGTATTTGTCGCATTAAACTGAGTACGTTTACGCACCAGTTTGCGTATAATGCTCTAGAAAGCAATGTAGAGTTTGAAATTGAACAATAATTGATATATGCAAAACATACACATATTTATACAAGATCCCAAGTATGAAATACAATATTTCATCGGCTTGGTATTTGTTTGATGGTCGCGGTGACACAGGTGTCACAGTCTCCCCTACTTTAGGAAATTTCGTCCCGAAATTTATTCGTAGGAGTCTATTTGTGAATTTGCCAAATAACCACCAATGATATGTAAGGCAATATCTTGTCATTTCCTTAACGGTCATTCTTCCGAAACGAAAATGAACAGACGGGTCATTTTCAATGGTTGCTTCATCAGAATTGGAAATGAAGGATTACACAACGGATATTCATTTCCTCAACGGATAATCTTCAGAAACGAAAATGAACAAACGGGGTCATCTTCAACGGTTGCTTCCTCAGAGTTGGAAATGAAGTATTACACAACGGATATTCATTTCCTCAACGGATAATCTTTAGAAACGAAAATGAACTAACGGAGTCATCTTCAACGGTTGCTTCCTCAGAGTTGGAAATGAAGGATTACACAACGGATATTCATTTCCTCAACGGATAATCTTCAGAAACGAAAATGAACAAACGGGGTCATCTTCAACGGGTATTCTTCAGATTTGGAAATGAAGGATAAACGGATATTCATTTCCTCAACGGATAAATCTTCAGAACGAAAATGAACAAACGGAGTCATTTTCCTCGACGGGTATTCTTCAGATTTGGAAATGAAGGATAAACGGATATTCATTTCCTCAACGGATATTCTTCAGAAGTGAAAAATGAATAGCTAGTTCATTTTTCCTCAACGGATGCTTCATCAGAATTGGAAATGAATAGGGTTAACTCTAGACACATGACAGAACTTGCTGTGATTTCTGTGCACTAAATTCCATAATTATGTATGCATCCATAATTACGTAATCCCTTGCACAGTCCGCACAGTTTGTTTTGTAATGTTTTGGGGAAGGATATCAAACTTGTGACGAGGGTGACTAGACTTCCATCGGTTCCTTTTAATTAGATCGACATGGGATCCTCTTGGTTAGGCCACCAAGGAGTCCTTTCAGCTATATCATCACATGATATCCCTAACCAGATTTTTGGATGAATCTGTTTAGCTAGACCACTCAAGGGGTCTAATTATGAAGTAGTACTTTATAATCCGAGGGACTTAACTATAACATAGAAGTCCATTGAGGATTTTAAGTAATACCTTTGGGCATCCTACTATGAATCTCTTGTACACGGATATGTAAGATTCTACGAAGATTTGGATAACATACTTTGGATCACATAACAATACATAAGGAAACACATAAGCATATAGTCACATAATTGTTTAATTTGATCATAATTTGTTATTAACTTGTTATCGATTGAATACGGATATGGAAACCTGTCGACGGATCTCAATGTTCACTGGAATCTACCTGAGAAGGTAGAAAGATCTCCCAAAATTCGATTTTTTATTACAAGGAATCACCACATTCGAATGAAGGTATACAACAATTAAAGACTTACGGGAAATTCCTAGGTACCCTATTAAGGATTTATAGTGGTACCTTGGGTATTTGTCTTGTGTTGTAACCTGCGCCTTGTACTTCGTTTTCTTAGAATAAACGGGTACTTAGGAATTCCGTGGAAGACGCAAGCGATTATAGAATGGGAGAATTTTGGGGGTAGTTTGTTCTTCAAGGAATACGGTTCCTTGATTGTCGGTATTGCAAGGGATATGTCGTTTATACATGCAACCATAGAAATACATTGCAATGTAAATGAAAGATTTATTTATAAACAACGATATCAACTGTTCCTTGGATCTTGACAACAAAAGAAACCTAATACATAAGACATGATTATTTCTAAACGATGTTGTCTTTTAGTCAGTCGGGTGATCATCCTTGTGCTGGATTTGCATTAGCAAGCTTTGGGCAATTTCTTCGGAAATGACCCATCTCGCCACAGTTGAAACAAGAACCTGGTAGGAAACGACCTTGAGCGGGATTGTTGCCAGCTTGGTTTGGTGCAGCTGCAGCTGGGCAGATTCTTGTTGTATGGCCTATGAGTCCACAAGTTTGGCATTTGCGGCACTGTACATTGGCGTGATGATGGAGGCTACATTGGTTGCACAAGGGTGCAGTTCCATTGTATGGTTTTCTAGCAGGGGGTTGAGCTGGTTGGTTGGGGACGGCTTGACCATTGTGAGCGACCACGGCGAAGTTCTGAGAAGCCTTTCGCTTCCTTGACTTCTTAGGAGATTCAGTCTGTTCATCCATGGTCTTTGATTCCTCGATTGGGTTCGATTCCCCGGCTGATTTCTTGTCACCTTTTCGAAAAAGTTTATGCTTTCTGATCTGCGATTCAGTCAAGGTTGCAGATAGCTCAATGGCCTGACGGAGTGTGCTAGGGTTGCTACCAGTGACAATGTCTTGTACCGAGTCAGGCAGGCCGTCGATGTACCTTTCGATAGCCTTGTCGAGTGGGGCGACCATAGTCGGGCAAAGTAGACTCAACTCCTCAAACCTATCAGTATATGCCCTGTGTTCGCCACTATCTTGTTTCAAATCATCAAACTCCTTCTCCAACGCTCGTTGTTCATGACGAGGACAAAACTCTCTCATCATAAGTGCTCTCAGTTCAGCCCATGTTTGTGCTAGAGCAACATCTGCACCACGGTCTCTCATTACCCCGTTCCACCATGTAAGAGCCCTCTTCTGAAACACACTCGAAGAAAACTCGACCTTGCGATTTTCCGGACACTGCACGTGGCGAAAGGTATTCTCGATGCTCTCGAACCATTGGAGAAGCCCAGTTGCTCCCTCAGAACCACTAAACTTGAGTGGTTTAGCCGAGTTAAAGTTCTTGAAATTGCATGTACCATTGTTGTTGTTGTTGGCTTGGTTCCATTGAGCAAAGAGATTTGGGAATTGAGCAGCCATCTGCTGCGCAATAATTTCTGCCAGCTCGGCAGTTGCTATCTGGTGTTCGCGTCGAGGAGGCATTCTAAAAGAGGAAAACATGAAAGGAAACAAATAAAATGGTATTGGGTAAGAATAGGATGTTACAATCACTGACCATAATCACGGTTGATGGTCACTTGTTTGAATCATGAAGCAAACAAACAACACCAGGGCTGAATCAAAGCAAATAGATCCTCATAGTGTATCGCGAAGACATGCTCGCCTATAAGTGGACACTCACCCCAAGAGTTCCCAGGTAAGAGTGACTGGTCCGATTATGCGGATTTGTACGAACACTCTAACCTTAGACAGAAAACCCAGGGTACAGGCATTCACCCTTCCAGTTCGCACGTGTTCACACTATTTAGGACCCAAAACTTTGACGGGAGTTTTGAAAATTCAAAGGGGTTCAAAACCTTATAAAAAGGGTTCAAAACCTTACAATAGAGGGTTCAAAACCTAGTAATCAATCATCCTAGAACAGATGATTAGCTTTCAAAGCGGTTTTGAAATTTATGTTCTTGTTGCGGTCGTCGCCTAAGGATAGGTGACGGTGTTGTTTTATGACTAAACGCAAGTAAACTCACGTTAGGGTCCTAGGAAGGTTATAGACTAGGTCAAAGCATTACTAATAACCTAATTCCCTATAACCATGAGCTCTGATACCAACTTTTCTGTCACACCCCGACCACGTAGAACATACAAAACGTGGCGGAAACGTCGGGGAGTGTTGTAACAGAATCAATTGTTTCAAATCCATGGCGAATGAAGTTTTGTTTTATAAATCAAACATGAAGGTTTACATTGTCTAAACAAGAATCAAAGTGTACATAACATAAATTAACTAGTTCTTGTCTCGTTTTAAGTCACTAAGGCACAGGTCCGCCTAAGTATGTCTTGATAAGTCCTATGCATCATCTCCTGAAAACACATGTGAAAATAGGTACGTCAGCATAAAAATGCCTGTGAGATACATTGGTTTTGTGAAAACGGAATTCATGACTTGAGTTTGAGAAAATGTTTAGTCATGAACCTCGTATTTTGCTTTGTCTTGTAAATCATTTGAAAAACGGTAAGATCAAATGATATGTATAAATAAGAGAACAATGCATGGTTAACTGAATAACCATGTAAAAAGAGTTTGTATAAGATTTGTTGTTTGTAAATTAATGTCTTGTGAAAAGCGTGTTATTTGTATAAAATGTTCTATGTTTCAAATTGAAATGATTTCAAATAACGCTACGATATGTAATACCATACAAACACTTATATATAGGAAGTACCAGCGGCGTATCCACTATGCTTGTATCATATTACACATGCCTCGTTACTTAAATCACTTACTCAAACCAAACCATCAAGATGAGATGTTTAACAACGGTAGAAATGTTCATGTATAGTCAAATGTCTATTGTCAATGTAATCCATGTCAACGGATACAACTGGTTTACACGGTTCAATGGTTACAGACGGTTCAAAATGTAGTGTAATGTGTTCATATGCTGGATGAGCATATGCAACAGTAATGCAATGTGAAACAATGTACTACGTATGCACACAATGGGCGTACGTAGCATGAAATGTATTGTAGAGTACAACGGTTCAAAATGTAGTGTGATGTGTTCATATGCTGGATGAGCATATGCAACAGTAATGCAATGTGCAACAATGTACTAAGTATGCACACAATGGGCATACATAGCATGTAATGTAAAACAATGTACTAAGTACGCACACAATGGGCATACATAGCATGTGATGTAAAACGATGTACTAAGTACGCACACAATGGGCATACATAGCATGAAAATGTAATGTAAAGTGTTGTGCTAAGTATGCACACGATGGACATACATAGCATAAACACAATGAAATCATGTACTATATATGTACTATTGAACATAGCAAGTATATGATGTGAAAACCGGAAAGCATGAAAGTAACAGATAGGCACATGTGTTTCACCCCAAAACAGTTTAGAAAACAGTAAAAGAGGGGTTCAATGTACTCACATTGACTCCTCGAAAACATGTAAAAGATGGGGTTCAATGTACTCACCTGAGGTTGCTTTGAATTCCTTGTATAATAACCAGGTAATGCAAAAGATCACGGGATATCAAACGGCACCTAGTAGGTAGTTATGTTAATATACCGGACCAAATCGGAAGGATCGGATAGTATGCGGGTTTGTAAACCAAACGAGTATGGAGACTCGTGTAATATGGTTTAACAGAGCCTACATTCTAAAATGAAACCTAACCTAAGTGCTTACGCCCCATCATGACCCGTTTAGGTAGCTTAGGCTACCCTAACGCGTCGTTCGCGTAGAACGCGTCTGGAACGCCTAACATCGTGACCACAAGGTATAACCTCGGAAGGTTATAGCTATGGTCACCTAATGTGTTTGGTCGGATCCTAAAGATCGACCAAATGGTTCGGGTTCGAAAGTATAAGCGATGGTTTAGATCGCTTACCTTACGACCCTATATAAGCACTAAACTAAAAGTGACGAGCTAAGCATGTTAGAACATGCTTAACTAAGTTTTGAAAACAGGTTTGACATCAAAACAAACGGCTTTGATGCTCACGAGTAGTTTGGTTACAAAATATGCAAGAATGCACATTTTGGCCGAAACTACCACCCGTCACTGAGCCTAGTTAACGTGGTGATCAGTAGGTATAGTCACTACGGACTATTACCATCGTGATCACGCTCACGTTATGAAGTTCCATGAACTTCGCATCGACCATAAGCTGGTCAATGCAGAAAGTCAACAAAACGTTGACTTTCGGACTCGAAAAGCGAATAAAAGAGCGAAAGAAGACTTACGGAGGGTCCCCGAGTGCTATTCTAGATCAAATAGCTCAGGTATGAAACAATGGTTTCAACTTAGAGCTTCAAGATCAGATTGTTGTGATTTTTACACTAAGGGGGGGGGGGTATTTATAGGAAAAGTGGAACCGTTAGGATCGTTTTATCGAATATCGTGCCTTGATCTCGTGCGTACATGTGTCCAGTGGATAAGTTCAGCGAACTTGACCCTTGGCCCTTCATTTGGGTGAAAAGGCATCGCCCTTTGATCGAACGAAAGGCCAGATTCTGCATTAAATGCAAAATCTTTCTGTCAGACATCCCCACGCGGCCCGCCTCACATTTGGGCAAAACTCACGCGGGCCGCCTGGCCCTCTCTGATCTGCACCACTTGCAGAATTTACATTTTTGGTCCCTGTTGCGTGTTTAAGCTATTTCCAGCCCTTCTAAGACCTGTAAAGCCATCTTTAAGGCCCTAAAATGATGCCTAAATATTGTGGACATGATACATGCCCAAAAATATGTCGGATGTCGGTTCGTTTGGCCGTACGATCGCGACGTTCGCTTAATTACGACGGAATGCGCATAAGCGTGAAAGACGATCCAAATGGCGCGACGAATGGATTTTTCTCATGCCAAACACTAAGGCATAATATAAGGATGCTTACATAAATTTTTGGATGTCCGGATGTATTCAGAACGTAAGTTATGCGCGAAAGTGCAAACTTATGCACTTTTTGACACTTTTAGTCCCTGAATGATCCAAAAGTTTGTTTTAGCATACCAAACCCCTCAAAGCCTATTTCTAAGCTATGTAAAGGATATTTATGGTATGTTTAACTTATGGACATGTTCCGGAATGTTCGTTACAGTTCAAATTGGCATACTTTCGCAGTTTGTCAAGTTTAGTCCCTGTAAGCGAATTAACTTGTTTTTGCTATACCCAAGCCTTCAAAACTTATTTCTAAGTTATGTAAAGGTTATTTAAGGTATGTTGAGTATATGTTGATGTTCCGGAGTATTTGTCGCATTAAACTGAGTACGTTTACGCACCAGTTTGCGTATAATGCTCTAGAAAGCAATGTAGAGTTTGAAATTGAACAATAATTGATATGTGCAAAACATACACATATTTATACAAGATCCCAAGTATGAAATACAATATTTCATCGGCTTGGTATTTGTTTGATGGTCGCGGTGACACAGGTGTCACATACTAGGAGAAGAATCGATTTAGGTACAAGCTTACAGTTGTGCAACCACCCGTTAGCCGTTGTGTGTCTAGCTCATGTTGCTAGTGCTTACTTGTTACCGCGAGGAGAGACATAGCGAGGGGTGCATTAGTTGGGTGTTAAAAAGGGGTTAGTAAAAAGGATTGCATGTTTTTGCTTGGTGTAACGCCCTGCGTTTTCAAACTTCCTACATTTAGAAACCTTGCGTGAAATTCTATCTTTGGAAACCTTGTATTCTTGTAATCATTTCTTTTCTTTGTAATCTTTATCAAATCGAGACTTGGATCATTAATGGAACTGGTATTTTGTTATGTATACGTTATACGCACTCTAATTAAGCTCGTATGTCCAACTTCGGGAATCAATCTATGTTTGATCATTTCTCTTGGAAACTATGTGTGAACTTGCAATTTAACTAAACTTATGCTTTGAACGTGTTTTAAACAAGAACGACACTTGAATTGATACTTATACGCTCGATTATACTTGGTTTATACTCCTCATACTTAATCATAACCTAATCTATGCGTTTGTGACAAGAATGGCCCTTAAAACATCATAAATCATCACCTACACAACTATAAGGGCCAAAATTGTAAAAATGAAACTTATTTGCCAGAACCAGGTGGCGCGCGGCCCGCGTCCACTAGCCTGGATATCCCAGGCGGGCCGCGTGAGGCTCGTATCTGCAGAACCCTTGGACAGTCGCGACCAGCCACCATTTTGAGCGGGATTTTTGAGTTTAAACCGTGTTTTGGCTCTTGTAATCACCTCTAAACAACCCTAATCACCTCCCTATAAATACCCAAGCTCCTCCAAGCACTTGGACACTTTCACCACTCTCAAATCTCACCAAAACACTCTCCAATTCAAGCAAGAATCTGCATTTTCGGACAGATTCACACACTTGCACTAAACTTGGTATAACTTGCTCATTTCTTGATGAAAACACTTGATTCTTCTTCCTATTTGCTTGGTTAATCATGGAGTTTGATTCCTTGACTTCTCCATGGAGAAATCAGACCTGTAATTGCTCCAAAATTGACCAAAAACTTTCTGTTTTGTTACATCTTATGCAAACTTCATCCAACTTGTGTTTAACACAACTCAACTCAAGCCAATGTCCTAATGCTTACAACCCCTCTTATGGTTGGTTAAGCTTAAAAACATGGTTGAGACATCTGAATCAGGGGTTAAAACCTCATAAACTTTCTGTTTTTAATTAGGGTTTTACCCACAAGTAGTGTTCAAGTATGAAACTTGATGAATGTGTGATGGTTGGACTAGCTTGGGCTATCCTTCATAAGAATCCACTCATTACTTGATGTTTTGCTATACATTAGTTGTTGTTAATACTATAATACTTGTATGTTCATGACCTTCCTTGTTGTTTGTAACAACAAGTGTAGTGGTGAACAATAGAGGTGCCTAAATGGAGACTTGTTCTTCCTACCTCATGTATGAACTCTATGACACAAAGAGGTGCCTAAATGGAGACATTAATCTCCTACCTCATGCTTGAATCATAAAACTTGTAATCTATATAATATCTAAGCTATCCTATATACATATATACCTAAGTAACTAAACTTGATGATAACTTAATAGTTACTTGTCAAGAATATGTTACATCATCTATGACCATGCTCTTGTTACGACTCTAATGGACCTTTGAATCCATGAAATCATACCAACTCTTTTGAGTTCTAATAGTGTCAAGAACAAGGGTTATGTGTACAAGATGATTATTTTTACTTATGTTATTTTCTATACAAATTAAACTCCGAATCTATAATCTTCCGTAAACGCCAAACTCACACACCTTGTTTGCCTCGTGTAGAAGGACAAGGTGCTCCGAATTAATCCATCCACCAACTCACTCGCGGGATTTCAAGTAGGAAAGCTTGCAACCACCGTGAGTATACTCGTATTTTCCCCTTTTTACTTTTACCACTTTTGGGGTGTAACATGTTTATCTATCAACAAACTTACACATGAACATTTTGCTTAAACACATAAACATTCCTATAACATGCTTGTATACGTGATGGCTTGATGCTTTAAACTTGGATTAATCTTATGTGTTGAATTTATCATTAACTTCGTACGAGCCAAACCGTGACATATGTAGCGCTATAGGATTAACGACCCGCCTCTTTATCTTCGGTTATGTCATGAGCATATTGCGTTTCCTTGGTTTGATATGTTTGACACATACCATATTTAAATGTTCATCTTGAATCACATGCTTGCTATGAGGAATTGTTCAAACTTATCTTTTTGCTATGTACGTATCAAACTTGTATACTCGCCTTTGCTTTTGCATTGAACTTTATTTTAACATGTTACAGGTGGATGTTGACGATGCATGGAATCTAGTAGGATGCTTAGATACACACTTAGAAAGAATTGTATTTGTATTGTATCATTTTATTATTCATGTTGTCGTATTTTGTTTCAAAGCCTTGTACTTGATTATTTAGAAATGAAATGAAACGATTATTTGAATACTTGTCACAATTATTAGCGTTATGATGTCTCGAGCAATCTTCACACTTCGTCTCATCCGATGTTTCCGCCATTGGTTGGGGTGTGACACTTGGTTTACAATGATCACTTGTTGAGAAATTGATTTAATGAGTTACTTGGGACAAGCAACGGTTAAGTGTGGGGATGTGACGGGTGGTCCATTGGACAACCCTTTATGATGTTAAAAGACAAGTTTATCCCTCATTTAAGTGTGTAATTATCTTGAATTAGATAACTTCTGTTGCTTATGTCTCAGGTGCGGTTTGGTAGCTTAAAGTGGATAAAATGCAGCTTTGGAGGGTTTGAAGATGAACGGGTCGTGTGCGGAACGAAAGAAGAAACAAGGCACACATTTCAGGGGTCCACCGTAAATTACAGTGGCCACCGTAATTTACGGTGGCCCTGAAACATCACCAAATTCCACCGTACTTCAGTTGTCAATCACCGTAACACTTTGAACATCACCGTAAATTACGGTGATACCGTAATTTACGGTGGAGGCTGCTACAGAATCGTAACTGCCCTCATTAAGTCAATTTTATGGTGTCTTTTCACCTATTCTCATCATTGGACGGTTTGGGAGCTTGCTAGGGGCGATTTTGGCTATCTTGCTTGGTTGTAAAGCATTTTCTAAACAATTTGTTTGTGTTTTCGATCCGTATGAACATTGAACTTGTTGCTATGATGATTCACCAAGCTATGTGTGGCTAAACTTATGGTGATCATCCTGAATTGAAGGTTTGTCTATGACTTTTGTGTTTGGATTCGTATTTCTAGAATAATAGACTTGCAATGTTTGTTTGTTTATTATGGTGTGTGAATGTTTGTTTGTAAATTGTTGACTGATGTTATAATCATATTGATGCGTGTCAGTGTGTATATGTTTTTAGATGTTTAATTAAGCCCTTTTTACACTTTTAGCCAAGTTTTAAATTTATAAAACACGATATTTACTAACACTAAACACACATATGGGCAAGTGCACCCATCGTGGACGTAGTATAGTGTTGGTAAGATACCGAGGTCGTCCAAGGACACAAGAGCTTTTAATACCGGTTTATCCTCAACGTCTAACCAAATCAAAAAGTTAGAAAAATGTTTTAAACTAAGAAAAATAAAAACTAACTAAATGCTGAAAAATAAAATAAAATAAAAACAGATAGACAAGATGAATCACTTGGATCCGACACGTGTATTAGTATAACCTTTGATTATTTTCGCACTTTTGCACTTGTTTAAGAGATTATCTTAGTTATTGTAATAGGCCCCTCTTTTGAAGGCGACGTTACCCTCAACCCAGTAGTTTGAGTAAGCAAGGATACAATCCTAAAGGGTCGGATTATTGAAAGATAATGAATTAAGTTATTAATGCAAATTGTGGTAGGCCCCGCTTTTGGCGGTGACGTTACCCTCGGCTAAGTAGTCTGAGTCAGCAGGGATACAGTCCTAAATAGCCGGGTTATAGTATTAATAGTAGTTAACTTATGAGGGGGTCAAAGAGTTTGGATCCCCGCCATCCAATACCTATGGGCATTGAAGGAGACCCTACTAAATTTGACCCAGGTCCCAAGCAGGACCTCTAAACGCTGAACAAGGGCAAGACCCTTACCAAACCGTTCCCTTAACCCCCGACCAGGTAGCCAACATACCTCCATATAGACCGTGGAGATATGAATGGTGAAAATCTTTTATTTTATATAGACAGTAAAATAATGCCAAGACACCACGGACAAACGATAAGGAAAGATCACCTTCAACATAAGTAACTAGTTATTAAAGTCATTAATACAAAACCAAATAAAAAGTGCAAAAGATTAAAAATAAAAAGTATTATACTAAACACTTGTCTTCACCAAGTGATGTAAGAGACTTAGGCAAACATGGCCTTGATTGTCAAGAACTCTTACGATCAATCTTGGATCCCGAGACGACTCACACACTCTACGATGGACAATGGATGATGGTGGTGGATGATGGTGATATGGTGGTGGTGGGTGGTGGATGAGGTGTGAGAGAGGTGGTGTGCCAAGGGATGAGGGAGAATGAAACCAAGCTCCTCTATTTATAGGCTGGACAGAACGCTGGACACGGCCCCGTGTCCGCTGGACACGGCCCCGTGCCCGTCTGACACTCTCTCTCTTCATTAATTGTAATTGCGAATTACAATTAATGCGCCTGCTGTATTTTCACCACGCCCCCGTGCTCGCTGGACACGGCCCCGTGGTGAGCAATGGAAGCTTCTACCGGTTTGTCTTTTCTGCTGCTTCCTGGGCACGCCCCCGTGTTCGCTGGACACGGGGCGTGTTCAGACTCTGTTTTCTTCTCTTTGTCTTGGGAGGTGCCGTTGAGGGTCCGGGCAGTCCACTTTTGTTCCTTTTCTTGTATTTATGGTAGAATTAGTGGTCTTTTTGCTTCTTTTGTGATTTTGAGCTCATTTCATCCTGAAAATACAAAAGGAAGACAAAAACACTCTTTTTCCAACATTAGTACTTAAAAAGGGTTAGTTTTATGCCTTAATTGATGTGTTTTATATGTTGCATTTTACACACATCAAATACCCCCACACTTGAACTTTTGCTTGTCCTCAAGCAAAACTCTTTTAATGTGGCTTACACTCCCAAATGGAATAGGTAGAAGAGAAGTTTTTAGCTTGTCCTAGAGTGTCGGGAATCCAAGGTTTTTATAGGTTTTATTTTTATTTTATTTACAATCCTATTCGTTATGATTTATTTTGAACTTTTCATAAGATAAACTACTTATTTTGGCATAACATGCCTTATTAAAATTCCATTTATATACAAGTTCACATACCTCACGGGAGATCACTCAACACTCGGCCGAAGGTTTATATTTAAGTGAATCACTCGAGAGCGGCACGGACTTACATTTTCCATAGGCTTGCCAAGCGATCAATCCTCCTCCTTTTTAACTTTTTACCTTTGTAAATATCAAGAGGACTTTTGGGGTGAAGGCTTGGGTTTAAAGGTGGGTGGTTGGTTAGTGGTTAGTAAAAAGGGCGAAAATCGTAACAAGTGTCGGTTTTCGTAAAATACCTTGTTTTTAGTGACATTTATTTTTGAAGTATTTCTCCAAACAAGCTTTTGTAGCTTTTGTTTGTTTTTGACTTCATCATTTTTTTTCTCGTCACATAGAGGGTATGTTTATGAAAAACCGAGCTTGTTACTAAAATAAAGGTGAAAAATGAAAAAGGTTTTTGGTGGGTAAAAAAAATTAGTTTTGGGGGTAATGAAATGAAAGGTTTAGGCTCAAAGGGGTTTTCTAGGGGGGTTTTTGGGTAGGTAAAAAAAAATGAAAAATAATGGTTTTGAAAGAAAAATAGTTAGTCCTAATGCCTCCATCATTTACTTACTTGGGTTTAAGTTGGTAAGGACCGGGAATGCATCGTCGTGGCAAGTTCTAGATTTGTAAGGACCGAGCGGCTATTCACACAAGAAACGAAAGATGAGCATTTAATCTAAATATGTGTATTTTTTTTATGCTCAATAAAGGCTCAAAACTCACTTTTGTGGGAATGGGTTTTTAATGTGACCAAGCATATATAATCGAATTTTTTAACTAGACTTGTTATACCGTTTCATAATTTTCTTATGTTAGTTCTTTTTATCACGACGCTATCGGTTGTAAATTTGTAAAAATATAACCTTTTTAGAACTTGTTATTCCCAACTTAAACTAAGACAAATAAATAAAAAAAATGCAAAAGTTTTTGAAAAATTTGGGGTGTTTAGCGGTTCCAATAGAGTTTTGTGTAAGGCTTGTTTTAGGATTTTGCAAAATTTCAAGGTTTTAGCATCCCCCCCACACTTAAATTACACATTGTCCTCAATGTGTCCAAAAATAAAGTTTTTGGTTGATTAGAATGTGAAAAAGTGTGTTTAAAAACAAAGATTTGTGTTACTGGCACTCTGGACACGGCCCCGTGTTGACCGGGCACGGCCCCGTGGTCAAGTGCCAGTAACAAAAATTATAGAATTGAAACAGAAGCCTGGACACGGGGGCGTGTCCGCTGAACACGGCCCGTGTCCAGTTACCTGAACTGGGTGATTTCCTGCAGGGGGCTCAGCACGGGGCCGTGTTGGTTGGGCACGGCCCGTGTTGAGCCTTCTGTTATGGAGATTTTTGTCGGTTTGTTCTGTTCTTCTGCATGGTTCCATTTTTTCTCGTTCCCTTTTTCATCCATTACCACCATGAGTGCGTTTTATTCTGCAAAAACTAAAAGATTAAACTAAACTAAGGATAGGTCCGCGGAATGCCTCCGTGGTGCGCCACGTTTATAAGGGTCCTTGGCTAGACCCGATTCCCGGTCACACGTCTTTTTATTGGAGTGCCTTGCCTCCCAAGTTACACCGTCGGAGAGCGGCATCCAAGCTTGAATCAATAACCTTCATGTAGTGGACCGGGTCGTCATCCTCTATTCTCTTCCCAACTCCAAATTTTACCTCATCGTCCCCATATCTCAAAGTTAGTGTCCCGTCATTCATGTCCACCACTGCTTGTGCGGTGGCAAGGAAGGGTCTCCCTAGAATAAGGGGGACCTCGGTGTCTTCCTCCATGTCGAG
The DNA here is from genome assembly GCF_002127325.2 of Helianthus annuus. Lineage (NCBI taxonomy): Eukaryota > Viridiplantae > Streptophyta > Magnoliopsida > Asterales > Asteraceae > Helianthus > Helianthus annuus. The sequence continues at coordinate 40,194,640 of NC_035447.2, read as the reverse complement.
TATGACAAAGTCAACAGGATAAACAAATCTGCTTACCCTTACCAAGACATTTTCAATGACACCTTGCGGGAATTTGACCGATCGATCAGCGAGTTGTATGCTTATTTTTGTGGGGCTCGTGGTTCCCAAGCCAAGCCTTTTGAACATTGAAGAGGGCATGAGGTTAATGCTAGCTCCTAAGTCGGCCAAGGCATTGCGAACGGGTGATTCCCCTATTGAGCATGGAATTGTGAAACTTCCGGGATCGATCTTCTTTTGTGGTAGTTTATTGAGTACGAGGGCAGAGCATTCTTCGCCTAAATTAACTAATTGCAAATTTTCAATTTTCTTTTTATGTGTAAGGAAGTCCCTCATAAATTTAGAGTATTTGGGCATTTGGGTTAGGACTTCGATAAAAGGAATATTGACATGCAATTGTTTTAGCAAACTTTCGAATTTTGCGAACTGCTCATTGGTTTTCTGACGAATTAACCTACCGGGGTACGGAACTCGAGGAGCCTTGGTAGGCTCCGTTGATGGGGGAGGGTCCTTCTCCTGCAGATGTGTTGCCGTTGCTGGAGGTACTTCTGCAGGCCCTACGGTGCGGTTTCGTAGTGTGATGAGGTGAACTTGCGCCTTTGGGTTGGTTTCGGTATTGCTAGGTAATGCGCCTTGTGGTCTTTCGGAAAAATTTTGAGCTAGTTGACTTATTTGTTTTTCTATGTTTTGAATGCTAGCTTGTTGATTCCTAAAGTTTGATTCTAATTGTAGGAATCTTTCCGAATTTTTCTTATCAGTGTCAGAGACGAGGCGAGATATAGTATCTTCGAGCCTTTCTCTTCCACCTTGTTGTTGAGTAAAATTTTGCGACTCATTTCTTGATTGCTGAAAGTTGGTTCGTTGCGGTTGTTGGTTACTACTATTGCCGGGCTCCCTCCAACCAAGGTTTGGGTGGTTTCGCCATCCTTGGTTGTAGGTCCCCGTTGGAGGACCCGACGGCCTAGGTCTATTATCAATGTAGTTTACCATTTCTTGTTGATCGTCCGTTTCTTTCATGCAACTCCAATTTTCATGTGACCCACCACACCCCTCACAAGCCATGACCGAGACTGTTTTTGTCATTTCTAATTTTTTTATTTTTGAAGAAAGGGCCTCGATTTGGGCTTGTAAAGAGGTGCTTTCGTCTACCTTATGGGCGCCCGGGGCGATAGTTTTATTTCCCCGGGGAGTGTGCCACTGAAAATTGGTTTGAGCAATTTCCTCAATCTGATTATATATTTCGTGTGGGCGTCGATTACCTAAAAGTCCCCTGGAGCTAGAATCAAGTGTCTGCCTAGTATGTGGCAACAACCCATTGTAGAAAGTGGATACTTGTTGCCATATTGCGAGGCCGTGATGGGGACACTTGCGTAATAGCTCCTTGAACCTTTCCCAAGTTTCATATAAGGATTCCCCGTCCTCTTGTGAGTATGTGTTAATTTCAGCCATTAATTTAGCAGTTTTAGAAGGAGGGAAATACTTATATAGAAATTTTTGGGCTAGTTCATCCCAGGTGTTTACCGATCCAGCTGGGAGGGTGTTGAGCCAAGCTTTTGCTCGGTCTTTCAGTGAGAAAGGAAACATACGAAGGCGGATGGCGTCGTTTGATGCTCCATTGATCCGAAAGGTATCACATATTTCTAAGAAATTAGTTATATGTAGATGGGGATCCTCGTCCGCGAGCCCGTGAAAGGTCGCGGAGTTTTGGAGCATTTGTATCAAGTGCGGTCGAAGTTCGAAGTTATTGGCTTCGACATTCGGTGCATTGATAGCGGCGCCTAGATTACCTACGGTGGGCCGTAAATAATCCATGAGGGTACGTTGGTCCGCCATTGGGGTTGGATCACCCGAAACCTTCTCTTGGTTTTTGGCTTTTAACCGTTTTCTGAGAAAGCGTTCGGGTTCTTCTAATGGTTCCTTTATGTCTTTATTGGAACTGGAGCTCATACACTACGCGAGGTTGGCGTCGGGTTCCAAGTCCTGCAATAAAAACAGAAAAGAATATCGGTCAGAAGGTTCACCACGGCCCCGTGTCGAGCGAACACGGCCCCGTGGTCGTAGTTACAGTGATTGTTTTTCAGATCCCAGTTACTGGAAGTTGGACACGGCCCCGTGTTGCACCGACACGGCCCCGTGGTCAGCCTTCTGTAACTTGAAAAACAAAAAACTGCCAGTAATGAGGCTGAGCACGGCCCGTGTCCGACCAGGCACGGCCCCGTGCTGAGCTCTGCAGAAGCTGAAAAATCTAAAAAAAATCCTAAAAATTAAAGAAAAATAAAAAGATGATTAGGCCGTTGATTCCTAACTTTCTTAAAATCCTTGTGTCCCCGGCAGCGGCGCCAAAAACTTGACGCGTGTCAGTGTGTATATGTTTTTAGATGTTTAATTAAGCCCTTTTTACACTTTTAGCCAAGTTTTAAATTTATAAAACACGATATTTACTAACACTAAACACACATATGGGCAAGTGCACCCATCGTGGACGTAGTATAGTGTTGGTAAGATACCGAGGTCGTCCAAGGACACAAGAGCTTTTAATACCGGTTTATCCTCAACGTCTAACCAAATCAAAAAGTTAGAAAAATGTTTTAAACTAAGAAAAATAAAAACTAACTAAATGCTGAAAAATAAAATAAAATAAAAACAGATAGACAAGATGAATCACTTGGATCCGACACGTGTATTAGTATAACCTTTGATTATTTTCGCACTTTTGCACTTGTTTAAGAGATTATCTTAGTTATTGTAGTAGGCCCCTCTTTTGAAGGCGACGTTACCCTCAACCCGGTAGTTTGAGTCAGCAAGGATACAATCCTAAAGGGTCGGATTATTGAAAGATAATGAATTAAGTTATTAATGCAAATTGTGGTAGGCCCCGCTTTTGGCGGTGACGTTACCCTCGGCTAAGTAGTCTGAGTCAGCAGGGATACAGTCCTAAATAGCCGGGTTATAGTATTAATAGTAGTTAACTTATGAGGGGGTCAAAGAGTTTGGATCCCCGCCATCCAATACCTATGGGCATTGAAGGAGACCCTACTAAATTTGACCCAGGTCCCAAGCAGGACCTCTAAACGCTGAACAAGGGCAAGACCCTTACCAAACCGTTCCCTTAACCCCCGACCAGGTAGCCAACATACCTCCATATAGACCGTGGAGATATGAATGGTGAAAATCTTTTATTTTATATAGACAGTAAAATAATGCCAAGACACCACGGACAAACGATAAGGAAAGATCACCTTCAACATAAGTAACTAGTTATTAAAGTCATTAATACAAAACCAAATAAAAAGTGCAAAAGATTAAAAATAAAAAGTATTATACTAAACACTTGTCTTCACCAAGTGATGTAAGAGACTTAGGCAAACATGGCCTTGATTGTCAAGAACTCTTACGATCAATCTTGGATCCCGAGACGACTCACACACTCTACGATGGACAATGGATGATGGTGGTGGATGATGGTGATATGGTGGTGGTGGGTGGTGGATGAGGTGTGAGAGAGGTGGTGTGCCAAGGGATGAGGGAGAATGAAACCAAGCTCCTCTATTTATAGGCTGGACAGAACGCTGGACACGGCCCCGTGTCCGCTGGACACGGCCCCGTGCCCGTCTGACACTCTCTCTCTTCATTAATTGTAATTGCGAATTACAATTAATGCGCCTGCTGTACTTTCACCACGCCCCCGTGCTCGCTGGACACGGCCCCGTGGTGAGCAATGGAAGCTTCTACTGGTTTGTCTTTTCTGCTGCTTCCTGGGCACGCCCCCGTGTTCGCTGGACACGGGGCGTGTTCAGACTCTGTTTTCTTCTCTTTGTCTTGGGAGGTGCCGTTGAGGGTCCGGGCAGTCCACTTTTGTTCCTTTTCTTGTATTTATGGTAGAATTAGTGGTCTTTTTGCTTCTTTTGTGATTTTGAGCTCATTTCATCCTGAAAATACAAAAGGAAGACAAAAACACTCTTTTTCCAACATTAGTACTTAAAAAGGGTTAGTTTTATGCCTTAATTGATGTGTTTTATATGTTGCATTTTACACACATCACATATTCTAAACTGTACGTTCTTGGTGTCGTTGACAATCGAGATATCACGGGAGGGATTAGGGTTGGATATTAATCAATTGGTTATTGGGTAACAACCTCGCATTGTCATAATCCGAGTACTTAGTTCCCTTTTATCACAACAAACAATTATACACGAATCATATCTATGTGATTCATTCTAGTGGATTTAAACACAATTGTCAAAAGAAAACTGGAAATTTAGGATGGTCGCTTGTTCCTAATCTGTTTACAAACTTAATCTTTGATTTGCAATTTAATTAGTTAATAGTAGTTCGTAAAACCAAAACAAACAACTCTTGAATTTTAATTTCTGCATTTTAGTTTAATTTTAGTTTAAGTGCAAAGCTATAAAATCACACATTTTCTACATACTCCCTGAGTTCGATACCCACTTACCACTAACTATTAGTTGTAATTGGATTAAATTTGCATGTACCTACGACAGCACGCCAACTTTCACCAATTTCAAAAGTCGAATCTTTGAACTTTTTAAAACTTTCTGTTGGTTGTTTCTTTTCATCAACACATTTCTTTTTCAACTTTGAGTTAGAAGAAACTCCCTGTTTTGTGTTGTAGGGCTTTGGGCAGTTCCTAGCTATGTGTCCAACTTCTTGACATTTGAAACAGGTTCTTCGTTCAACTCTCTTCTCAGATTCCTTCACCATATTTTTCTTCCTTTCAGCAAGAAACTCTTTGTTTGTTTGTCTCCAGAATTGTTTTTTCTCTTCTTCCTCTGAACTTGTACCTGAAACAAATTTAGTTTTTGGTTTATAAGTTTTCTCATTTTTATAATCTTCTGGGGGAATGAAACCTAAACCTTTCTTTTTGAAATTACTATTATGATTTGGTTTCTTTTGTAAACCTGAACCAGAACTGTAACCTTTTTCTTGTTCAATCTCTGTTGAACTCTTGAAGTGTAATTTTTCGGTTTTCCAGTAAGATTTACATCTTTTATTTCAGAAAGATTAATTTCTATTAATTTGAAAACCTGTTTGATCTGTTCAGTTTTAACACTTCTTATTGGAAATTCTTCATCAGAAAATAATTTGTTAGAATCATTCAAAGTATATGCTACTTTGAATGTTTCGTCATTCAAGTTATTTTTCGACATCAGAAATTCTTTATTGTAAACCCTTTTGACCGGTGAACTCGGACTCTTGTCTGATGAACTTGAACTTTTAGATTTGGACTCCGACTTTGACTCTTCATCCATATCCAACACTTGATCGACCACTTTCTTTAATAACTTAGACTCATGATCAGTGTCAGACGCTGTGAATGTGACGTCAATGTTGTCTGGTAACTCATAAATGGTTTCAGACTTTAACTTTATGTTAAGTGCCTATTTTAATTGTTCCTCATTTGGCTTTCTAGGAGAATAACTTTCCCAAATCGGAGGCGGACACTTGTTATACTTGACACTTTGTTTCTTACTAGTGTCTGTATCTTCCATCTTTTTATCTTGAAAAGCTTCAAGACCTGCAACAGTAGGATAAACTCTATCAATCAAATAATCAGAAGCTGTATAACTCATCAACAATCGTTTGATTCTCTCATTCTCAATCTTTTCAGTCTCCAACTCCTGCTTCAGCTTTGCACAATCTTCAATATACTCATTGATGACCTTCTGCTTAGTCATTAAACTTGAACTCATCATTGTTTCAGCAGCTCCCATTTCAAGGTTTGTTTTGTTCAAACTATCAACCGTTCTTTTCAGCACATCATATGATTCTTTTACATACTTCACAGCAAACAAAAATTTTTCTTTCAACTCTTCTAGCTCACTATACTTCTTGTCTTTTTCTTCACAATGTTTGCATGATTCCAAACATTTTAGACAAGGTTTAGTAACCTCAACAATCTTTTCAAATTCGACAATCTTTTCAAATTCGACGATTTTTTCAACTTCAACTATTTTTTCGACTTCAGCTATCTTTTCAACTATTTTCTCAATCACCTTTTCAGTCGTTGGTTCATCATCAAATTCTATTTTTACCTCACACTCTTCATCTTTGACCTTCTCTGTCGAATTTTCTTCAACTTTTGCTTTTTCAGCTTCTATTTTTGCCTTTTCTTTAGCAATCCTTCTAGCTTCCAATTCTCTCTTCAGTCGAGCAGCCCTTTTCTCTTTCAACATCTCGATTTTATCTCCAAAAAAACAAACTAAAACTGAATGAGTCCAAATTTTGTCTAGCTGTATTAATATACTCTTCCTCATCATCGGTATCTTCATCACTTTCTGATGATCTGAAGATCTTCGTTCTTTTTTACTTAGATTTGACTACTTCTTCTTTCAAGATTTGAGCAACAAATGCTGAATCAGCCGGAACGTATTTATCCCAGCTAAATCCCTCTGCCAATCTTTCATCATCTTGATTTACTAGATAAGCTTTCTTCTTTCCATCTTCAATAGCACGGGATGATGAAGATTGTTGAGCAATCTGATGATAAATTGCTTTTCTATGATAATCATTGTTACCAAACGGATCTTGTCTTCCGGTTGCTTCTTTGTTTGTACACTCTCGTTTAAAATGCCCCTTTTCTCAGCAACGAAAACAAGTAACCTTAGATTTATCAAACCCTAACGGAGATGTAGCAGCATCACGAAGATCATCTCTACCCGTGATTTGTTTGAATTTTTCTGCTCTTCTTACAACACTGGCTAAACACCACTTGAGGTCCATCAACTCAAGTTCCTCAGGATCAATCTGGTCATAATCCTCCTTAGTAAGCATCGGATTTCCAATTCTTCCATAAACTAAGCTTTCATAAGATTCTAACATAGTAACAAGTGATGCCATGTGTTGCTTAGCCATTTCTGGAGAGAGATTTTGACCATTTTGAATATTCAATGTAACATTGCATTGTAGATTTGTTGAACTCTGTCGCTGAGGACTTGGTGTTGTGAAATTCGGATCAAAACTTGAATATGATGAAGAATATCCACCACTCTGAGTTGTAGTGCTAACATTTGTCCCAGAAGAACCATCAGCACTGAAAGCAGTCTTAATCTTCGGACTCGGAGTAGTCTCAAATTTGCTTCCTCTGTAGTATAGACTAACATCCTGTTGAGCATTTGGATTATTCATGATAGCAGTTTTCTGAACATCCAATTCATGTTCTTCAATCTTCTAAATAAACTTACTCAAATTCATACTTTCAGATTTTCTCATATGTTTCAAAATCAACAAATATGTTCCCCATTTATTCTGTGGTAGTGCATCAGCAAGCTTATCAACCCATTCGTCGTCTTCTTTCTTGATTTCCAATCTTCTCATTTCCTGAACAAGATGACAATATCTATCGATAGTCTTCTTAGTCGTCTCATCTTCAAAAGCTACAAACATATCAAATGTTTTCTTTTGTAATGCACGTTTGTTTTTTATCATATCAGCGCTTCTCTTAAACTTGTTACACAACGCTAACCAAATTGATCTAGCAGTATCTTCATGCTGAAGCAAAACAAAGATATCTTCTTTTACTACTTGTTGAAGAATACTAATCATCATTTTTTCACTGGTGTATTTCAGTTTCTCATCCGCTGAATAATCACTTAAAGATTTTTCATTTCCACGTTCATCTTTCGGTTTTTTGTAATCTTTGTCCAACGAAACCCAAACATCAAATTTATAAGCTTGCACCCATGTTTCAAAACGGTTTTGCCATCCTTTAAAATCCTCGATGTACATAAGCTTTGGAGGCTTTGGAGACGTTCCTGTTTCATTTTCGATTTCAACAGTTTCGGCAACTGTAATTGGAGCAACTTGGGTAGTAAACGCATTGTAAAACTCTTCTTCCATGTTTCGGTATTGAAAGTTCCATAAATTCACAAAGTTCAAGCAAAATAGAGATTCAAACGAAATGATATCTCAAACGAACTGACTTTAATGCGAATGGACTTTGGTGCGAAATGATCCTTTGGTGCGAAATGGAAGTTCTTTTTCAAGCGAAATGGCACTTTTCAAGCGAATTGACTTTGGTGCGAAATGAAGATTCCTTTCAAGCGAAATGACACTTTGGAGCGAAATGGGGTTCCAATTCGTGCGAAATGCAATCTGTTATGACCAATCCGTGCGAAATGGAATCTATACTGTCCAATCCGTGCGAAATGGGAATGATTTCACACGAAATGAGCTATTTCGTGCGAAATGGTGCTGACGTCATACAATCGGACATGATTTTGGCACAATTGATCAAGATTTAGGTCGATTTTAGGTTTGATTCTTTCAAGGATTGCTTAAAATAGTATTACGCGTGTTATATGTGAAATTCAATCCATTTTAACCGTAAAACCTTGTTTAATTTTGAAAATTGTGAAGAAGAATGAGTAGAAGTTAGAAATTTTGGTTAAATCAGGCTGATACGGTAAGAACTCTTCCTCTTGAGCTCTGATACCACATGTAGGATCGTTTGCACGACCAAAACGAGTCGTTCAGAAGAGTTCTAATCAACACGAGAGGCGGAAACAAATGTATCGACTTTGAATCAGCTTGATTTACACACAGAATCTCTTTAATTGTCTTGTATATTGATGTAACACGATTACAGATAAAATGACACTTCGGCAGCACCTCAGCACCGGAATCAGAACTGTTACAAATGAAATGAAGGCTTAGGTATATATAGGGGATCCATTTCGCATGAAATGGACAAGTTCCATTTCGTGCGAAATGGACAATGTCCGTTTCGTGCGAAATGAACTCTTCCATTTCGTGTGAACTGGTTCAATCCCACTAAAGCCCTATTAACAAACCTACCGAGCTCCATACTATCCAATCTAAACACAAGACTCGATACAAGACAAAGTCGACAGACATATGCACCAACAATTACAAAATTATAAGGGTTAAACGTGTCAACATGTTAATTCTGACCTCCGAGTGACCTTTTAACGAACATGAGGCTTCGAAATATTCAAATATACTCTCAAGAATAAGTGATAAAAAATTTCACGTGGTTTCGAGATCGTTAAGTGAGTTTTCAAGACTTTGGGTGAAAAGTGTCAACTTGATGAAACTTGCATTTATAGTGATATTAAACGAAACCGAGCCTAACAAAGTTTGTTTATACATCATTGAGCCTCAACAAACTAACTACAAGGGCCTTATATGTCAACAATGAGGTTAAATGGGGTTTTTAACGACCAGGGACTATAGTTGCCAAGTTGCAAAGTGTTTTAACTTCAAAATCAGGTCTACGCGGGCTGCGTAAGATCCTTCTTGGTCTTACGCGGGCCGCCTAAAAGTGCCAAGCACAGAAAAAAGAAGACAAGTGCGGGTTTCAGCTGTTGCACCGCCTCAAACTCGTTTGTATCGATTCCATGGGCTGTAAAATGGTTTTATTAACCCACTAGGACACCTGGGGTGATCCTAGGAAGTCCTATTACAGCTGCAATGATCTTGGGACATGGCAAAACACTATATAAGAAGAGCTAGTTCATAACTCTTATGCACACATTTGCAAACAACCTTCAAACACTGAGGTTGAAGGATTAGGAGAAGAATTACAAGTATAGAAAAGATAGCAAGGACCATTAGTAAGAGATTTATTACCTGCTTAGTCCTTTTAATTAGTTTAAAAACCGAAAAGTCAAACTTATCGTAATTGAGCTTTGACCTTCGCTTTAATCACAAATGGTCCAGCCACTGATCAAAACGAAAGTGGTTATGGAACCATATTAAGGTAGGTGATTAACCCTTAAAAGGGCACCTCCTAATTATCGCGTTTGACTAGTTAATTGTCGGGTCAAACTAGTTTGACAAAAAGTCAAATTAGTCACAAAGTTAAAAAATGAATCAAATTAATAAAACAGAGGTTCTAAATTACATTTTAACATTCTAATGACTTGGTAATTAATATTAGAACATGTTTTATCAGTCCCAACCCGCAATTAACAGTCTAAGGTCAGTTTATAACCGAAAGTCGCAAAAGCTTGACTTTTGCTTTGACTTTCAGTTCTGACCCGTTTAAGCTTAATTCTCCCATGTTTTAAGCTTCCATTAGGACCACATTACTCAGTAGTATAACCCTCTGGAGTTATATTGCATGGTTCTTGGTGGTTTGAATTATATACTCTTGATCGTTAATATGCTTAAAAATGCCATAAATGCCCTTTTGACACACAAATGAGATTTTTAGCAATGTGAATGGACAAAAACCTTTGCTACTGATAATTAGACTTGTCCCAAAAATTTGACATCAGTTCTTGGTCCCAAATAGGAGTTATGCGCGATATCGTAATTAGAAGCTTTTTATTAATTAATTTGCGATATCTTGCATAATGCACCTTTAAACTTGGATTTTGAACCAAAAATCATTACCTACTGTTAAGATATTATTTTTAAGGAATTTTAAGATTTTGGTCAGATTATTATCTGTTTAAAACATTGAGTTCTTGTGTAATTCGGTTAATGACGATAATACCCTTTTTAGACATAAAATGAGATTAACAAATGATTTGAATGCCAAATTTATTCCTACTGATTTCATACATTAAATAAATTATTTTGAGCATTTAAAAATGATCAAAATCTCAGATTTGCATAAACACCTTGATTATCGTCAATTAGCGAATTTTACACTAATTAGGTGCATAGTATGGTTTAAAACCATACTTAACATCTAAGACTTGTTAACTACTGAATTTTTAAACAAATTGGAATATTATTACAGTAGTTATAAGTTATGAACTCAGGTTTCCAAAAATGCCCTTAAAAGCCTATGTGAAATGACCAAAATACCCTTTCGGGACATAGTTTGGTCATAAATAGTAAATTTCACATATGTATAATATCTTACTGATGTAATGTGATAAATTAAATATTTTTACTGATTTCAAAAGACCAGAACTTCAGTTTGTTATAAAATCTCTTTTATAAGCATTAAAATTACCAAAATGCCCTTATGGGACTTAACTTGGTTTAAATAAATTTTTGGGCATATATGTTAACATCCTACTGATGTATTAACATATCTTAAACATAATAACAATTAAGACCTGTATATAATTCATTTGGTTACCGGTTACGCGTTTATGCGTTCGGATCGGTTTATGTGACTAGTTTACGTAAAATAGCCGAAACGGGTTTAACTTTATCATTAATTTTTCAAATTCCAGAATGTGATTAGTTTACCCATATTATACAAGTATCCAAGCTTGTCGGGTCTAAACCACATTCTATTCCGGTCTCCGCTTAATCTAACGTTTAGAACCGTAAAGTTTCTTTCTAGCTATCCGGTCTAAGTCCTTGACTTAACTAAAGGCCCGTTAGCATCCTAATAGGTTATTAAACCTTCTATACAGATTAAATAGCATCCAGTAGAAGGTACCATCATACAGCTTAGGAATTATACTGCTGAGTACCTTTCACATTAGCTCAGGTAAATACTTTTAACTTATTTTCCCTTATACGGGCTTGGGATATGGTATTATAATAATACCACTTGGTCGTGTATGAAATCATTTAATCGGATGGTGATTAATAAATTTACATAACCCGTTTTAATCTGTCTTGTTTGATAACATAAACATTGGGGGTTAATTTGACCGCGTCCTGGATATCCTCGGCTCATTTCATTTGAAAATGGCCACGACCTATGCACGGGGTGTAGGCATACACCTGACAGATACAAATGCTAAAATATAAACCCACGTGTTGGGGATAACTCCTTTGTGGGTTCTATAAGTGGTGAGTCGGTTAATCATGACCGGCTTCCAACCGGCCCCAATTGTATGACAAACATGTAAATTTGTATACAAGATTATTTTAAATAATTGTCCCAAGTTATAAATGATTTGTGCCATGTGCACTTAAATCAATTTTTATAAATATTTTCAAAAGAGTCAGTTAATTGTAGTTACCAGTGTAAACTGACGTATTTTCTTAAAGACTGATTGACATGTACCTCTCGTAATAGGCTGGAGCTATTAGGTGTCATAAGAGGATCATGTAAATCCATAGATACCTGAAGGCTGTTATTTTGTTTCTTTGTACTTTTATGATCCGCCTGTGGATCTTATTACATTCCAGTCTGTATATTCTTTCACTCGGACACTCAGACACTATGGTTTGTAATAGTTTATTTACCCAGCCTTCCGTTGTGCTATTATATTGTGTGTATTGACAATGATGATATCAACTACGTCACGATACTCTCCGTCGGGCCCACCGGCAATATGTGGAAATATCGGGGTGTGACAGTTGCTCAATTTCTGATAGCATCAATCGTTGTAGGATCCACGTGTATCCCTGATTCATTCACAATGTGGCCAAGGAAGTGCACTTCTCGAATCCAGAAGTCACACTTAGAAAATTTGGCGTAGAGCTGTTCCTTCCTCAGAAGCTCCAAAATAAGACGCAGGTGTCGCTCGTGATCTTCCTTGCTCTTTGAATAGATCAGAATATCGTCGATAAACACGGTGACAAAATCGTCAAGATACGGTTTGCACACACGGTTCATGAGGTCCATGAAGACCGTTGGCGCATTCGCCAACCCAAACGGCATAACCAGAAACTCATAATGGCCATACCACGTTTGAAAAGCTGTTTTAGGAACATCCTCCTCTCGGACCCTCATCTGATGATAGCCCGATCTTAAATTGATTTTCGAGTAAAAACTTGACCCTTGCAATTGGTCAAACAGATCGTCGATGCGCGGCAGAGGATAACGGTTCTTGATAGTCACCTTGTTGAGTTCCCGATAATCAATACACATACGAAAGGACCCATCTTTCTTCTTTACAAACAGAACTGGGGCTCCCCAAGGCGAAGAACTGGGTCAGATAAACCTTTATCCAACAGTTCCTGAAGTTGATTAGATAGCTCTTGCAACTCCCAAGGTGCAAGACGATAAGGAGCACGAGCAATCAGAGCTGCTCCTGGAGCAAGATCAATCTGAAATTCCACTTAACGTCGAGGAGGTAAACCAGGTAGTTCCTCATGAAATACATCAGGGAACTCACGTACAACTGGCAGGTCTTCGATCTTGCTTTCTTCAGACAGAGTATCTGTAACAAGTGCTAGAATAGCATGATACCCCTTTTGTAGACACTTCTGCGCTTGCGTAGCTGAGATGATACCAACCATCGCACCACTGCGATGCCCTTGAACCGATAAAGATTCTCCACTGGAGAGAGGAATACGTACGATCTTCTCTTTACAGAGAATTTTAGCTTGATGCTTAGACAACCAATCCATACCAACCACTATGTCAAAACTACCAAGGGTAACAGGAAGGAGGTCAATGTCAAATACTTGACCCGCAAGATCTAATTTACACCCAAAAAGGACATGCGAAGTTTCAATAATTTTTCCATCAACTAATTCTACTACATGCTTAGCTTCTAAAGGTGTTGGAGTTAACCCTAATCGTTGACTGAACTCTAGAGACACATAACTCCAATCGGCACCGGAATCAAATAATACAGAAGCAAAGAGGTTGTTCACAGAAAACGTACCAGTCACGACATTGCCGTCGTTCCTAGCATCACCAGCACCAATCGTAAATACCCTTCCACGAGCTCTATTGCCCCCATTGTTGTCGTTATTGTTGTTCCCAGCATTGTTATTGTTATTCTGACGATTGTTGTTATCATTGGCGTTCTGATTTAGCTGAGGGCAATCCCGTTTAATGTGACCCTCATCCCCACACTGGAAACACCCCTTCCTAAAGCCTTGGTTCTGATGGGGTTGCTGCCTTTGCTGTTGCTGATGATGCTGATTCTGCTACTGATTTTGCTGCTGTTGTTGCTTTGGGAACGGAGCTCTACAGTCTTTTGCCATATGGCCCACCTTATCACACCTATGGCAAGCTCGGACACACGGTCCGTGATGATGATACCCACACTTGTTGCACTTTCGCTTCCTGCCAACATAGAAGCCTTGACTCTGATTGCTGCCCTGGCCTTGGTTAACTGAGGACGACTGACTGAAACTATGGTTATTGCTGTTGTCAGGATTTTTCTGAGATTGACTTGCACTGGTTGCTTTGTCAGCATCGTTCCATTTACGCTTGTTATCACTACCAGGTGTGGTAGTTGTAGCAGTAGGGGTAGTAGCAGAAACACGGGGCGGTAGCGATCCACGCTCGACTTCTTGATCAGTAATCTTGTGTGCTAAACGGATGATCTAAGGCAGATTGTTAAGGTTTGCAGCAGTGACCAAACTCTTTACTGCTGGTGCCAGGCCTTTTATGTACAACTCAATTCTTCGAGGTGGAGGTCGAGACAAATTAGGGCACATATTTGCTAGTTCATGGGATCGTTTCGTGTAAGCCTCGACCTCAGACCCCTCCATCTTCAAATCGTAGTACTCGTTCTCGAGCTTCTGAATCTCGTTACAAGGACAGTACTCCTCCAGCATCAACTCCTTAAAATCATCCCATGTCGTTGCATTATCCATTTCGATGCCCAACATTTGCACCTGGGCATTCCACCAAGTTAAGGCACCATCCTCCAAAGTGCCTATAGCATACTTCACCCGGTCCCCCACGGGACAGTTACACATAGCAAATACTGATTCAGCTTTCTCAAACCAACATAGTAACCCCACAGCTCCTTCAGTCCCACTGAATGTCTGTGGCTTACAATCCATGAATGTCTTGAAAGTGCAAGCAGGCGGATTGTTGTGATTCTGATTCGCTTGCTGACCAGCTTGGTAGGCTGCCAAAGCCTCAGCCACACGTGTGTTAATTAAGTTTATCAACTCATCCTGAGTCATCGCAATCTGACCATGTCCATGGCCTCGTCCGCTCATGATTCTATATAAGAAAAGGGAAAGGTTAAGGGTCGAGATAAGGTAGGAGTCAAACCTCACAATACTTCTACAGACTACCAGGTTAACATCAGACTACAGAGCGGAACCCCCATCACACTTGTTAAGCCTCACTGGGACTCACATGCACACCACATTATTATTATTATTATTATTATTATTATTATTATTATTATTATTATTATTATTATTATTATTATTATTATTATTATTATTATTATTATTATGTGTGCACCCATAATAACAATGCAATTTACATGTTTATCTCAGCTCCTCCCGACTCGTGCTACAAGGTTCCTCAAATTCAAGTAGCAAATCATAAGACACCACAAAATATAAGTCATGAAAGTCTAACGGGATATCACACTATGACTCTATCAACCACATAACCTAGGCAAATACACATGAATTCAGTCTGTAATGCTAAGTATGCAATCACATGCAACATCATACGTGAATGTATACTAGATACGCTATGCAATAAGTAAACGAGATACGAACCTTGCAATCTGGAGCTGAGTGTCATGGTTGATTTTCGAAGCTGTTCGGTTATAGTCTGGTTTTATAAAAACGTTTTAAAACCTAGTTCACTACAACCAGTGGCTTTGATACCAAACTGTCACACCCACAAAATACCACACGTGGGGAACCCCCGCGAGGCGTGTGACGTACCAGCATCCAGCCACTAATCACATTGAACTATAATAAATATTTAAATAAAACATTCCATTCATTTCATAATATAATCCCAAGTCATAAGTTAAAACCAAAGTAAACGTTCAGCGGAAGCATAATGTAAAACGTTATTCAATTTTTTGAAAACAAGAGTTCAAAGCCAACGAAACATGTATCCAAGAGCTATGACCCATGACCACTCCAGCACTCCCAGATAGCAAGTTCCATCCATAAATCTAACGACCTGCAAGCATGCATACAAGTGTGTCAGATGACGCTGGTGAGTTCAAAGTTGTTAACACGTTTTAGTTACCAGATATAAGTATAAAACATTTCAAAGATTCGATGTTGTTATTAACTCGATTACCGTAGATGGCTCCAGATTATTTCCCCTTCCCCAATGCTCTATCAAACATTGGTCAAGTGGTTAAGGTAATTAGTTCACGACCGTCCTCCCCGGTACGGTGTGAGGGTGCCAAACCTAATAGCGCTATTGATGCGTGTGTAGTGTAACATAATTTAGATATATATTTTAAGCCCTTTTTACACTTTTAGCCAAGTTTTAAATTTATAAAACACGATATTTACTAACACTAAACACACATATGGGCAAGTGCACCCATCGTGGACGTAGTATAGTGTTGGTAAGATACCGAAGTCGTCCAAGGACACAAGAGCTTTTAGTACCGGTTTATCCTCAACGTCTAATCAAATCAAAATGTTAGAAAAGGTTTTTTAAACTAAAAAAATAAAAACTAACTAAATGCTGAAAAATAAAATAAAAATAAAAATAGATAGACAAGATGAATCACTTGGATCCGACTCGTGTATTAGTATAACCTTTGATTATCTTCGCACTTTTGCACTTGTTTAAGAGATTATCTTAGTTATTGTAGTAGGCCCCTCTTTTGAAGGCGACGTTACCCTCAACCCAGTAGTTTGAGTCAGCAAGGATACAATCCTAAAGGGTTGGATTATTGGAAGATAATGAATTAAGTTATTAATGCAAATTATGGTAGGCCCCGCTTTTGGCGGTGACGTTACCCTCGACTAAGTAGTCTGAGTCAGCAGGGATACAGTCCTAAATAGCCGGGTTATAGTATTAATAGTAGTTAACTTATGAGGGGGTCAAAGAGTTTGTGTCCCCGCCATCCAATACCTATGGGCATTGAAGGAGATCCTACTAAATTTGATCCAGGTCCCTCGCAGGACCTCTAAACGCTGAACAAGGGCAAGACCCTTACCAAACCGTTCCCTTAACCCCCGACCAGGTAGCCAACATATCTCCATATAGACCGTGGAGATATGAATGGTGAAAATCTTTTATTTTATATAGACAGTAAAATAATGCCAAGACACCACGGACAAACGATAAGGAAAGATCACCTTCAACATAAGCAACTAGTTATTAAAGTCATTAGTACAAAACCAAATAAAAAGTGCAAAAGATTAAAAATAAAAAGTATTATACTAAACACTTGTCTTCACCAAGTGATGTAAGAGACTTAGGCAAACATGGCCTTGATTGTCAAGAACTCTTACGATCAATCTTGGATCCCGAGACGACTCACACACTCTATGATGGACAATGGATGATGGTGGTGGATGATGGTGTTATGGTGGTGGTGGGTGGTGGATGATGTCACGGGCCCCGACCCGGTTTGACCCGTTTCAGGAGCCGCGGGACAGAAATCCCGTGATATTTATTTATGTGATTTTAGCAGCGGAATTCTTTAACATCAGGATCGTTATAAAGCTAAAAACTTTTCCCGATTATTTTATTTCACAATTCGGGCTAAAACCCCGATAATTTACAATAATAAGATTTTTCTGATAAATCTTTATTTCAAAACATATTTCTTTATTTTATACTGAGCCACTATTTTAAGCTTGAAATGCTCCCCGGCACTTTTCCTGAATTACAGTAGATCACCTGAAACATGTTTGAAAAAGGTTTTGTCAGCGGGGAAATACTGAGTGAATCATTCAGTTTACTGAAAACGACACATTTGTTATAATTCACAGTATTAAGATCTTTTACATATGTTTCTGATATCAACCAACTACCCACAGTATTTGTCACTCGACCGGATCTGTGACAGTGGTCATATCACCATTGGCTGCCCCAATGAATGACGTATCACTAAATTTTAGGTTCGCCCACCTAAAGTGATAAAAACAGTAGTAATGTGCACAATACCCCACATACTGGCTGTAATTTGGTGATTACATAAACTTAATCACTGTAATTATAATTCTGAAAATAATTTGGAGTATTGTAAAACATTTGATAAAAAGAGAATGACTCACATTGCAGATTTAATACGGATAGAATATGATTTAGCCTGGTTAACCTAATTTCAATAATAATGCACACAAAACTGGGTTAGTGATCAATACAGCAGTCACGATAACTCACGAAATCAAATTCTCACAATGAACGACAAAGTGCAATACTTAAACATTCATCGATTTAACGACGAACGACAAAGTATAACCCAATGTGGGCGGCACTTAAACATTCTTTGGATATATTGATCTCGGAAAATGAATCGTAATAGCGATCGAGTAATTACCCTGTTTTGCGGCAGCGATTCGAGTGCAGTGTGTGTTTATTTGTAGTAATTTGGTGCTAATTCGACGTACAGACAATCACTTTGCGTCGTTTCAACTTCTAATTTCAAGTCCCAAGGTCGGCTATTTATAGCCAGAAAATAGCCTCGCTTACGGACCATAAGCCGTAACCCTTACGGTCCGTAAGGGTGCGGTCTAATTTGTAGAGTAGCCTAGTCAGTGGTATAGGCTTGATGAATCAACTAAAATCGAATTTCAGTATGTACAACGCAATTTTGTTGATAATTATCAACTAGGGTTTACCCCCCTTGAGTTTTAGGGGACCTGATCCTGATTCTGATTGTTCCGAAAATTTTAGGGTTAGTGCGGAATTACTTGGGTGTCTCAATTAGGGTTTCCTTATTGACTAATTATCATTCTAATTATAAATTTTAATGAGAGTTGTTACATCCTCCCCACCTTAAGAAAAATCTCGTCCTCGAGATTTATTGAAATAGATGAGGGTATTTCCGCTTCATTTCTGACTCCAGTTCCCAAGTATATTCTGGTCCTCTCTTTGAATTCCATTTGACTTTCACCAGTACTAGTCGCTTGTGTTTGAGAAACTTGATTTTCTTATCTTCTATTTGTAAGGGTTTCTCTATGAATTTTAGCTTTTCATTTACCTCCACATCTTGAAGAGGTACTACCAGGGATTCGTCTGATAGACATTTCTTAAGATTGGATACATGAAATACATCATGTACTCCAGCTAGTTCTTCTGGTAGTTGTAAGCGATAAGCAACTGGTCCGATTCGTTGAATCACTGGGAATGGTCCAATATATCTTGGACTCAGTTTTCCTTTATTATTGAATCGTACGACTCCTTTCCAAGGAGAAACTTTTAAAAGTACTTTATCTCCTATCTGGAATTCTAGTGGCTTGCGGCGATTGTCTGCATAGCTCTTCTGGCGATCTCGAGCCGTCTTTAGTCTTTCCTTGATTTGTGTTATCTTGTCAGTGGTTTCTTGCACGATTTCTGGACCTGATAATTGACTTTCTCCTATTTCTGCCCAACATACTGGAGTTCTGCACTTGCGTCCATACAGTGCTTCGAATGGAGCGGCATCAATGCTTGAGTGATAACTATTATTATAGGAGAATTCGATTAATGGTAAATGGTTATCCCAATTACCACCAAAGTCAATTACACATGCTCGGAGCATGTCTTCTAGAGTTTGGATCGTCCTTTCACTTTGTCCGTCTGTTTGTGGATGATATGCAGTACTTAAATTGAGTCGGGTTCCCATTGATTCTTGGAAACTTGTCCAGAAACGGGAAGTGCAACGACTATCTCTATCCGATACAATGGAGAGTGGAACTCCATGTAAGGATACTATTTCATCTACGTACAACTTGGCTAACCTTTCCATGTTAAAGGTTTCCTTTATTGGTAGCAAATGAGCGGATTTGGTTAATCGGTCTACGATCACCCAAATGGCATCATTACTTTTTCTGGTTTTGGGTAACTTAGTAACAAAGTCCATTGTTATGAGTTCCCATTTCCATACAGGCATTTCTAACTGTTGTAGCAGACCTGAAGGTTTCTGATGTTCGACTTTAACTTGTGAACAAGTTAGACACTTAGATACGTATTCGGCTATATCCTTCTTCATTCCTATCCACCAGAAATTCTTTCTTAAATCTTGGTACATCTTATTGTTTCCTGGGTGTACAGTATACCTAGATTTATGAGCTTCGTCTAAAATCTTTGACCTTAAATTTCCATGTTTAGGTACCCAAATTCTGCTTTTGTGGAATTTCCAAATTCCATCATTTCCTTGTTCCAATTCTTTTAGGTAACCTTTCATTCCTTCGGCATCGTCCTTGATTGCCGTTTCCTGAATTTCTTTCAATTGTTCCATTAAATCTACTTGTAGATTTATTCTAAGGGCACGGACTCGCCTTTGCTTCTCATGATACTTACGACTTAAGGCGTATGCGACTACGTTTGCCTTTCCTTCGTGATATTGAATATCACAGTCGTAATCACTCAGGATTTCCATCCATCTTATATGCCTCATGTTTAACTCTTTTTGCCCAAATATATACCTTAAACTCTTATGATCTGTATAAACAGTAAACTTACTTCCATACAGATAATGTCTCCATATCTTAAAGGCAAAAACTATAGCTCCTAATTCTAAATCATGAGTCGTATAGTTTTCTTCGTGCTTCTTCAATTGTCTGGAAGCATATGCAATTACCTTCTTGCGTTGCATCAACACACATCCGTATCCTAATTTTGAAGCATCACAATATACCTCAAAATCTTCTGTTCCTTCTGGTAAGGCTAAGATTGGAGCATTGGTTAATTTCTGCTTTAAGATTCTGAAAGCTTCTTCTTGTTTAGGTCCCCACTCAAACTTAGTGGCTTTACAGGTTAGCTTAGTTAATGGTATAGCTATCTTGGAAAAATCCTTAATAAACCGTCTATAATATCCAGCTAATCCTATAAAACTTCTAATTTCCATTGCAGTTTGCGGAACCTTCCAATTGGTAATTGCTTCTATCTTAGCAGGATCTACGTGAATACCTTCATGATTCACCATGTGTCCTAAGAATTGCACTTCTTGTAGCCAAAATTCACACTTCGAGAATTTAGCGTACAACTTTTCTTTTCTTAACAAAGTTAAGAGTGCATGCAAGTGCTAACAATGTTCGTCCTGACTTTTTGAATAAATAAGTATATCGTCTATGAAAACAATTACAAATTTATCCAAATATGGTTTACAGATCCTGTTCATCATGTCCATAAATGCTGCAGGTGCATTAGTTAACCCAAAGGGCATGACTGTAAACTCATAATGTCCATACCTAGTTCTAAAAGCAGTTTTAGGTATGTCTTCTTCTTGAACCTTTAATTGATGATATCCGGAGCGCAAGTCTATCTTATAAAAGTACCTAGCGCCTTGTAATTGATCGAAAAGATCATCAATTCTAGGTAATGGGTATCGATTCTTAATTGTAACCTTATTTAGCTCTCTATAATCGATACACATTCTCATCGATCCATCTTTCTTTTTCACAAACAACACTGCTGCACCCCAAGGGGATGAACTAGGTTGTATAAATCCTTTGCTTAGTAATTCATCTAATTGCTTCTTTAATTCTAGCATTTCGGTAGGAGCTAATCGATAGGGTGCCTTGGCTATTGGTGTAGTTCCTAGAATTAGATGAATCCTAAATTCTACCTCCCTATCTGGTGGTAACCCAGGTAAATCTTCCGGAAATACATCTGGGTATTCTGAGACTACAGGAATTTCCTTAAGTTCTTTTCCTTTAGTACAAATGATTACTGAAATCATATATACTATTCCTTGTTTCCGTTCATAATTAGCAACTTTCATTACTGATATGAACTTCAACGGCTTTCGAGGTTTATCTCCTGTAATCATGATTACTTTCCCAGTAGGTGATTGAATTTCTATAGAGTTTCTATCACAAATGATTTGAGCATGGTTGGCTATTAACCAATCCATTCCTAACACAACATCAATTCAGCTAATTTCATAGGCAATAGGTTTGCAGCAAATTTATGACCTGAGAGTTCTATTTCTACTTTTTACAAAACCTGATTGTTTTTTACTGAATTCCCATCTGCAGTTTCGACTGTAAAAATCTGCCTAACGGTAGTTAAGGGTAACTTAAGAGCTTGACAGAATGAAGTATTTATAAAACTTTGGTTTGCACCAGAGTCAAATAATACTTTTGCATAAACGTTGTGAACTAGAAACGTACCGGCGATGACATCCGGAATGAGCTCTGCTTCTTGAGTGGTTAGCTGGAATGCTCTGGCATTCTTCTTAGTAGCTCCTTCGGTCGCTTTGGGTTTGTTGTCAACTGGGTTGGCTAACTTAGGACATTCTGTTTTGAAATGTCCGGCTTCTCCACAATTGTAACAAATTATGGATTTCTTCCTGCAGTTTTCTTCACGATGTCCTATCGTTTTGCAAAAATTGCAAAGTTTGTTACATTTTCCAAAATGATTCTTTTTGCAAATTTTGCAGAATGGCAAAGTTGAGGATTGCCCTGTTCCTCTTTTCTTGAAATTCCTACTATTACCCACTCTAAATCCTTGGGTAATTTTCTGAGCTAGTTCCTTCTTCCTATCTTCATCTCTTGTACGTATCAGTTCATCAGTTAGGGTGTTAGCTAATTCTACTGCATCATCAATAGTGCGAGGTCTCGCAGCCTTAACGATATTGCGAATTTCGCTAATTAATCCCCAAATATAGCGAGAAATGAGTATCGGTTCTGGCGAAGCCAGGTTAGGTACCACTCTAGCGTATTCGAAGAATGTCGAAGTATAACCACGACAATCCACACCTAACATCCGATGATTTAGGAACTTATTTGCCATTTGTTCCTTTTCATACTCAGGACAGAATTTTCTTTCTACGAGATTCTTAAATTCTTCCTAAGTCATAGCATAAGCCCTATCTCTTCCTTTAGCTTGTAACACAGTGTTCCACCATTCGAGTGCTCCTTCTTTAAACAGATTTGATGCGTACATGACCTGATCATCTTTGGCACACTTACTTATTGCAATTACTGCTTCGGTTTTCTCTAACCAACGCAGTGATGCAGTTGCCCCTTCATTGCCTGCAAATTCAGTGGGTTTACAAGTAAGGAATTCTTTGAAAGTGCAACCAGGTGTTGCAGCCTTCCGTTTCTTAGGGAGTGGCGTGTGCTGGGATTCATTATCATGATTAACATGATTAAGGCCACCGTTTATACTATTACTGAAGTTATCTTCAGTAGTACGTTTACTAGGAATGATATGTTGCGGTTCGATTGGACTTTTTACAGCAGCAACAAATGCTGGAATAGCATTGGCTATCCCTTGAGCAACAATATTTTCAATATCTTGTCTAGTCATATATTGATCCCCTGGATGTTGCTCCGACTGATTAACCTCATTTACTGGTTCATTACCACTATTTGCCATCTGATAATATATAATAATTTTTATTAGTATTTGATAAATAGTAATCATACATAAACACTCAGACAATTTATAATACACGTATAGTCAAAACTATCGATTTCTCGATTCCATTTCATATCCGTTATAGTATGCATCACTACACACAGATATTTTACAAAGTTTTATTCGAAGTTATGTTACAGACTGATTTCACTATATACTATTACACAACTATAGTTTTACCATCCTCCTATCCCTCACCATTTGTTGTTCTAAAAACGCATTTCCCTTTCATCATATTTCCAGGCAATCTGTCCCCCTATCTCCCTGATTCTATTTCCTGCATCCATCAATTCTTCACCGAAATGGCGAAGTTCAGCCATATTCTCAGTGCTCATTGGTGGATTAGGTAGGGGTTCTGGATCGAATTGCGGAAGGAAGGAATAAGGGTCGTTGACAATATTTTGAAATTGCCAATCATTCGTCCACCATTCTTCCATTTCTATAGGTTGGAAGTGTACTATTGGTTCTGGGATTGCTGGTGCAAAATTCATAGGGAGTGGATTTTCACTAGGATAGGTAAAAACATTCGTATTGACAGGCTGAATAGTTTCACAGTTTGCCAATAGAAAATCTATTTCATCCTGAAAAGTTGTTCCCTGATTTCGATTGGAGCTCTCTCCGATCTCTATCTGAGTTGGTCTAGAACCTTGTCCTGTTTCCATTTCTATTTCCTTAGAATATTCCTCAAACTGTATCTCCATTTGCCTAGAATCTTTCTGAACTTCAATTTCCATTTCCGGCTGTTTACCAGTTTCTTTTGCTATTTCTAAAGGATTGTTTATTTTAGGAAGTTTCGGGACTGGCTTTTTCCTACGGATACGATGTCCCCACACGTAATTCTTCTTTTTCTTTCATTTTGGCTTTGTCAAAGGTGGAGCATGGAATTCTACAGGTTGGTCCACATCAGCAAAGTATCCAGTAAACTCTTGGGAAACTTCTATATTCACCGGGTAAAGATTGAGGTTCTGAAAAGCTTCAGATATCTCGCTCATGCTGTGTAGCATATATGCAAAATGCACAGAAATGCTAAGTTAAAACTTTGGAACAAAGTTTAACAAATAAACATCGAAGTTTTATTGCACACTTATTTGTACAAAATAACAGGAAAGAACACACTCAGATTTATTTATTTATTTACTGAGAAGTGTTATTACTAGACTTAGGGTATTTAAAGATTTGCATGTTCTGCTACAGTGGCTAGCATATACAAATTTGCCCATTTCTCATCTAGCTTATCTTCCCAAGGTGATTTATTGATTAACTCCTGGGTTTCCTTTTTAATCCTCTTTTCTCGGATTTGCTCTTTACTTTTCTTAATAATCATACTCCTTTTTCTAGGAGAAAGCGGTTTCTCATATTGTGCTTTTCGCACAAATATTCCTTCTTCAGGGATTGTAGGGAGTTTTGAAAATTTAGTTTTGGATGAACTTCCCTCTTCGTAGACTAACCTATCTAATTTAAGATAGATATCTTGCAACTTTTGCTTACCCATACTGTAACTAACAAATAGTCAGTTTAATAAAACACATAATCACATAATAGTAATCAGGAAAAATTAAGTATCTGTTAAATACTTAATTAGCTTAACTCAGTGGCTCTGATACCACCTTATTTCTGTCACGGCCCCCGACCCGGTTTGACCCGTTTCAGGAGCCGCGGGACAGAAATCCCGTGATATTTATTTATGTGATTTTAGCAGCGGAATTCTTTAACATCAGGATCGTTATAAAGCTAAAAACTTTTCCCGATTATTTTATTTCACAATTCGGGCTAAAACCCCGATAATTTACAATAATAAGATTTTTCTGATAAATCTTTATTTCAAAACATATTTCTTTATTTTATACTGAGCCACTATCTTAAGCTTGAAATACTCCCCGGCACTTTTCCTGAATTACAGTAGATCACCTGAAACATGTTTGAAAAAGGTTTTGTCAGCGGGGAAATACTGAGTGAATCATTCAGTTTACTGAAAACGACACATTTGTTATAATTCACAGTATTAAGATCTTTTACATATGTTTCTGATATCAACCAACTACCCACAGTATTTGTCACTCGACCGGATCTGTGACAGTGGTCATATCACCATTGGCTGCCCCAATGAATGACGTATCACTAAATTTTAGGTTCGCCCACCTAAAGTGATAAAAACAGTAGTAATGTGCACAATACCCCACATACTGGCTGTAATTTGGTGATTACATAAACTTAATCACTGTAATTATAATTCTGAAAATAATTTGGAGTATTGTAAAACATTTGAAAAAAAGAGAATTTTGCAGATTTAATACGGATAGAATATGATTTAGCCTGGTTAACCTAATTTCAATAATAATGCACACAAAACTGGGTTAGTGATCAATACAGCAGTCACGATAACTCACGAAATCAAATTCTCACAATGAACGACAAAGTGCAATACTTAAACATTCATCGATTTAACGACGAACGACAAAGTATAACCCAATGTGGGCGGCACTTAAACATTCTTTGGATATATTGATCTCGGAAAAAGAATCGTAATTGCGATCGAGTAATTACCCTTTTTTGCGGCAGCGATTCGAGTGCAGTGTGTGTTTATTTGTAGTAATTTGGTGCTAATTCGACGTACAGACAATAACTTTGCGTCGTTTCAACTTCTAATTTCAAGTCCCAAGGTCGGCTATTTATAGCCAGAAAATAGCCTCGCTTACGGACCGTAAGCCGTCACCCTTACGGTCCGTAAGGGTGCGGTCTAATTTGTAGAGTAGCCTAGTCAGTTGTATAGGCTTGATGAATCAACTAAAATCGAATTTCAGTATGTACAACGCAATTTTGTTGATAATTATCAACTAGGGTTTACCCCCCTTAGTTTTAGGGGCCCTGATCCTAATTCCGATTGTTCCGAAAATTTTAGGGTTAGTGCGGAATTACTTGGGAGTCTCAATTAGGGTTTCCTTATTGACTAATTATCATTCTAATTATAAATTTTAATGAGAGTTGCTATAGATGAAGTGTGAGAGAGGTGGTGTGCCAAGAGATGAGTTGCAATGAAGCCAAGCACTCCTATTTATAGGCTGAACAGAAGGCTGGGCACGGCCCCGTGTCCGCTGGACACGCCCCCGTGCCTGTCTGACACTCTCTCTCTTCATTAATTTGCAATTACAATTAATGCGTCTGCTGTACTTTCGCCACGCCCCCATATGCGCTGGACACGGCCCCGTGGTGGGCAATAGAAGCTTCTATAGGTTTGTCTTTTCTGCTGCTTCTTGGGCACGGCCCCGTGCTGGCTGAGCACGGGCGTGTTCAGTCTTCTGTCTTCTCTATTTTGCTTGGGAGAATGATGTTGAGGGGTCGGGCAATCCACTTATGTTCCTTTTCTTGTATTTATGTTAGATTTAGCTGTCTTTTTGCTTCTTTTGTGAATTTGAGCTCATTTAATCCTGAAAATACAAATGGAAGACAAAGGCACTCTTTTTCCAACATTAGTACTTAAAAAGGGTTAGTTTTATGCTTTATTTGATGTATTTTATATGTTGCATTTTACACAAATCAAATACCCCCACACTTGAACTTTTGCTTGTCCTCAAGCAAAACTCTTTAATATGTGGCTTACACTCCCAAATGGAATGGGTAGAAGAGAAGGTTTTGGCTTGTCATAGAGTGTCGGGAATCCAAGATCTTTTTGGGTTTTATTTTTATTTATTTACAATCCTATTCGTTATGATTTGTTTAGAACGTTTCATAGGAAAAATTACTTATTTGGGCATAACATGCCTTTTTAAAATTCCATTTATATACAAGTTCACATACCTCACGGGAGAAATCACTCACACTCGGCCGAAGGTGTGCTTTTAGTGAATCACTTGAGAGCGGCATGGAACTTATTCCTACCATAAGCTTGCCAAGCAATCAATCCTCCTCCTTTTTAACTTGTTACCTTTGTAAAAATCAAGAGGACTTTTTGGGTAAAGGCTTGGGCTAAAGGTGGGTGAATGGGTTAGTGGAAAAGGGCGAAAAGCGTAAAAAGCGTCGGTTTTCGTAAAACACTTTGTTTTAGTGACTTTTTATTTCGAAGTATTTCTTCAAACAAGCTTTTGTTTCAAGAGCTTTGTTTGTTTATTTCTAACTTCATTTTTTTTTTCAGTCACACGAAAACCGAGCTTGTTACTAAAATAAAGGGTAAGAATAAAAGGGTTTTTGGTGGGTAAAAAGGTTTTAGAGTAAAGAATGAAAGGTTTAGGCTCAAAGGGGTTAACTAGGGGGATTTTGGGTAGGTGGTAAAAAAAATGAAAAATAATGGTGTGGAAAGAAAAAGGGTTAGTCCTAATGCCTCCATCATTTACTTACTTGGGTTTAAGTTGGTAAGGACCGGGAATGAATTGTCGTGGCAAGTTCTAGAGTCCTAAGAACCAAGCGGCTATTCACACAAGAAACGAAAAATGAGCATTTAGTCTAAAGATGTAAATTTGTATGCTCAATAAAGGCTCAAAACTCACTTTTTGTGAGTTTGGGTTTTTCTATGTGATCAAGTATATATAATCAAATTTTAACTAAGCTTGTCATGTCGTTTCATAATTTTCTTATGTTGGTTCTTTTTATCACGACGCTCTCGGTTGTAAATTTGTAAAAATATAACCTTATTAATCTTAGGATTCCTAACTTAAACTTTAGACAAGTAAAAAAATGAGAATTTTTGAAAAAAATTGGGGTGTTTAGCGGTTCCAATAGAGTTTTGTGTAAGGCTTGTTATTAGGACTTGCAAAATTTCAAGGTTTTAGCATCCCCCCCCCCCACTTAAATTACACATTGTCCTCAATGTGTCCCAAAAATAAATTTTTAGGCTGATTAGATGTGTAATATAGTGTTAAAAGCAAAGATTTTATGTTACTGGCAGTCTGGACACGGCCCCGTGGGGACCGGACACGGCCCCGTCTTCAGGTGCCAGTAACGAAAATTAAAGAAAAGAAACAGAAGCCTGGACACGGGGGCGTGTCTGGTGAACACGGCCCGTGTCCAGTTACCTAAACTGGGCATTTTTCTGCAGGGGGTTCAGCACGGGGCCGTGTTGGTTGGACACGGCCCGCGTTGAACCTTCTGTATTGGAGAAATTGATGTCGGGTTGCATTGTTCTTGTGCATGGGGTCATGTTTCTCGTTCCCTTTTCATCCTTTACCACCATATTATGGACCATTCAAACTTTAAAACCATCATTTCGTTGAAATCATAGAGAGATCTTACATAATATTCCTAAAATAAGATAAAACAAAAACTTAACTAAATAGGTCAGGAGGTACACGAGGTTATCATAAAGAGTTCTACTATTTTAAGAAAATTTCGAGAATAGTTTCCCGATACAGTAGGACTTTTGGCCGAAGGTTTTCTTCCCTAAATGTCGTTTAAAGCCATTCTTCGATCTCCCTCGGAAGGAAGAAGGCGGCTTCATTTTCCTCAGTAGATTGTGGTTGAGGGGGAACATTCACCGGGACTCCTTGCACCACCCTTTGCGGAGGCTCTTGGTGCATGGCGTACCACTCGGCCGGAATGATGACCTCGGGCACCACGTTCCACGCCCTTTGGGTTATTATAGGTACCAAAGGCGGGGAGGCGAGAAGGTTTAACCTCTGGTGCAAGAGGTTTACCTCTCGGAGACAGCCCTCCAGTCCCACTGTTAGATGGTTGATACGGTCGACCAATGCTTCCTCCACTCCCGTCATCTCGTCAATAGCCTCCCTTAGGGCGTAAACATAGTTTACAAGAGAGTCCTCTGCCGTTGATGATCTCCTCCCTTGTCGGTTATTTCTTGAAGATGATCCGCTTGTTCTGCTTGCCATTTTCTGAGAAAGAAACCGAAGAAAGCTAAATTTTTACGAAACAGTGCCTCGGACACGGCCCCGTGCTCGCTGAGCACGACCCCGTGTCCATTTGTCTGCAGGATTTTAGGCTAAGGAGTCTTGGAGTTTTAAATTATTTTCATGATTTTTAGCTGGGTTTTAAGCTTAGATAATTTAAAACAAAGTTATACAACTAACTTTAAACAAGAATCCTTAGCAAATAATCTTACAAACTTCACATAAAAGGTTGGAATCATGGAGTTTCCAAGCTCCCATGGAGGAAATGTTGAAAAATTTTGAAAGAAGAGGAAATGAATAAAAGTGGAAGGGACAAGATGGTCCTTGGGAACCTTCTTTTAGCACTTACCTAGGATGGTATGAGTGAAAATCCCAGGAATCTCTGTCTTTTAAAGTGGTAAAAAATAAGCAGGGATCAGGCTGCATTTAAAGAAAACGACAGCGCACTGGACACGGCCCCGTGTTGGCTGGACACGGCCCCGTGAGCAGAGGAAATCCTGACACATTTTGTCCGTATTCTGACAAAATCAGCAGAGAATCTTTTAGGTGAGCACGGGGGCGTGTTGACCTGGACACGGCCCCGTGTCTTGAGGCTGTCTTATGGAGTTTTGTTACTTCTAAGGATCTCGTCGATATTGGGTGGTTCCTTACTGGTTGGAACAACCCCAAAGTGCCTAAGATACCTTAATTGTCCTAGACTAAGGCGAGAACGCAAGAGGTTGTCGGTGAGGGTTATTCCTATTTTCATTCTAGGTGGACAAGTCCAACCCTTTCCCGGGCTCTCGTTAAAGAAGGTGTATGCCGAATCGCTCAGGTCTAGGTATGCACCGAACGAAGTCGATGGAGAGTCCTTCACGGCACAATCGGCACAGGGACGACTATCGTCCAAGTCTTCGCTAGGAATTAAGGTATTTTTGGGAGCAACGAGGTTGTCGGAATGCGATCCCAACATTTCTTCATGGTCATCGTCTTGGGGCGGATCAATAAAATCCTTCCTAAGCTCTTTTGACCAATTTAGAATTAGCTCTTCTAGTTGAAATAACTCGTCAAGGAGTATTTCCCCTAGAATATCTGGCTGGGCGCATTCGAGGGAGAGATAGTGCTTATTTTTACTTTCGCCCCTCTTAAGGTTATAAGGAATCGGTGGGTCTATGTAGTGAGGCCTATAATTTAGAAAGTAACATTCTAACTCTTTATGTTCGCCTCCACATAATTGACACCACGTACCATAAGAGTGCCGAAAGTAAAAACAATTACTATCACTCATGTTTATGTCAGAAATTACCAACCGCCGGGATCCAACGGTTCTGTTTTCAGTAAGTGAATCTTGGGCACGGGGGCGTGTTGAGTGAGCACGGCCCCGTGTTCAGCTTACTGTCTGACTTAAAACAGGATTGCCAGTTCCAAAGATTGAGCACGGGGGCGTGTTCAGCGGGCACGGCCCGTGCTGAGCTCTGCAGAGGCTGAAAAACTAAGAAAATCCTAAAAAATTAAAAAGAAGAATAAAAAGATGATTAGGCCGTTGATTCCTAACTTTCTTAAAATCCTTGTGTCCCCGGCAGCGGCGCCAAAAACTTGATGCGTGTGTAGTGTAACATAATTTAGATATATATTTTAAGCCCTTTTTACACTTTTAGCCAAGTTTTAAATTTATAAAACACGATATTTACTAACACTAAACACACATACGGGCAAGTGCACCCATCGTGGACGTAGTATAGTGTTGGTAATGTTAGTACATTCATGTCTATAGCCTTTGTCAATCCGAGCCGTAGCGAGAAACAGAAGAAAACAAGTCGTTATATTAGTGATAACTAGACAAAAGGCAAGGTGGCATAATTGTAATTAATGAGAAATCTCATTAAATGCCTTGGACTATAAATAGGGAGCTTTATATTTAGTTTAGCACTTTTGCTACATTTGTCACTTGGAGGTTTCTAGAGCTAGGGAGAGAAACTAGAGAGAGAAAGTGACATCGTGATTCAGGTTCTTGTACGTTTTCAGATTTGATTAATAGAATCACGTTTATATTACGTCACGTGTGTTAGGTCGCGTTCGTGTACGGATTCCGCACGTTATACGTTCGTTTCGCAATCGTTTCGGAGTCAAAACCGGTCCTAACAGGTAAGATACCGAGGTCGTCCAAGGACACAAGAGCTTTTAGTACCGGTTTATCCTCAACGTCTAATCAAATCAAAATGTTAGAAAAGGTTTTTTAAACTAAAAAAATAAAAACTAACTAAATGCTGAAAAATAAAATAAAAATAAAAATAGATAGACAAGATGAATCACTTGGATCCGACTCGTGTATTAGTATAACCTTTGATTATCTTCGCACTTTTGCACTTGTTTAAGAGATTATCTTAGTTATTGTAGTAGGCCCCTCTTTTGAAGGCGATGTTACCCTCAACCCAGTAGTTTGAGTCAGCAAGGATACAATCCTAAAGGGTTGGATTATTGGAAGATAATGAATTAAGTTATTAATGCAAATTATGGTAGGCCCCGCTTTTGGCGGTGACGTTACCCTCGACTAAGTAGTCTGAGTCAGCAGGGATACAGTCCTAAATAGCCGGGTTATAGTATTAATAGTAGTTAACTTATGAAGGGGTCAAAGAGTTTGGGTCCCCGCCATCCAATACCTATGGGCAGTGAAGGAGATCCTACTAAATTTGACCCAGGTCCCTTGCAGGACCTCTAAACGCTGAACAAGGGCAAGACCCTTACCAAACCGTTCCCTTAACCCCCGACCAGGTAGCCAACATACCTCCATATAGACCGTGGAGATATGAATGGTGAAAATCTTTTATTTTATATAGACAGTAAAATAATGCCAAGACACCACGTACAAACGATAAGGAAAGATCACCTTCAACATAAGCAACTAGTTATTAAAGTCATTAATACAAAACCAAATAAAAAGTGCAAAAGATTAAAAATAAAAAGTATTATACTAAACACTTGTCTTCACCAAGTGATGTAAGAGACTTAGGCAAACATGGCCTTGATTGTCAAGAACTCTTACGATCAATCTTGGATCCCGAGACGACTCACACACTCTATGATGGACAATGGATGATGGTGGTGGATGATGGTGTTATGGTGGTGGTGGGTGGTGGATGAAGTGTGAGAGAGGTGGTGTGCCAAGGGATGAGTTGCAATGAAGCCAAGCACTCCTATTTATAGGCTGAACAGAAGGCTGGGCACGGCCCCATGTCCGCTGGACACGCCCCCGTGCCTGTCTGACACTCTCTCTCTTCATTAATTGTAATTCGCAATTACAATTAATGCGTCGGCTGTACTTTCACCACGCCCCCGTGTGCGCTGGACACGGCCCCGTGGTGGGCAATAGAAGCTTCTATAGGTTTGTCTTTTCTGCTGCTTCTTGGGCACGGCCCCATGCTGGCTGAGCACGGAGCGTGTTCAGTCTTCTGTCTTCTCTATTTTGCTTGGGAGAATGCTGTTGAGGGGTCGGGTAATCCACTTATGTTCCTTTTCTTGTATTTATGTTAGATTTAGCTGTCTTTTTACTTCTTTTGTGAATTTGAGCTCATTTAATCCTGAAAATACAAAAGGAAGAGAAAAACACTCTTTTTCCAACATTAGTACTTAAAAAGGGTTAGTTTTATGCTTTATTTGATGTATTTTATATGTTGCATTTTACACACATCACTATCAACTAACAACCCCATTGCCTCCCCGGCAACCAATCGGTATATAATGGGACTTAATGATAGAAATGAGTGTAATAACCAACATCCCAGGTTTAACATTCCAGTCAAACCCTATTACCTGAGATTCCTCCCCGAAACGTTTACCAGATGTCCCTCCCCGGGACGCATGCTTGGAAAAAGAGCAGTGAACTCACCTTAGATTTGCTCGGTATTTAACAAGTTACCCGTTCCGATTAATCAACCAACCCTACCGTGGTTACCAAATCAAGATCAGTTTCGTAATTAACCAAGTCACATATATTACACAGTTTGCATTTATCACAGGGTCAGTGTACAACACGTATTATGCATTCAATTCTCATCTAACGTCCACACTCAATGTGCATATCACATAATAGCATTCCCACAGTTGAATCACATTAGTCAATACAAGTTCCTTGATTCTAATTAATGTTGTTACACGCAAGAAACGAAATCGTGTAACCAAACATTCAACATTACAAGCATCATGAAGTATTCAAGACTCTTTGTTATGTGAACACATCTACACCCAACATTGTTCTGTTTATTTCCTTCACGGCGAAGGATCAAGTTTGGCGAACCCCCCCCCCCCCCCCGGCGAAGGACCTATTTTTCGTCAACAGTGGTTACGACGAAATCCCTGGGTGATTTGATTTTTCAAGGGCCTGTCGACGAAGAACCATTATTCGTCGCCCACCGGTCTTTTGTCGGGGTTCTCCTTCGTCGTCGCCATCGTCAGATGGTTACCCTAATCTTGTAGCAGTTAACAAAACATTGGCATGGTTATCGCATCAATCAATCATCTTTAATAACAGTTATATTCATCCACGAAATCAACTTCCTAAACCACAGTCAATCCGATCATTCATCATCTAAACATTCTGACCGAATCATTTACACCATGATTACAACTTTATCATGCAAACCCTAATTTCTTATGTAGTATCAACACAGTGACAACTCGTTTATATTCAAAAGCTATTAGAGGTTCACATGTAAACAACACTAGATCATCACAGAACATATCAGAACAGATACACATACAATTCCATGGCCAATTTAGTTTGTACACAAAATCATGAATCAACAAGTAAATCATAACCGAAGGGAACTAGTAATCACGCATCGCAACAAGGGTAAACATACTAACCGAACAACTGAGTATACACTAAGGTGTGCTAAGACGAACGAGAGGAGAAGCTTCACAATGACTGCTGTAGGTTCGAGAGAGGGAATAGTGTTATAGGGTTTCATGGAATCGTTTTAAATGTCGTGAACAGGCCGGGCCACAACTGGGCTTCGAAGATAACTGGGCCGACGAAAGACCCCTTTGACGAAGGATCTGTTTTTCGTCGAGCATAGAGTCGACGAAGAACCCAAGTTTCGTCATGTTGGGTTTGTGATGAAAAACCTTAGGTAAACGTCATTTTTCTTAAGTTTTCATTAGATAGCCAAACATAACAATACATGCACATATTACAACACAAGACGAAATATGAAAACAGAGTTGTGAAACCAGCAATGTATAAGGGAAAGACCTTGAAATCTCGGGTTATCACAAAGAGAGTGGATCCTATGATAGTGACAGATGATAACATGTTATTGAACGTTTTGGGTATAGAAAGGTTGTCGCGTGACAAACAAACGCAAGGTTAAGGAAGGTTGATTGTGTTCAACGGCTCAGACATGTTAAGTTTAGTTCTATGACTCTTTCCATTTATAAATGTTTTTGGGTTGGTTTACACGCTAAGTTTAAATATTTTAAAAGCATGAAATAGTTATATAAATTAATTTCAAATATATGTTCATGATTTGGATTAGTTTAACAACTGCAATTTGTTTAAAGGGGGGGTGCTTATTACTTCGGGCAGGTTTGTACGGACCTAATCAGTGTGCATGTAAGACTATCTCCATTGGTGACCAAACCTAACCCAACTTTTTATTAAAAAAATAATATCTCTTTCTTCCACCTACACAACCCAACCTTACTCAATTTTTAACATACATTCACAACCCATCCCAACCTAAAAAATATGTTTTTTTTAACAAACTCGGTTTCTAATAAAATTTATATAAGGATGTTCACAAAAGAAAAAAAAGAAATACCATGTATTTAGTTTTTTTTAAATGTTTGAATATTATAAATTATTTGAGTAATTAAACTAATAGGGGAATTAGTTTGGGTTGCAACCAAGGTTGCTCCACCAACTTAGTTGCCAATTTTAATTTCATTTTTGATTTTATTAATTACTTAAAGTTTTGTCTTATTGGTGACCAACCCAACTTTAGGTCACCATTGTACATAGCCTAAAGGTGCCCGACTAAGTTGCTTGGTTGCTGTGGTGACTTAGGTAAATATGTTAATGTTATGAAACTTGTAATGAAATGAGATTTTTTAAACTAAACTGTAAAATCACCCCTAGGTATAAAATATAAAGTGAAACATATACTTGGCTCATATAACTTTGAAAATATGCACTTATAATGTCTTAAGAGATCAAAGAAGAGGCCAACTAGGCCTTCTTAAAACGGCCCATAGTCTCAAGAAATTAAGCCCAAATAAAAAAATCATTTTAGTGTCCATCCCACTGAAACCAAGCTCCCAAAATGCCCATCTATTGGCTTTTCCTTTTCTATAGATCAAAGAAGAGGCCAACTCGGCCTTCTTAAAACGGCAATTTTTAAAGGTTTGAAGCAAAACCGTTAAAGTGACCAAACCACAGGGAGCAAAACGGAAGTTTACTCATGTTAGAAAGTTTTCGGCTTCTAGAAAATTATATGAGAAGGTAATACTTATAGATAAAAAATAATATAAAAATAACTTACTAATTTAGTAATGATGTTTTAATTTTTATTTATATTTTTCAGTAAATACATAAAAGATGTCATGTTATCTCACAAAGTCAAAATATCTTATTCTTTTTTTTTTTTTTATAACTAGTTGAATGGAAAGTAAGGTAACAGGTTTCGTGTAAAAGAAGTGTTTTAGAGATTTGTAAATTGTAATTGTATTTTTTGTATTGTTTTATTTAATAAAAATAAATCAGTTATGTAAATTTTTTTATACATTAAAAAATTATATTATTTTTATTCTCAAACCCGTGTTCAGTTTTGTAAATTTGTTTATATATTATCAAGGCTAAATTGCACTTTTCGTCCTTTATGTTTCATGGTTTTTGCAGGCGTTATCCTTTAAGTTTAAAAATTACACTCTATGTCCTTTATGTTTACAACCTATAACAGGCGGTGTCCTTTCTAGGTTTATGAGAAAGGACACCGCCTGTTATAGGTTGCAAACATATAGGACACCGCCTGTTATAGGTTGCAAACATAAAGGACACCGCTTGTTATAGGTTGCAAACATAAAGGACATAGAGTGTAATTTTTAAACTTAAAGGACAACGCCTACAAAAACCCTGAAACATAAAGGACGAAAAGTGCAATTTAGCCTATTATCAAATTACATTATTTATGTCATCAAACCAGTGTAATACACATCTCTATAGCTTAATAAGGTAATTCTCAAATGTGTTTCCATCGTTAACATGAGGTTACTTTCACAACGTTAGGCTCAAAGATTATTCGTACGTTAGGTTTGTTGGATATTTTTAGTGTTTAGTCACGGTTTGTATTAGACGATGTTGACCCTAGTCTCAACTCTCATCGATGCCTTCATCACGTTAGGTTTGTTGGATATTTTTAGTGTTTAGTCACGGTTTGTATTAGACGATGTTGACCCTAGTCTCAACTCTCATCGATGCCTTCATCACATCGTGATTTGGAGCAACAGCCATTTAAGGTCTTGGAGTGTACTCTAACACTGTGTTCCAGAGTTTACTAACAGAAAGAAAGGAAAGGAAACAAAGAGAAAGTAAAAATATTTTGTGTTCCAGAGTTTCATTTAAGGAAGGAAAAGAAAGGAAAATAAAACATGTCGTGTTCCCGAGTTTCATTTAAGGAAGGAAAAGAAAGGAAGTGACAGGAAAACTAGGCTAAATTCTTTAATTTTTCTTTCCTTCCGATTTGGGAGGAAACGGTGGGAAAGGCATCTTTTTTTTCCTTTCTCGTCCTTTCCTTTCTTACTTTTGCTTTCTTTTCTTATCCCTCGTTAAGTTAACTCGGGAACAGAGCGTAAGAGAGGACGTTAACAATCACATTGCGTGTTAACCGACCGTTTAAATGCAATAAAATGCAAGATATAAAACCAAAACCAAAACCGAAACCAATTGGTACCAAATTATCATCATTATCATCAATAACTTATCAAATAAACTTATAAAAATAAAATAAATCCCAATCTAACAAACCATAACAACTTCATATCCTAACAAAGTTAGCCTAAAAAACCCAAAACCCCCTAACACTTATTCTTCACCGTAACCCCAAGCTCTCCAGCCACAATCAAAGTAGTAGCCATATCAATAAACATCCCATGCTCCACCACACCTGCAAGTCTCAACATCGCATCACCCGCAGCCACCAAATCCCCAATATCCTTCTCAAAATACAAATCAACAACATAATTCCCATTATCCGTCACATACGGTTCCCCATTCTCCCCAACAACCCGAAGTTTAGCTACACAACCTGCATGTTTAAACAAGCTTCTAAGCTTTTCAGCAGTAAACCTCCAACAAAACGGCACAATCTCAACGGGCAAAGCCAATCCACTGCCCCCAATATAATCAACCAACTTGGTTGCATCAACAATTACAATAAACTTTTTACAACAACCTTCTATCATCTTCTCGCGGAGCAACGATCCACCTCTGCCTTTAACCAAATTCATATGCGGGTCGACTTCATCCGCTCCGTCGATTGCTAAATCGAGGACCGGGTGTGTTTCGAGATCCGATAAAGGGATGCCTAATGATAAGGCTTGCTCGTGGGTTTTTTTTGAGGTGGGGATTCCGATGATGTTTGTTAGTTTGCCTTGTTGGAGGAGTTCGCCGATCCGGTCGATTGCATGCTTGGCGGTTGACCCGGTTCCGAGTCCGAGGACCATACCCGATTCGACGAATTCTACGGCTTTGTAAGCGGCGATTTTTTTGAGGTCGTCTTGGGTTAAGAGGAGTTGGGGTGGTGAGGGCATGATTCCGGTGGTGGTGGTGGTGGGTTTTTTGGAGTATGCTAGAGCCATTTGTGGGGTAATGGGGGTTGAATGGGATAAGGGTGTGGGTTGAATTAGGGTTTTTTGGGAATCTTGTGAAGATTTGGAAATGAGAAGAGGAGATTTGGAGAGAGAAAGTTAGAGAGCGGTGTGGGTTGCGGTGAATGGGGTGGTGGTAATTTATAGGGGGTGGTGGGGAAGGTACGGCGAAGGGTCCGGTTCAGGAAATCGGGTCAAGTGGGTCGGTATGATTTTGGTACAAAGGGAAGAACTTTGTGGGTCAGGTTCAAGTTCAATGTTCATGAACCGAAATGAGTTTTTGTATTTTTTTTTATTTTTCGAAAAAAATGCCCGGATGATCCCTGTGGTTTGCCTATTTTTCACTTGTACTTCTTAACTTTCTAAAATTACAGCTATAGTCCCCAACTTTTGCAATTTCGTTCCCGGAAAGTCCCTAGCGCGGATGGATGTTAATTTTTTGTGTTAAGTGGATGTGAAATTACTAAAATGCCCTTAATACAAAACAAAATAATAAAACATTTATAAATTCAATGGACCCCACCCAACCCTTCACTGAATCAACCACCTCCAGTCTTCTTTGTGGGACCCACCATCTCCTTCTTCGACCTATTCCACCCACTTTGCACAGCCCCACCCTTCCGCCACCACACTCTACCAGAGCCACCATCTCCACCACAACATACCCTCTCACCACCAAGTATTGTATCTGAAGTTTGACTAGAAAAAGTATTTTGACAGAAGATTATTCTATGATTAATGTTTATATGAATGTGCTGAATTGTGGCTGAGTTTGGTTAAACCTATGAGATGTTTCTAGAAGATCATATCTGTTGTTTTGATTTTTCTTTAATCACCATTGATAATATTATTATATGTTGACTGAATGGTGTGTGTTTATGTATACATCTCTTCTATACTGGTATTTTAAGTAGTGGAATTGTAAGGAATCATCTTCGATATATTTTTTGTTGCCACAAATTTGCATAACTGAAGCCTATGTTTTCGTTCTTTTGAAGCAGATTACAAGCTTTCTTTTTTTTTTTAATAGGAAATGTTTTATCATTCCACACGAAAAAAGGGCAGATTACAAGCTTTCTTGATTTCCATTCCTGTAAGTAGTTAACATTCACGATGAACAGGAGCAATACAAGCTTTCTTGATTTCCATTTGGCGACATTGAGAACCGATAACCGCTTGAGTTTTCCGACATCGAACGGAATCTCATCGGAGATTCGGTTTCCTATGAGATCTAAAATACGAAGAAACGGAAGAGGTAACTAAAAGAGGTAACTATTAGGTGGTGGTGGTTTAGAGAGAGGGGGGGAGGGGGGTTGAAGGTGATGATGAAGACAAGAATGTGGTGGGGATAGGGATGAGTTTGGTTTTTATATTTTAAGAAAAAATACTTAATTAATTCATTTTGTTTTACTTAAGGATATTATAGTCATTTTACACCAAATTAACTGAGAAAACTAAACCTCATCCATGCCAGGGACTATCCAGGAACGAAAATTGAAAAGTTGAGGACTATAGAGGTAATTTTAGAAAGTTAAGGACTAAAAATGAAAAAAGGCCAAACTAGAGGGACTATCCGGGCATTTAACTCTTGATGATGTTAAAGTTGATGATGTTTGTTAAGGTTAGCTTATTTATTGATGAAAAGTTACAATAAAAGTTTATTTGTTAATTAATAATATAGTTATAACTTCTTTATTGATTTTAATGTTTATGGCATGAGCTAGGATCTCGAAAATCATCAGAATTAGGTACATGTATTGAAAATGATCGGTAGGTACGGTATATAAAGGTAAAAATCGGAAAAATAACGATACTGAACCCAAAAACACCAAAAGGTGGGTTCAAATTGGAACTGGAAATGATTCGATACTGGTACATGTGGGTTAATCAGTTATCGTTGGAAAAAAATACGTTCAAAATACGACTGTCTTTAAACATATACTTAGGGGTTGTTTGGCAACTTCTGAATGGTTAAGTACTGAACCAGTAAGATGTGTGAACCATTAAGTGCTGAACTAGTAAGAGGTCTGAAACATTAAGAGCCAGTATAATGTTTAATTGTTCAAAGACAAATGTCTGACCAATTCAGATTAGAGATTTTAATCATTCCCATTCAGAGGCAAATGTTTGAACCACTCAGATATCTGCTCGCGAAACAAACAGTCTGAATCATTAAGTGCTGAACCAGTAAAAGAGTAAAAGTTCTGAACCATTAAAAGGTAAACCAATAGCCCTTTAGTTGTGATTAATCACACCCAATAGATAAAAGTTGAAAGTACTAAAATCCAAGAGATTATTATATATTTCCCTGATTAAAACACCCGTTAAAATCAATTATATATTTCTCAATAATTTAAAAAATTACCCACTTAGCCTTTTGTAGTTCCATTTCTTAAAGTCAAAAACATCAAATGACCATTCTTGCTCGCTTTATAAATAGGTTCCATGCTTGTTATTGTTGTATACACCAGTCATCGTTTGACCAGATATCCGATATTTCTTGATATGTAGCACCAGTTAGACTTTTCATATATTAATTTTGAAAGAATGCATTGATATGGATTTAAACTTTACATGATTGCGTATTAAACAAGTCAAGTAGATTTCTTTGTATTTATTCTTTTTTTTGGCAATTTTTTACATAAGGGAATCATGTTTGGCAATTCTTAGGGTGAACGGGGCGTTCTCGGGGAGCCCCATCGGTGAGGCCTTTCCCCGATCGGGAACACCGCCGCCATCACCGCGGGGTCCCGAATCGGGGTGGGTTTTGATTGTGGGTTCACCGATTGATTTTGCGCGTGGATCGAGAATTGACCGTTTACCAATGGTCGAATTTAAAAAAAAAAAATCAATTTTTTTTAAAACAATATATATACTAACCAATCTTAATTCATTTTTTACCACATTCACAACAAACCAACACCAAAATTCTCAAATTTATATCTTTCAAACACAAAATGGATTCCAAGTTCCCGTTTCTTTCTACCATACCCGACTTTCCCGACGATGGAGATGCGTCGTCAAGCGATAGTAGCTTAGTTTTCTTCCAAAATCTCATCCAACAAGCGGAGCTACTAGACACGGCATCGTCTAGTAAAAAAAATATGTCCGTCGAGATCGTGTGGGGGGCCACGAGACACTCATGGCCGATTATTTTGATGAAAATCCAAAATTTAGTGAAGATACTTTTCGTCACAGGTTTCGTATGTCCAAGTCTTTGTTCCTAAAAATTGTTAGTGACGTGGAAGCGTATGACGAGTGGTTTCAAGAAGGCTTAGACGGGAGAATGAAGAAAAGCTTTACACCGTTGCAAAAGGTTACTTCGGCAATTAAGCAACTTGCAACCGGTAACCCACCAGACGAGGGGGACGAGTATTTAAATATGTCTGAAAGGACCTCTCGTGAGTGCCTTGAATATTTCTGCGAGACGGTATGTAAAAGGTATGGCGGTGAATGTATTTTTTTTTCTAGTTCGAATGTTTTTTTTTAATTTAATGAAATGTCTTTTATTTAATTTTTATTTTTAAAAGGTATGGCGGTGAATTCCTACGTAGACCAACGAGCCACGACATCGCGCTATTGTATCAGGCTCATGAGGATAGGCATCACCTACCTGGCATGTTAGGGAGTCTGGATTGTACACACTTCGTCTGGAGAATGTGCCCCACAGAATTGCGTGGACAATACATGAGAGGCGATCATCAATACCCGACGGTTATGTTAGAAGCGGTAGCGTCTCAAGATTTGTGGATTTGGCATGCTTTTTGTGGGCCAGCGGGTTCACAAAACGATATCAACGTGCTGCAACAATCTCCGTTATTTCTTGCTCAACGAAATGGAACGGCGCCAAATTGTCCATTTCAAGTGAACAACCATTTATACAAACGCGGGTATTATCTTACTGATGGGATCTACCCTACCTGGTCCGTGTTTGTGAAGTCTTTTCCATATCCACACGACCCGAACGAAAAAAAATTCAAGAGGCAACACGAGGCCGCAAGAAAAGATGTGGAACGGGCGTTTGGTGTGTTAAAGTCGAAGTGGGGAATACTAAATCGTCCAATGCGTTCGAAAACGGTGAAAAAAATAAGGTCCATCGTGTATACGTGCCTTATTTTACACAACATGATTATAAAAGACGACGGAAGGGCGATAGCACCGGTTCATATTCAAGATCCTCCAGTCGAACCCGTCTTCGATGATACAGCCTATACGGAGCTCATTGACGAAGACACGCATTGGAGGCTAAAACACGATCTCGTTGAGCATCTCGGAAGTTTAGATTTGCCTCACCTTGAAGTTGATTCGGACGAGGAGTAGTTTGTTTTTATATTTTTTTAGGTTGAATGTATCTTTT
This sequence comes from Helianthus annuus, assembly GCF_002127325.2. Lineage (NCBI taxonomy): Eukaryota > Viridiplantae > Streptophyta > Magnoliopsida > Asterales > Asteraceae > Helianthus > Helianthus annuus. The sequence goes on along the minus strand of NC_035447.2, from coordinate 40,152,474 downwards.
TTTCTAGTTCGAATGTTTTTTTTAATTTAATGAAATGTCTTTTATTTAATTTTTATTTTTACTAATCTTTTTTTAATTTATAAAACATGCATTATTTTAGAATTAAAAAAAAAAAACTCACCTAATAGGTGAGTGCCGCCATCAAAACAAGGTATTAGGGGAATGTATTAGGGGAGTTGACGTGGCTTGATCTGATTGGCTATGTGTAAGATGGGGGACTCACCTATTAGGTGAGCACCCCTTACACCCTTAACGTTAAGGAATAATACTGGTTTTTCTTGCACAACAGCAAGTGGCAACTACATTTTTATTAAAATTCGTTTGTTTTTTTTTTTTTTTTTTTTTGAAAAAATCAAATAGGAAGTTTATTTTAGCTAGGAATGATAGGAAGCAATAGGATTAGTACATGTGGCAAAATTTAAAATAAAGAGGAAGGATATTTTAGTCAATCTTATCATTTCTTCTTCCTTTTCAAAACCCAGTAACTTCAAAACCCACAACTTTCAAAACCCATCATCTTCAACCATTTCTTCACTTTCTATCTCAATAATCACTACATTATAGTGTGATTTTCATCACCAATCAATGATTCAAACACCCGATCAACGTGTTCTTCAGCTTTTTTTGAAGAAAACCCAGTTTAACTTCATAGAGAATCTCGTTTTTTTCCGGTGATTTTGAAGATAATCACTCGATCCGTTTGATTCGAGCGCTAATAAGTGTTTCAATCATTCAAAATTCGTCAATTGTTGAAGAAATCACTTCGATCCATGTAAGAAATTCTTTAATTTCATTTTTATGATCTGGGTTTTTGATTTAGTAATTGCGTTTTACGATCTTGGCGGGGGTCCGGGGGCAGCGCCCCTGGTAGCGGGGTCCCAGGGGCGGCAGCCCCTGGCGGGGTCCAAGGGGCAGAGCCTCTTGAAAATTTTTTTTCGATTAAATTGCTGTAATAAAAATGCACCAGAAAAATTAATTTCATGTAAATTGCCTCTGGAAGCTGCATTCGCAAACTGCATTGGTTCAGACAGTTCACAGCACAAATAATTCACAGCACAGGCAAAACTATTGTCATGGTTCAATGCGTTTTAGAGAGAACACTTTCTTTGGTGTTTTTAGGCAATTGCGTTTTAGAACTAAAACATTTTTATGTGTTTTCTGGTCATTGCGTTTTAGAAAAACACATTGTTGAAGTGTTTTTGGTGTATTGCGTTTTAGGTAAAACACTGTTTTAAGTGTTTTCAGTCCATTGCGTTTTACATAGAACACTTTCTTTTGTTTTTTAGGCAATTGCGTTTTAGAATGAGTCATTTTTAAGTGTTTTCTGGCCATTGCGTTTTACAAATAAGACATTTCTTTGTGTTTTTTGTGCATTGCGTTTTAGGTAAAACACTTTTTTATGTGTTTTCAATCCATTGCGTTTTAGAAAACATACATTTTAAGTGTTTTCTGGCCATTGCGTTTTACAAATAAGACATTTGTTTGTGTTTTTGGTGCATTGCGTTTTAGGTAAAACACATTTTTATGTGTTTTTAGTCCATTGCGTTTTAGAAAGTACATTTTCTTTTGAGTTTTTAGGCTATTGCGTTTTAGAAATAAGACATTTCTTTGTGTTTTCTGGCCATTGCGTTTTACAAATAAGACATTTCTTTGTGTTTTTTGTGCATTGCGTTTTACAAATAAGACATTTCTTTGTGTTTTTTGTGCATTGCGTTTTAGAAAAATGTCATTTTTATGTTTTTTTTTTCATTGCGTTTTACGTAACAGGGGGTTTTTATTGCGTTTTACGCAACTGGGTTTTAAATTTTTTTTTATTTGAAAATATAGCAATAGTATACTCGTTTTAAAGATAAAAAAACGCTCGTTTTTTTGGTGCAATTTTTATAAAAAAATAATGTCGTATGAAAGAGTTATTAACGTTTAAAAAATGGGGGGAAATTGGAGGAGAGAGAAACTATTGGCTTGGATTGACTAGAATGCCCCTAAACAAACTCACACGCCTCTTTTCTTCCCTTCAATTTCCATCATTTAATCTTAGCCCTTGATTAACTAAATGGATGATCAAGATCACTTCCTAGCCAAATAAACTTTCTATTGTATCTCCACCCTTGTTTTTTTTACTAATTGATGGTATAAGAGATATTATGGTATTGTTTTGGAAGAGCATCAAGTGGAGAAATTAGGAAAATATTAGGGTGTACGGGGTGGGTTAGGCAAACCCATCGGCAATCCCCTTTTGCTGATCGGGAGTTGTCACACCCCCAAAATCCACAAGCGGAGTATCACCGCATGGAGGCGTGACATGACCAGGATCAAGCCACCAATCATATTGAACAATGTATTTAAAATAGATAAAATCCAACCACGCAATATAATTGGTGTTCAAAAACTAGTTAACCAAGTTCAAATTAAACAACGGAAGCATAATACGTAAAACCAAAACATAAGTTCCATAAGTTCATAAAGTTTAAATGTTTAGCATGGCACACAACTGTCCATGCCCCACAACGATCACGTCTCCTCGTGCAAGCTCCATAAATACCTAACGACCTGCAAGGCATGTAACAAGGAGTCAACAACAAAGTTGAGCGAGTTCACAGTTGGTTGTTTAGTTTTAAAAGTTTGTTTTGAAAACCATAAGTTGTTTCGTAAACCACGAGTTAACTAGTATCTTTGTTTTTCCCCAAACCGTATCCAAAATCAGTGGGGGCTTCCCCATGTGAACCACTAGACCATTACCATATCGACAACTGGAGTTGTGCCCTAAGTCAATGTCTATCATCATTGACTGAGTGCCCATATCCATTAGTACACGCCCGTCCTACCGGCACGGTGTGAGGCTTGTCAACCCTAATAGCGCTATTAACTAATGAGCCGCTCGCCATTGGCCCGGCGATTAAGTCGATATAAAAATGAGGGACTTAATGATAGAGTTTTTGTCTAGTAAGTTTTAAGGTTGTTGTCCTACCTAAGGAGGACGAACGTACGTATTCTACCCAAGTAGAATACGCAGGATTAATATTGGCATCATACCTATGGAGGATGGCGGTACATATCCTACCTAAGGAGGATATGCAGGTTCCGTTTTAGTTCTTTAACCCATTCCCAAACCACCGGGAATCCCATGCCTTGTCGAGAGTGTGAACTCACCTTGGTTTGCTTGGTTAGATTAGTTACTCTAATAGTCAGAAATCAAGCACGTCCTAATAAGGTACAGATAACAATCAATTTTTCGTGCATGCATAAAACGTATCCTACGTACAGTTTATCTACCCACTACTTCTATCACATACCACACAATTCAAATGTCACACTCTGACTTTTGTGGAAAAATCATAGTTAAAAATACACTTGTAACACTTGTTAGAAAATATTTTCTATGTGTTGGAATTTTTAGAAAATTTCGCCATAGTTTCCTTTGTAAATGGAGGCGTCCATGCTAATAAGCATATCATTTTCTTTTCCAAAAATCATTCAACAATCAACAACAATTTACCAAGAGCAAACTATTCCATTTACAAGCCAACATGAACTTGATGTCTCATAAAGACGCGTAGTAACTTGGTGAGGCGTTTAGTGGGTTTAGTTACCCTCCAAATTGTGTTTACTTTATTTAAAATCTCATTCTCGGGATTTTTAGATGTTCACAACTTGTGAACATATTTTACAAAAATATTTATTTACAACATTTTCACGTGTCACTAGTATCCATATACTTACTTTATTTCCAAAATAGTGTAAGGATCATGATCTTTCAAAAACCGTCTTTTAAACTTGGTTTATTTAGAAAAATCATTCACAAGTTTTAGATCTACAAGATCACTAGTTCACTTGGTTTATTATTTTTCAAGAAAAATCATTTTTCTTTCAAGTTCATGTTTAGACTAGAAGATGATTATTTCATGAAAGCACATAATCATCTCTAACTTGTTAAACCATGTTTTTAATCATTCTCTAACAAGTTCCATATGATGATCAATCATCATATCACTAGTAATCATCAAGCAAACATCAACATATACCAAGCAACATCATACTAAAAATATTACATCATGTTTCATCTTATTTAAACTTATGTTTCATGATTCAAGATTCAAGTCTTTTAGTGTTCATATGTTTCATCATGATATATCTATTAACCACTAAAAACATGAAGTAAATAAGGATTAACAAGAAGCTTACAACTAGCTTAAAGCCAGGGAAAAACACTAGTGAAAATGTGGAGGATAATAGCAAACGAAGGTGGTCCTTCAAGTTCCGTGAGCACCGAGCTTAGTTAATCACCTTTGTGCACCTTGAGATGGCCTTGGATTGAATGAATGAAAACCGAAAATGGTGAGGGTGTGAGGGGGTAGTTCGGCCGAGCTTTTATGTGGAGAGGGAGAAGAAAAATGGTGGTGAAGATGATGAGTTGAACTAGTTACTTATAACCCTAAATTGTTGTATCCAACGGGTAATGTGTCTTCAAGAGTACAAACAAAATCTACTTATTCCCAAGAAGAGATTATGGAAGATATATTAGGAAGATTTAGTAGGATTGAAAGTAATCTTAGTGTGGGGCCACACTAGTGAACCGTAAATCACCATGGGGGGGGAGGGGTAAATGTAAATTGTTGGGTAAGTAGGTGATTTAGTGGAAGGTTTAAGGTAATATCTAATGTTTAATGTGTTACATGCTTTATGTAGTATGTTTAAGTGTTCGGGACCAATACTAGCTCAAAAAAAAAAAAAAAAAAAAAAAAAACAATGCTTCTTGCAATATTTTAGTGTTCCGGGTAATGTCCGGTTGTTCGGTTAGATACCGTTCCGTTAAAGTGCTAAGTTATTCCGTATAGTGTCCTTTATGTATCTTTTTGTAACACTTTTAATTCCCAACACTTAGGAAAGCACTCATGACCATTTAGTCAATTTTATGCACAAGACTAGTATGTTAAAAAGCACATGTAAGTATGACGCAGTAATCAGAAAGCAGTTAAGTAATTCAACATAGTCATTAAGCACCTAATTAATATTAATTAATTGTACGGATACATGGTTTAATGAGGGTTGTCACATTCTCCCCTTGTTAAGAAAATTTCGTCCCGAAATTTAGCACGTGTTTACTGAGGAAGCTAGTTAAGTTGTGTGGTTTCCTGGTTTTCCTGGGGTGTCACAGGAGTCCACCGCCACACCCCCTTTTGCCGATCGGGGGTCCACTTTTCGGGGAGAAGATGCCGCTTGCGGCAATGGTGAGGGTGAGGGTAAGTGGTGGGGCCCAGTTCTTGTCAACCAATCATCCTTTTTTCTTTTTATTTTTTTAATTAGTTTGCCTAATCTCAATTTAGGCATACACCGCTTATGTTTTTTAGGCAATAAGCAAAAATAAGAGAAAAATTACATGGCACAATATGATTGGGTAGGGGAAAAGTTTGCCTAATCTTAGTGGGCATGCACCCCTTACACCCTTAGAGGAATTGGGGAAATACAGGAATTATGAAAGTATGTAATTAACCGTATTAGAAAGGGGAAGAGAAATCTGGGAAATAGAGGAATTGTAGAAGTATTTAATTAATGGTATTAGAAAAAGGGAAATATGTAAATAGTAATTCAATAAGTTTCTAAGGGTAAAATAGTAATTCAGTGAGAGTAGTTTTAATGAAATAGATAAATATGTAATATATATGGTTTAAGAATGAGAAATGTGTAATTGATTTTAAGGGTTGAATAATAGATAAGTACGCAATATACAGTGGCGGACCCAAGATTTTTTTCATTAGAACCCATTTTTTGTGTTAGAATTTTTCACAACTAAACATTAAAATTTTCGGGTCGGTCATCGTAGTCGGGGCGGGTCGGGGTTAGGAAATAATGTAGAAGCATTTAGTGGACATGAAACCACTACATTATTAAGAATCAACTTATCAAATTGTGCTAATTAATAAGTTGCTTAAAACCAATAGCTACCTAAACAACACAACTACTTCACATAACTTCAAAATTTTGTTTAAGCTTTTTTTTTAAAGCCACTATATGTTGGAAGTCTTATTTGGTAATCAAATGTGAAACAAAATCATTCGGGGACATTAATTTATCATTTAAAAAAAGCAAACTAAAGGGTCAATGGATGGTTGTGCTGTTTTAAAACACTGGTTTAATTTTGATGAAAAAAATAAACTAAAAAACAAGAGATGTAAGACTTGAACTTGAGACCTATTTGTTAGAACACAAGGAGATTTACCACCATACCATCTTTACTTTTAATACTATGGGGTCCAAAATTTAACATACCGTTCTACTATTTTTTTTTTCTAAAACATTGGGGTCCGTGGACCCTGACTCGCACCATATGGGTCCGCCCTTAGTAATATATATGGTTTAGGAATGAGAAATGTGTAACTAATTTTAAGGGTTGAATAAAAAGACTCCCGTAAAGGAGAAATATGTAAAAAAATCCCAAAATCCAATAACCATCCAAAAGATAAATACTACAAAATTAACATTCCTAGATGCTTCGAATTCACATCAACCATCTCTTTAAAAAATGGATGATACCCTCCTTTCAACAAATTTAAACGACTTTCACAAATCTAGAACTGAATCAAACGTTGACTACAAACATCGATTTCAGACAATTTCCACAACCCGTTTTTTCACCATTTCATAACCCGAACTTTGGATTTCAACAATTTCAGTAGTTTCAACAAGTTCTACCATCTCAACAACTTTCGTTTCCTGGTTTGCAGCTGTGACAACCCTCACCAAACCAGGTATTCGTACGAATTAATTAGCATTTAATTACTGCTTAATTACTGTGCTTGCTTGAAATTATGGATAAACTGCTATCTGAATACTGATACATGTACATACTTGTATCATACTTTATTTGCTGTCATTCCATTATTTACATACAGAACTTTAGTGACAACCTTGATGCACAAAAGCACAGTAGCACAATGAACGGATAACCCACTTAACATGCTGATATAGCCAGCACCAGGCAGGCACTGCCTCTAAGGCCTGTATGAGCCAGTAATAGATCACTACACTAGTAGAGAGTGTAGGGATATGAGGGTTGTAGAACTGCGTCACTAGGTGATAGTTATAGTGACCAGATGTGCCTAAAACGTACTTTAAATACAAAATTCAGCACTTTAAATAAAAATTCAGCATTTAGCCAACTAATAAAGTGCCAAAACATGAGAAAAAACATTATTAGACACTTTCCAAAGTGTCGGGAATAAATTGTGTCACTAAAAATAATATCAACGACACTTTAAATGCTTGTTAAGCACTTTAACGGATCAGTATCCAACCGAACAACCGGACTTAACCCGGGACACAAAAATATTGTCACTAACATTGCTTTTCTTTTTCTAAGCCAGGTAGGGTCCCCGAATACCCTAACACCCGCCACAAGACACTACATGTTAATATCTAGTCTTAACCTTTAATTAACTAACTAATACTTATACTTCTAGTTCAAAACAAACCGGTTACCCCCACCCCCCTAACGAATTCGGTTCCCCATAGGGGACACCATCTTACAACATGATTATTTTAATCACCCATGTCATAAATCTAGATAGCATAATTTCCATTGGATAAATATGTATGCATGGATTATAAATAAGTCTCTAGGATCATAACCATTTCATAAACCACTAAACAAAAATCAAACACTTCTCTCCCTCCCTTGCCCCATTCGGCCGAGAACAACAAGCATCCCACCATCACCTTTCGATCTCATTCAAGGTATTCTATACATCTACAAGTGTGAAGGATCACGCATAAGGAAGCTCGGTGCACTCGGATTGCTAAGGACCTCCCTACGTTGCTTTTAACCACTCGTTTTTCGACTAGTTTCTTCCCTAGCCTCGAGCTAGTAGTAAGTGACTCTAAACGCCTTCTTGATCTATTCTAAAGTGGTTAAAATGAACTTTGTCGGTTAAAAATCATGAACATACAAGATTACATGCTAAAAGTTTGCTAAAATGATAAACATGTTGGATAAAAGCAATAGAGTTGTGTAAAACTTGTAAGACTTGTTTTATTGTGATTATTTAGTGTTGATCTATGCTAGTAGTAGCTCAGATCGTCATCTAACCCGGCTAAGTCATGTCCAAAAACATGACCTAGAATATGTTAGATATGAAAGAGGTTAAATGCTGAACACTACTACATATCAAGCATGAACTTGTGTAAAGACAATCTTTCTTATGAAATAGACTTGTAAACTAGTAGATCTACGGATCTACAAGTGGTATTTTCAAAGGACCAAGCGTCAAAAGAAATCATATTTTCTAAACCGGGTTTTACATGAACAAGAGTGATTTTTGTAAACACACAAGTGTGTAGACACTTGTGTAACACAAAGTTTTGACAAAAGAACTATTTTTGTGAATGTTGACAAGAAACCGAGTTGATTTATACAAAGATCCACTAAAAGTAATGGAAAGTTACTACACATTTTGGATAAACCACAAGTTCATGTATTATTGCGATTTATATCTATTTTGACTAGTTTGATGGTTTGAATATTGTTTATTGTTGATTAAGAAAATTGTTGATTTGAATTTTAAAAGAAAATGATACGCTTGAAAGCATGGCCACCTCCAGTTATAGGGGAAACTCTGGCGAAATTTTTCCAAAAATCTAACACTTGTAAATATTTTTATCACAAGTATTATGACTATATTTTTAACTTGTTTTCCGAATAACTTTCGCCACGATTTTTATTACAAAACTTTTTAAGTGTCGGAGGTGGGATTTTCACAAAATAAACTTGCTAAAATATATATTTAGAATATATACATTTTCATAACAACACTTACGTAAATTTTTGTGATTATTTTGCAAACTATCTAAATATTATTTTTAGAGTAAAAATAATATTACCGAATGTTAACAACTCCAAAACAATACGAACGCCTTCACAATAAATATTAAGTTACAACGGTATTATTAATACCACCCGATCTTTAAACATAACTCACGCATTTTCAGAAAATACTCATAAGTGTGTATTTTGACGAGTGTTATTTTGGAGAAAAAATTATATGGAATAAATATAATATTTTTGGGAAAAATATTTATATTTTGGAAGTAGAGTATTTTAGACAAATGAAATAAAATATAATATTTTTGGGAAAAATATTTATATTTTGGAAGTAGAGTATTTTAGACAAATGAAATAAAATATAATATTTTTGGGAAAAATATTTATATTTTGGAAGTAGAGTATTTTAGACAAATGAAATAAAATATAATATTTTTGGGAAAGATATTTATATTTTGGAGATAGAATATTTTGGACAAAAGAATTAGAGTATATTTATTAAGTGGGACTTAATAATAAAGTCTTGGAATTGTATAAACGCATATGTATTAAAACCCCCATCCTTGGGAAGGAATATATTTACCAAATAATTCCGAAGTGTAATTACGAAATAGTCTAACTATTTCCCAAAGACATTAACCCTTAAGCTAAGGCATGACCGTCCGTCTAATAGAAGTTAGTACGTGTAGGTCATCGCACAGCAGGTCGTCTGGGAGATACTTTTTAGAGACGCACTCCGGTGAGTTCATGTCCCCCTTTTCTCTTAACTGTTTTCAGTTTTTAAACTGCGGGGGTGAAATACATGTTACTATGATTACGAGCACTTTTATACATGGTATGTTTAGCGTAAGGAGGGTTATTACCTAGATCATGTGAATGGGTAGGCTATTTTCGTAAGACCATTAATCCTTGTATAAGGACCGAGAGGCATGAGTGATAGATCTATCGGGTGTTGCGAGCCCCACACATGAGCCAGCGTGTGGCTGCATGTGGTGACTATGTCGTTCCGCCGGAAGGACCGGTATGAAATACGCGTTACAGGTTTGAGTGCTTCCTATGCCATTTCACTTATTAATGTATTAGCTACACATTAATTGATCTCTTTTTCCTTATTGCTACATACCATGAATTTTCATACATACAGACATTTTACAAAGGTTTTACTTACTCACTACACATGAACTCGCTCAACATTATTGTTGATTTTTCCAACTTACATGTATTTCAGGGAACTAAGGATTCTGGCACGGTACGCTCCGTTTTCACGCTGCGTTAAAGTTATGAGATCATCCAAGTTTAAGGGATGTGACTTTTTCCTGGACGAGTCACAGTTCTTAAACTGCGTTTGTTTCATGTTGGTGTTGGTGTCTTATGAACATTATTTTTATTTTGTAGTATTGTAACTTTCGTTGCATGTGTCAGCGTTTCAGATAATGTTATGTTACTTTGTTTTTAAGACTTAATTAAATGGATGATCTGCATGGTTTTTATTTCATATAGCTTTGTTATGATTAAGCTATGCTATTAAGAAGTCACACCAAAATAAACCACGCTTCCGCAAAGCCAGGGTGTGACAGCAGCTATTCACACAATTTCCAACCCCTGCAAACACATAATTATCGTGGACGTCAACCCCATCCCCGACTATTGCCCCATCGGCTAGAAAGATAAAGGGAAAACAAGCCACGTCATCTTTTAAGACCAAAGTTTAGAAAAATAAATGGTATGCAACTGATGAAGAACTTCTAACCCATGTAGTGGCGAAGCTTGACAATGAAGACGGGGGGTCGAAAACGTATATACCAAAAAATTTCTATAGAACTGGAGGGTCAAAAACGTATATACCCAAAAATTTCTATACAAAAACTACATATATAATACTACTGTGCGAAAAGTTTGGGGGGGGGGCGGGCGCCCCCGGCCCCTCTTAAGCTGCGCCCCTGAACTCGTGCATATATTCAGATCTCTGTCTACGCGAATACTGACAACAACTAAAGAAGCACCGATTTATGGGTTTGTATCCATAAGTATTTTTATAATGAAAGTGGTTCTTCATGTCTACATGCTGACAATTTAAAGTTAAACGAGCATATAACAACTCCAAATCACAAGTGTACTGAGTTTTTTAACCGCAGTCGTCGCAAAAAGAAAAGCGATTGGTTTGATGATCAGTCAAGAGTCTTTATAATAAAGAGTACACTAAAGAGCGCATAACGGTTTTTAAGTACGAGCATGTTTGGAAAATTGTCAAAACAGAGTCAAAGTAGCACGAACCGATCCCCTTCCAACCAAATAGGACCAAGACATCAGTTCCAGGTGTCTATAGAACAACAATTTCCCACACACACAATAGACATTGACCTCAACGTTTATGACACTACGATCTCAATAGAGAATTTTGGGATCAATCCTGATGATGATCCACCCACATCTGAATAAATGCCTCTTACAACTGACAATGAGAAGCCAAAGGCAAATACAAAGACGAGATTGAAGACGATCCCATAAACTATCAACAAACTCACCAAGTGAATGTAAAAAAATTATAGATTGAAAAGAGGAAACCGTAAATGTGTGTCAAAGGGCAAATGCAACAATTTCCATTTAACCAAGACATTAACGTACTAAGTGAAGGGGTACGGTCCCTAATCATGCGCTGACTACATGAGGCAAGCTCAGGTCGCGCGTAGAGAACCATACCCAAAATAGACGAAATCTAACACTTAGTCCATTTTGCAATGAAATGGAGCAAGCCTAAGAAGCACAGGCTTCTCGGCGCCAGCAGGACGACTTAGATAGTACAACAGGTACGAATGTCAGAGCAGATAGCCAATGGGCGCACGAGAGGCTGTGTCCAACAATGTTGCACGATGAGCAATCGTGCATGGGACAAGAAGTACACAAGGACACCTACGTGTCACCAATCACCGTGCGCCGACCACTGTTCCATGATCTCCATTTAACTGCTGATGACAGACCCGACAACAAGGACAACTGCCAGGCCATGTGGATCCATTCAACGTGCTCCAACTCCCTTTTCGCCTGTAAACACTAACAGTCGTGCAAAAGGAGGCAAATAGGATATTCCTTGTTGTCGACGTCAGGCCCATCGACCCATCTCCTTCACAACCATCTTCGGCTATAAATAGAGAACCTCATCTTCAGGTTTAAGGATCGCTCTCTTACTCTCTCACTTATTATACACACTTTTTATCCTCAAAACAAGTTTTATTCTTACGTCGGAGGATGGTTACAAGGAGAACACCCAATCCTCCTCCTTGTAACGAGCTTCACAGTGTTGTGATTGTTTTGTAGGACCAGGTCGTAATCAACGAGAAAAAAAAAAGATTAACCTTATTTTGATAAGACTAGCCCCACAAGTTAATCCTACTTGGTGGAAGAATCGAACAAACATGGATCCGAAGAGACGGCTACACACTTGGCGTTATGTGAAGAAATCAAAAAACAAAACATAACATACCTAAATATACTCTATAATTTAAATATATACTAAATAAAAAATAAACTATTATAAACGTAATTTCATTCATTTAAAGTAAATGTTAAAGTAAGTGGATGTGACGTCTAAGAAAGTAGTTAGGGTTGTAGAAAAAAAAGGATTTTTTTTAAGAATGTTTATAATCTGATATAGTAGATGAGATGACCACTTAAGCGTCATCTTAGTGTTATGTTAGTCTCATACCCCAAGAGAGAGGGGGAGAGACCGAGAGAGAGAGAGAGAAAGGGGTTACCCCATGAGAAATCTCACGTGAAATATTCATAGCGTGAATCGCCGGTGTGGCGGCATGATCTAGTACGCGTGAGAAATGGGCCAGCTTGGATCCAACCTTCAGGTTTGATTGCCTTGATGCATTGTGGATGCTTTAGGCCTCTTCCGAGGGACCCGTAGGTAGGAATGGCAATGGGCCGGGCTTGGCCGGGTATTACTAATCCCAGACCTGTACCCGGTTGTAATTCTTTGTCCTATACCCGGCCCGTTACCCGTCGGATATTTTTCGGGTAATTACCCGTCGGGTATCGGGCATACCCGCGGGTATCGGGTATACCCGTTAATTTCTTAAAGATACCCGTTGGGACAAATTTGCAATTTTTTACTTTGATGTTTATATAATTTACTATTTTAATAACGACAACAAATGAAAATATGATTAACAACTTACATATCATATTGAGACCACATATACTAAACTAAATTAAAATGATTACTTAATTAAGTAATTGTATCCGGACCACCTAATTGCATAAAACATCCACATAATAAAGGGTGATAGCTTCCATATCTAGTATACAAGCTCAAAAATAAGTTATATGTTCAATAAACAATTGCCATATACATATCCATATATGACTATAAAGAAGGTAATAAGTACATGTACTAAGTTTATATATATAGAAATCTATAATATGATACTTTCGGGTATTATTCGGGTAAATGGGCTGGGTATCGGGCGGGTATCACTAAATCCCATACCCGTACCCATACCCGGATTTTTTCTATTTTTAAGCCCATACCCGGCCCATACCCAATGGGCTTCGGGTATACCCGGCCCGTATGTTTCGGGTATACCCGTCGGGCTTGGGCTTTTTTACCATCCCTACCCGTAGGCAACGCTTATCATCATGGGTAGTTCTATTCTCATCCATGTAATATGATGATGCATCAAAGTGAATGGCAAGGAAATAGTTTTGCTTTACTTTCACCATATCATCACTATATGACAAACTACAGATTGAGAATATATACAATTAAAATTAATGGATATCCATCCATCCAACCCAAAAAAAGGTGAACCATTCATTTGTTTTTATCTACACTTAAATAAATGGAATAAGTGTTTCTACCTTCTACTTTTTCTTAAATAGTTCTCTCTTAATAACGTAGACAACATTAATCATAATGTGAAATTTAATTTCCTCAAATTCTTTAATTGTAGTGACTGTTATTGACTAAAAAAAGGAAAGTACCGAAGGTTGATGAATTTGACGAAAAATCTTGATTGGAGAAATTAGTGTCTTTAATCAAGGATTTCGAGCCTGACAACTAGGTCAAACCACCTACGGTGTTTTCCATGTGATTCGGTTCGTCGAGACCTTTCCGTCGCCTGCTCATGTGCCCCATAACTCCAATCCTAGCCCAAGTTATGTACGTTTAAAGTTTGAGTCATTTATGCTCTTTTGGTAAATCAAACATTTGCTTAGTGACCGTCATAGTCCCTTTAGACAGGGGCGGATCTACCATTTGGCCAGGGTGGGCGGCCGCACCCTTTGAAAAAAAAATTAGTGTATATTTTAGGCAAAAAACCCGACTGCACCTCTTAAAAATATGGTTGAACACCTCATCCGCACCCTCAACAAATAAGATCTAGCTCCGCCAGTGCTTATTGATGATGATATTCCTGATAAAGTAATGTTGCATTTTGGTGTAGCTTGTTAAAAAGTCCAAATCAAAGTTCCAATAAAGATGTGTTTAAGTTCTATCAAGATCTCTTGTTACTTGAACGGTGCTATTGCTTGTTCCCTTAGAATAGTTGTGTACTTATTCTTTTGATCTAATGTCACGCAATCATATATTCACACACTTAGAGGACTCGGGGCACCCCCGTGATCAGCAAGTTTAACGCGTTAAACCACAACGCAACACCGCCGCCTCTCTTTTCATAACGCGTGGAATTTTAAACGCGTTAAACCCAGCACGCGTTAAACTTTTGAGTTTTATAGGGTATGACTTGTACATTGTGCATTAATACTTGTATATTGGAATCCCCATCACTAGTGATTCCACCCCTAGTCCATTTCTATCACTAGTGATGGAAATTGGATTGATGACATGGTATTAGTTGATTGGATAGTGGGAGTGATGGAATCCATCACTAGTGATTCCACCCCTAGTCCCCTTAGGGGACTAGGGGTGGAATCACTAGTGATGGATTCCATCACTCCCACTATCCAATCAGGAAATGCCATGTCATCAACCATATTTCCATCATTAGTGATAGAAATGGACTAGGGGTGGAATCACTAGTGATGGGTATTCCAATATACAAGTATTAATGCACAATGTACAAGTCATACCCTATAAAACTCAAAAGTTTCACGCGTGCTGGGTTTAACGCGTTTAAAATTCCACGCGTTATTGTTTGAGTGGCGCCGGTGTTATAACGCGTTTTGGAAAAGAATCACGGGGATTTTCCCCTCCACCCCGTGTCCTCTTATATGGAGTATCTTAGTATGTGATACCAAGACATGATTCATTTTCACCGTCTAATCTTTGGATGACTAACTGGGTTAATTTGTAAAACTTCACATCGAAACTCTTTATCTAATTACTCAAGGATCAAGATAGACATAGAAGCGCGACCCACACTTGAAGTGTGTCATATAGCCTACGAACATGATATATGATAAATCGATAATGTTGTCAATTTCTTATAAGTTGACCTTGGAATAGTAGCGGAAAAATAGTTAAAACATATATAAAGGTGTTGTAATAATCCCTGTTAAAATTTTCAATGAAAATCAATTGAAAAAAGATACGACAGAAAGAAGTGATTTGTCGATCACCAAGAGTGGTGATGACACTTGCATTTTCCAAATTATTAAAACACATTTGGGACCACTGAGAAAGGCAGGCTCGTGCTTTGTTTTGCTTTTGTCCTTGATCACATAAATTCTCGGCTTGTCTTTTTATATTTATTATTTAATTAATATATTATATTAGTAAGTTCCAACATTTTAACATATAAGTTAATAGAAATCCCATTGATTTTGTTTTTATCTCATTTGTGACCAAAAGACCAAACAACAAAATGTCAAAATGAGTTAAAGAGATCTTAACTTTAGTTGGGGATGTGGATGCTCGAGTTTAGGCCTAGCTAGGTTGCAAGATGTAAACAAGTTAAGCTAAATCAAGTCGAGTTTGTCTAAATTCAAGCTCAACTCATTTAACTTAACACAGATCTCGAATCATTTGAAGCTCTATATTCAAAGCTTGAGCTTGACTCATTAGAAGTTATCCAAGCGGAAGCCCAACTCATTTATTATTTGGTAATTATGTAATATCTTACGAGGAGTCAAGTTCATCCTGTCTTCCACGTTTCTATTTGTTTAATGTTTTAGTTTTAGGTTCATTTAACATCTATATCTATATATATTCTAAAGTTTAGTTATATGTTCTATTTTAAAACCAAAATTTATGGTTGTTTTAAATGCACCAACCTATAATTAATTCAAGTTACATTACTTTAATCATTATAATCAATGACTTTAATTATATATCTATAATATATATTATAATATATATCTATATATCTATATACTATTATAAAAAGAAGAAGTGATGTACAATATTGTAATTTTACTACACGTATAAATTTTGAAGCATCATGTACAAGCTACTTTAAGCCATTTGGGAGAGAGTAAAATTAAAACTTTAAGACACTTGACGGGCAAACTAGGGTTTTCACCCATTGAATTGAATGGGAGTTTTGCATTAAATTATCTTTTATGTTTTCTTTTTCCAGCAGATTAAGAGCTTGCCCTTGAACCATTCGTTGTCCAGGGTTTCATTGAAAGCCACCGATTCATATTCTGTACCTACTCTCTTTACCTATATGCCGAAAATCTCAAATTCTTCAGATCACCCCTGTTTCCCCTTGGCCTCTTCCCTCTTTCCGGTACGTCTCCTCCGCCAGCCACCTCTCTAATCAGTGATTTACAATTGTGGAATTTTATTTGCATTTATAATTCTTGGTTTTGGTGTTTGATTTTGAGTTTTCTATGGTTTCAACGCATCAGACGATTGCAACAACAGAACATCAACAACAATCTTCAAGTAAGTGAATAACAGATTGATCCTAAACCCAAATTTTTCAAATTTATGTTCTAATCTAAGTGACCCCATATCCTAAGTAAATTGAAATTTGTATCTAAGTTCTCTAATTGGTGCTCTGATGTTTGAAATCAGTAATCACGTCTGGTGCTCCGGTGACTGGTAACCCCACTTTTAATCAGGTCGGTGATATGGAGGCAGATCGGGTCGTCGGTTCTACATCAATACCCCTGTATTTGGAATCCTTCTAATTCGATCAATAATACTTGAATTTCGTTCCAGAATCCAGATTATGACTATCATCTTCTACATTTCAAGGTATCTTAAACCTGCAACTTTAGTTTGCTTCACACCATTCACAGTGATATCTTGAATTCACAATAATTTATTGGGATTGAATTGAATTGATATCATATTCTTCATTTTGCTATTGTTATTTACTGCGATTGAACTGAATAGAAATATTGTTCTTCATTTTTTACATTGTTTTCAATACATGCATACAAGTTGTTCGGTGAAATGCGTGTGTGAGGCTATCATTTTAATTAAATGTGACTACAGTAAGCATTGATGTCGTAAAATTAAAAGTGTTCCCCATTGTTTGTCAGGTTTGATTATGCTACTTGGATCACAATCTATCAGTACCACAAAAAAGATTGCTCATAGTGATGATATAAGGGTTGGGTTTTAATATGGTTTTGATCTGGTTAATTCAACTTTTTATACACAATAGCCAAATTACAAAACTAAATTATCAAAAGTGATCTCGATTGGGTTTATCAAATTACTTTAACACGTGAAGCAAACCAACTTAAGAGTTTTAAATCAGTCATCCCTTTTATGATTTGATGACACATTTGAAACTTTATCCTCCTTAAGCACCGACCCATTCTATTTGCCTGGTAAAAATCGGTCCACAAGCTTTAGTTCAGTTATCCTGTGTTCAAGAGCCGACCCGATACCCGAAAGCTATAAAATTCAGGAACCGGAATTATGCCTCTACAAATGGCTAAGGTTCGGTTTCGAGTAATTTTCTGTCCGGGTCTTGAACATTCAGTATGTTTTTGACTTTTTCTTCGGTATTAGAGTGCATTTAATTCAGCATTGTATGCGCATAATAATCTTCTTTGACGCCCGGTTTAATATTTTCACCTGTATCTTTTGTAGATTAAGGGAGATGGAAAATATTAAAAATAAACGTTTACAGGCGTTAAAAAATTTTGGAGCTGAAAAAATCTTTGATGCTAATCAATGGGTACAAGCACACAAACATGAATTTAAGAAGGAGGTGTATGGGCCTGTATTAACTGAGGTTACTTCATGTTGTGTTTTGAATTTTCAGTATGGATATGTTTTTATTATTTATTTTCTTAAATTGATTTTTAATCATGCTTCAGGTCAATACGGGTTGAACAGCAACACGAGTTGTTAATATTATGAATACTTGATATTTCTTCTTTCAGTGAAATCATAATTAGAATCTTATTTATTAAAACTTATATTGTGAATACTTGATATTTTACTTGATGTCCCACAACAAATAATTATTAGATATACCTGTTTCGTTGTAAAACACACAAAAAACTGGTTTAATAGAATATTGTATTAGACATATCCAATTTTATTGTTGTACTATTGTTCCGCTAAAATCATCAACCGAAGTGTTTTTACAGAAACTCCTAAAGCGACAACTGAAATGTCCAGCCAGAAAAAATTAAAAGGTCATCCCCAACTTTCATATGCATTGTCTCACCGACCGCAATGTGGCCATGCAACTTTTTGATGTTCACCCCATTATATTAATTAGTATCCTTATTAGGCCTATAATGTAACCGTTATGCCGCACATATGTTACAAGTAAACACGTTATACAAGACGGCACGACACATGCACAAAATTCACTCGCTGGCCACACAGGATCGCCCTGAATCGGGTCCGGGATTGCTTAGTAGGTGTTATCTTCCCATTATCATGGCGGTGTTCATGATGTGGCACGCCACACGGTCAACCTTCTTACATCTACAATTAAGGCAGATGCCGAGCAGTCAGACCTCAAATTCTGTTTTAGGAATATTTCACCAACAAAGATATACACTTCGCAGGTGAATTTATTTTATTTTGATTATCATAGGTTTATTTTAATTTATATTTTATCTCAAATTGAGTATATCCAAATAAATAACTTACAAATGGGCCAAGTTGGAGTTGACCAAAAGTGGAGTTGCTTTGTGTCCCAGTTCTATTAGTTTTTTTTTTTTGCACGTTTGGGTCTTACAACATGAGAAAGTAGTAAGGGAAAAATGGTCAAAATCATTTTTTTGTTATTGTATGACAAGAAGCGACCCCCCCTGATTTTTGTACGAACATAACCTTTATAATACTCTAATATTTTTATTTAAAAAATGCATCATAATGTTTAATAATTGCAAAATTTTTAAGTAAAAAGGAATAACATGAGAGAATGCGTCCACATAAAGGTTATATTATCATATAGGGTGAGAGTTGGCTACAAAGTCCATTTTTCCTACAAAGTGTATAAAGTCATAAAACACCATAATGTCAACCATAAAACACGCTCAAAACCCATAAATAACATTGTGGAGATTACTAAAACACCATATTTGTGGGTTTTGTGTTGTGTTTTGGATGATAAGGCTTTGATTATCAGATGACTAACATTAGTGTGTCTTAGGTTGATTATCATGTTGTGTTTTATATTCATAGTTGTACGATGGCATGTTTGAAGTTTTAAGGAATTTTAGGGTTTGGATATTGTGTTTTAGTGATCTTCACTATGTTATTTGTGGGTTTTGAGTGTGTTTTATGACTGAAATTGTGGTGTTTTAAGACTTTGTACACTTTGTAGAAAAAATGGACTTTGTAGCGGAACCCCACCCTTATCATATATATCGTCTTGTGAATTATTCATAACCATCTAAGCATCTTAAGTATCATGATAGAGGGGCTTCGCTTAGGTTACACCATCTTACTATCATATGAATCATCGATAAATATTTACTCAAATAGCACATAGGTTTACATTATGCCTTTTTGACTGGTGGTGCTACCACAAAGCGCCGAATGATGAGTGGACTTTGGTCAAAATAACCATGGTCAAATGACTAACTTAAAAAAACGGTTTTTGTTTTAAAAATCTATAATATATTCGCACTTTCGTACCGTGTCACACACTATCTATATCAGTCGTCGTTCAAGGAAAAAAACAATAACTATTATGCATGTCGTGCATCGCACGGGTATTCCCCCTAGTTAAATTTATATTTAAGATAACATTTACATTTCATTTACAATTAGTTTGAAATCAGCCTATCCCACTATCCAATTTAAATTTATTTTAATGGTTTTTGGTCAATGTAAAACATGTGTCAATATTCTTTTAAGCATATCTCTCTCGGTTGCTATACTGAACCAAAATAGATATCAACCGAAACTCCGCAGCATAGCGAGGGTAATCATACTAGTTTAGGACAATAGTCAAAATGGAGATGTGATTAGAAAGAAGGTAGTTTATAATGAAAAGATGTTATGTAATCCTCAAGAAATCTCATATACCCAAGAGTGTAATATTTAAAATCAACAAAAACAATTACCCACATGCTATTTTCATTTCATTTTGAGTAAACTACGATTTTGGTCCCTGAGGTTTGGTCACTTTTGCATTTTAGTCCAAATTTGAAACCTTTTACATCTGGGTCCCTATGGTTTCATTTTTGTTGCCATTTTAGTCCAAAAACAAAATCAACTCATATTTCTAAAAAAAGAACCTGGTTTTTTGTCCTTTTCTGAAGGGTATTTTGGTCATTTTGACTGCCCAACTACCCACCCCACCCACCCCACCCCACCCCTTTTCTTCTTTCCCTCTTTTGATTACAGACCAAACCGGTCAAACTATTTCTCTCTCTCTCTCTCTCTCTCTCTCTCTCTCTTTAAACACACAGCTCTATCTCAACCTTCATCTACCACCATCACCATCTCCTACCTCCCACCACCACCACCACAACCATCGACTGCCACCTCAGTCTTCACCGAACTCATCTACACAGAACCACCACCCTAACCCTAACCAAACAGCCAACCACCACTGTCCAGCCATCGCCGCCCCAACCCATGCTCTCAATCAGATCTCCACTCATGATTCCGGTGCCTCCAATCTTGCCGATCTTTATCCTCCGCCGCAGTCTGGTTCGAGTTCGAATCTCGCTCCACCGCCTCCTGAATCGAATAGTGATGATCAAACTCCGCCGCTATCGCCACCACCGTATTCGAGGCTATTGTTGCTGTTAACATTACATCTGAATAACTGTCATCTGAGACACGTTGTCGGAGAAAGGTGGGAGACGGTCCCGCTCAGCGATGGATGATAGTCAATATGGGTCATTCCATGGTCAAGAAAGGGTACGGGTTCGACAATATGGGAAATCTTGTAAAGATCTGATGGCTCTGTTTAAAAACCAAGAGATTCAAGCTCACAACGGGTTGATCTGATGATTGTTTTTATAAGTGTTGTGATTGGAGATGATAATTGCTGATAAAACAGCGGCAGAGAAAGCTGAAAACAGGTACAATAGGAAGCCTCTGGTTGCCATGGATGCTTTATTTTTGTGTGCTCTGTTTTATGAAAAGAAGAAATGAACGAAGAAGATGACAATTGGGGTAGGCATGTTATCCCTCCATTGGCACATGAATTTATAGGTGGGACCCACAAAAAGTTAAAAGCTTTAAATATGCTGGGGTGGGGGTAGGGGTGGGGTAGGTAGTTGGGCAGTCAAAATGACTAAAATGCCCTTCAGAAAAGGACAAAAAACAAGGTTCTTTTTTTTTAGAAATATGAGCTGATTTTGTTTTTGGACAAAAATGGCAACAAAAATGAAACCACAGGGACCCAGATGTAAAAAGTTTCAAATTTGGACTAAAATGGCAAAAGTGACCAAACCTCAGGGACCAAAATGGCAGTTTACTCTTTAATTTTAGTTGTTTTATTAATTTACGATGTATATTTATTGGTCAGAGTGCGAACATATATACGATGTAATATTTAAAATTGCGACATAACATCAACGTTGGGGGGGAGGGGGGGGGAATTGCAATTATTTCGTTAGAGAGGGTCGGAGTGCCAATTGGCCTAAACCCCAGGTAATTGCAGTTTACTCTTTTATTTGAATTAAAGAAAATAAATACCCCCACTTCTTCTTCTACATCCTTCTCTCTAGATCTCTTCTGCAAAAAAAAAAAAAAAAAAAAACCACCATCCATCACCACCTCCACCACCATCAATCTCCACCACCGCCACCATCTATCTCCACCTCCACCATCTATCTCCACCCCCGAAACTCCCCTTCATCCTGATTTCAGAACTGAACCATCAAAATTAACAACAATCAAGCCATAATTAAACCTATACAAACACAAAACCCTAACAATTCAAACACAACAAGCGAAAGCCTGATCGCATACAATAAACAGAACATGAAGTCATTATCAATTGAAATTATATCTACAATTCAGCCTTTAAACTTAACCAAAATAGCAATGATCATGCTGCGATTAAACCTATACAAACACAATTACACAAAACCCTAAAAATTCAAACAGAAGACATGAAAACCTGATGGCATACAGTAAACAGAGCATGCAAATATGCAATCATAGCCAATTCACAAAACATCTGCATTTCACACTTCAAATTTCATCAAAACTAACAACAATCAAGCCACAATCAAACCTACACAAACACAAACCCCTAAAAACTCAACCACAATGCACAAAAACCTAATCACACAAACCAAAACCTAATCGACTGTCACCACCGTCAAGATCATCATCATCATCATCAACATCGTATCATCATCGTCATCAACATCGGAAAAATGACATCACCGGAACAAAAGGGGCGTCGGAAATAAAAAAGAAAAATGTTTCCAGTCGACGGAACAGAGCATGCTAAGTGTGAAGGTGGAGGTGAAGGTGTGGTGTTGCCGGAGAACCTCGTCGGAGAAGACGAGAGTGAGAGGGAGGAGGAGGGTGGTCGTGGTGTGGTGGATCTCTGCTAATTTAAGAGGGTTTGGGTGGATCTCTGCTATTTTAAAAGAGAGAAGAGAGAAACAGAGGGGTCTTTAAATAAAATAAAAAATAAGAAAATGACCATTTTACCCCTGAGAAAAAGGACAAAAATCAGGATTTTTTTGGAGAAATCTAAGCTGACTTTACTTTTGGACTAAAATGGCAATAAAATTGAAACCATAGGGACCCAGATGTAAAAGGTTTGAGTTTTAGACTAAAGTGACCAAACCTCAGGAACCAAAATTTCAGTTTACTCAAAATATTAAGTTTTGAACCAGTAAGATGTCTAAACCATTAAGAGCCAGTATAATGATTAACCGTTCAGAGAGAAATGTATGACCAATTCAGGGTAGAGGTTTTAACTATTTAGACTCAGTATAATGCTTAACCATTCAGAGACAAATGTCTAAACCATTCAGATATATGCTCGCGAAACAAACAGTCTAAATCATTAAGTACTGAACCAGTAAGAGCCCGGAACCATTAAAAACCTTTTTAAAAGGTAAAGAAACAGAAACTTAATCTTGTTGTCACATTCCACTCATAACTACCCGATGGCAGCGTGCTCTTTTTGCCTTATAAGAGTCGCGTATATATTTAGCATAAATATATTAACTATTAACTAAATATTTAAAAGAAGTAAAAAAGACATGCTTTACTCGGCTTTATACACACGGTGCTCTTGAGATATGCAAGAGGTTAGTCCGATATTTCTTAGACCCAATTTTTTTGTGATTTTTTAATATATATTTTATATATAAAGTTATCTTTTTTTTAAACTAGCGGTAAGACCCGTGTGCAAACAGGGGTCGTTTCTTAGAAAACCATGCATAGCCCATATTGACAAAGAGTAAAAAAAATAATTAGTGCAGACTTATAAAAGAGATATACACTAATGGTCAATAGGTTTATTCAACAACAATTCCATTATGTTGAAAGCAAACTACTGTTGTCTATTAACTGTTAAAAACTTCAGTTGCTTTCCAACAGACTTTCCTAAAAAATGTTATCCATTATCTTCAACAGAGCTTACCAGATGGATAGCGTAAAATGAAACCACTGTTTTCAAAACCATCTGAGATCGAAGACAATTCTTGCAATAAGAATGAGAAATATATGGTACTTTTAATTTAAATTCAAATAAAGTTAAAAACCAATTTTTGCAAATAAAGTTGACCAATTCCATTGATAATTGCTTAAAGTGAAACCACTGTTTTCAAAAAGTCTGTTTGACCAAAGTCAAACCACTGTTGGCAAAACTATAATTCTTAGTGGTTCAAAATCTGTTTGACTTTTGGTCAACATCTGTTTAACTGTTGGTCAACATCTGTTTGATTTTTTGTCAACAACTGTTTGACTTTTGGTAAACATCTCTTAGACTTTTGGTCAACATCTCATTTAGAATTCAACAGAGAGTAAAAAAATAATTAGTGCAGACTTATAAAATTAATATGCACTAATGGTCAATAGGTTTATTCAACATCAATTCCTTTATGTTGATAGCAAACCACTGTATCCTATTAACTGTTAAAAACTTCTGTTGCTTTCCAACAGACTTTACTAAGAACTGTCATCGATTATCTCCAAGAGAGCTTGCCAGATGATTAAATAGATAGTAACTATCAGATGTTAGTCGACCCATGTTAAAAAGGCCAGTCAACAGAAATTACAAAGGTTAGTAAACATATATTAAGAGAATAATGTTATTAACAACATGTGTTCTCAGGATAAGCTTAATGCAGAGCAAGTATCAGATGCTTTCAAAAAGTTGTATTGCTTTCCAACAAACATTTCCTAACAACAGTTCCTCCATTATACCCAACAGACGTTGCCAGATTGACAGATGTTTAGTATCATCATAGATTTTGTAAAACTTCCTTGTAAACCACATTAGTAGTGGTTGTACAGACTCGTTTCTCTTTATCACAAATCAAAAATTTCAATCCCTTCCTACTTTTTACTCTAGATATAGCAACATAGAGCTGGCCATGACTAAACACTGGACGTGGAAGATATAAACCAACACGCTCCAATGATTGTCCTTGACTTTTATTTATTGTCATAGCAAAACACAGTGAAAGTGGGAATTGTCTTCGAGAAATCTTCACTGGTATTCTTTTATCTGAAGGTGTCATCTTCAGTCTTGAAATCAAAGTATGATGACCTATATTACACAATCCATTTGCCTGATCAATGTTTTTGAGTAACATCACCGGAGCACCAACTTTCAGTACTAATTTATGATTAGGTAAACCAGATAAACGAAGGTTGTTTAACACATCAGGAGGAAACAACGCCATATTAAGCTCTGATTCTTCCTCCGATTGGCATAAACTATCTGAACTAAAATAAACCTTTTCTTCACCGGGCAGACTCTCTAACAACTCTTTATTTATTGAATCCACTACTTCATTAGTTTGAGCAAGAATCGCTCTTTGTTGGAAATACGTTAAATCCCACAAAAACTTATTCATGTCCGGATATATATATGAAATGAGAGAAGAAATAGGATTGACTTGGTCATGAATAAGTAAATCATCTGGTATTTCAATATCAATCTCACCATCATTTTCTTCACCAAGCAGACCATCACCAAGCTTTAAAATCCATTCTCCAAATTCCTTTATTTCTTTCAAATCTGCTTCCTGACAACCAACTCTTAATCTCATATTCTCAGTTAGCTTTAGTACTTTACAGTGCCGCCATATATAAGAAGAATTCAAAGAAGCATTGACTATCATTGTTCTGGTACCTTTAGGGATGACCGGAAGAATTTGTCTAAAATCACCACCAAATAGAATGACCTTTCCCCCAAACGGCTTCAATTGCATGTTCGGTTGACTGGAACGTGATATGCCTCTCATTGTTCTATCAAGAGCCTCGAAACAATGCTTGTGAGTCATAGGTGCTTCATCCCAAATAATCAATGTTGCTCTTTTAATTAAATCACCTAACTCAGTATTAGGCTCCATCGAACATATTGAATTCTCATTAATGTTGATTGGAATTACAAACCTTGAATGAGCAGTTCTACACCATCCAGCAAAAGTGAAACAATTCCACTGGATGCAACAATCAATACAACTTCACCTTTTGATCGTAATGCAGCTAAGAATGTCTTCCAAAGAAACGTCTTTCCAGTTCCACCATAACCATATACAAAAAACACACCTCCATCACCTTTTTCAATCGCTTCCATAACAATTTTATATATCTTTTCCTGTTCGACAGTTAAACACTTTACATAACGATCATGTTCCCTTTAAAGAGCTAGTCTGTCATACGATAATTCTTTCATTATCAATCGATTGTTTGACGATGAAACATAATTGTCCGGAACACTTGGCATATCATCAAAATTTCTCACTGTACTTCCATTGGTAAGTAGCAACTTTTCAATTTCAGATAGACAGATATTTTCAAGTTCTTCCTGTTGAAGATCCAAATCTAAAACAAATGTTGAAAAAAGTAATAGTTTTTTTCCCAATAACAGAGCTATTGCATAATTTTAATGTAATTGGATATAACTTTAATAAAATAATAACATTACCTGCAATACCAGTTATCTTTCGTTGCTGATACAGAATGTCTTCACATAACAGGAATTCGTTTCTGACCAAAAAACACCAGGACGAGATATCGAATTTGACAGCAACAACATTACAAAAAAGGTCCTCAAGAAATCTCCGGTTGACCATGTGCTAGCTTCTTTGACAACATTAACATATTCTTTATCATCATCCAACAGCCCCCGTGCAAAACATGCATCTTTAAATGTTTGAAAAACTTGCCCATCAACTGTTTTTATATCTTCAAAACAGGTTGGTCCCTTAATATGATTCAGTAAAATCCTTAGGTAATAACAATCACCAAGTGATGGTGGGACATAATTTCCCTTCCTAATTGATCCATACGGATGCTTTCTTCGATTCCATTTGCGATTTTTAGCATTCCATACATAATATCCCGAAAACTGAACATACCTCAATGTCCTGGAAAATTCATCAACTTTATTACAATTCATCCACTCTGTAAACATTGTCATTTTCACAGTTGGATCAGTAACAATATCACACAAATTATCATGATCGTTATACCCAATACTCTGACCATCTTCACAATGAAAAGGTAATACTTCAACAGCTGGATATCTATAATGTATATCATACATGAATATTCTCCAAGCAGCTTCACAAGCAGAGATATATCTACAATCAAGGTATGCTTTTATCTCATCTACAACTACATTCTGTTCCGTATTATTCTTGGTGCTATTGGCTTGAAAAACAGAAGTAGTGACTCTATCAGGCCCCTTATTAATATATTTAAACAAATATTTGATAGAACCTGACTGGTTGCACCATTCAATGTTAATGTGGCACTGATACTTTCTGAGCAGGAGAGCATTGTAAGGAACTACAAATCTATTATCAAGTGTCACACCATTCTTTACTACCGTATTACTTGTTTGACGACGACGATAGACAGGATATCCTTCAGAATCAACACAAGTCTCATCTACATATTTTTTGGGAAACTTTTTAGAACATTTTTGCTGAACCATACATGGACAAAGTGGGTTGTCTGTACCACATGGTCCATGAATCATAAATTGCTTGACAAGCTCATATACTTCAGGATCTCTTTCTTTATAAGTATCTCAGCAGTAATAACACGATCAATATCAGATGCATTTGGAAATTTGCTTTCAGCACCCAAGAACAAACATATGTGAGCATGTGGGAGTCCACGCTTCTAAAATTCCACTGTATACATAACTGAAATTTTTGAACACTGGGCTGTTAGATAAATATAATTAGATGTTCAAAGTAAATAATATAACTAAAGGGTACCTGCTTGTATATCACCAAAGAATTTATGTTTCTTGAAATCTTTTATAAGATGATCCAATTTACACTTGAATATTCTAGAGATAATATCCGGCCTGTCTTCAGCATTAAGAGCTTTATCGTGCAAACACCTGTAAATCTCAGGCCAGTTTGGATTACAAGTCACCGTTATGAATAAATCGGGATATCCAACAGACTTGCAAATTGCCATAACATCCAAGTACTTTTGCATCATATATCTAGAACCACCAGTAAATGATGAAGGTAAAAGTATAGGTTTACCACAACTTGAGGCATTATTCTCTCCACTTTCAACAGTAGCATTCAAATTCTTAAGATTTTGCACTCTAAGTTTAGGTTGTTGTGTCCTTATATAATTCAACCTGGCAGATTCTATCATCGTGTATCCATCAACCAAAAACTGCTGAAATAGTTTTTTCGCATTAACTAACAATGAAAACTGATTCTGTCTATCTTGAATTTTGTAACAAAAGAATTCTCTAATTGTAAGATTGGTTCTAAGTACCTCATCTTCAATCGCAATCCCTCTATGTTTAATACCAACTCTATAACCATCTTCCGCATATGGGAAAATAAGTGGATATTGCAAAGCAAGGTAAGAGGGATGAAGCTCATTAATTCTTTGAAGACCACCAGACTTCTTTCTAACAACAATGTCCCGTTTATCAAATGCTCCATCAAAATCACCATGTATTAAAGCAGCAATTTCTGATGTTGTTGGCAAGTTGTGAACTCTTCCATCCTTATCTCTTGTTCCAATAAGCTTCAAGCTTACATCTTGAAACTCATTTTCTTGAAAACAATCTCTTACCATTCTGAAGGATTGGACAAGAGGATTGCAAGAATCCAACATATCTTTAAGACCCTCTATTGTTGTACTATCAAGCTGGTTGTTTCTTGTAGTTTTGCATTCTATCTGAGAACTGCCATAAATATAAAATGTTAAAATTTACATTCATTTCAAATGATAATGAATGTAAATATACTGAAAAGCAAAATATATATTCTTAAATGCCACAATTATCATAAAGAAATTACCTTACTGCTTTTTGACGATTTACAACTTCGTTTTGTGAATCATATATGTAAAGTTGGGAGAATTTAGGTTCTTCCCCATCGTCCGGAAGTAGACAACCCATTCGATGATAATTCTGACATTGTAGTCTAAATACATAAGGACCTTTACCTCTCTGATAACTTTTGTCAACCTTCCCACCAAGAGATGTGAAGGAAAACATCATGTTATATGCTCGAATATTATCCATGAAATTGCGAGACTGTGAGGTACGACTTTTATATAAATGACGTAGTAATGGAGGAGGTGTAGGCGGTCGTGGTAGCTCAACATCTCCATTTGAACAACAAAGAGAATAGGATGTTTTGTTACGTTTTTGATTTCCCCTAAGCATTTCGTCTTCCCATAACATTGCATCACATTTAGAACACACAAATATGGCATCTCCATGATCAATATAATCTACAGACATAGTAAATTTATAAGTCAACATAAGTTTTCTACATATTGAAAAGTTAACAGGAATTTACATTCGTATCTTATACCTTTAGAAATTCCATGAATCTTCTTAACCACAAAATCTGGTAACATCTCATCACTCATTTATAATTCAATTTTAGATATTCCACCTATATTGAAGCTTGTAAAATAAGATATATATAACAATTCATAAAACTTAAGATTAAACAAATCTTTTGTTTCATAAAATTTAAAACATACAATTTGTAATATCTGATAACGGAGTCCTCTCAACAAAATTGGATATTTGCTTAGTACTTCCAAAAGGAGTGTGATGGACATTCCTTCTTTCGACATTGTTGGTTGAACCTTGTAAAATAGAACATATGTAAGGATTCAAAAAACATAACATATACATACATATTTCTTTTAAATTTTGTTTGCAAAACTATAATACATACCACTTGAAGTATTTGAAAATGGAATCCTTTCAACAGAATCAGATGTTGATACAGGATGACAACCTCTGTTGTTTCTGTAGGATCGTATTCGGCCCTGTTTGAGTCGATCAGAAGAATTCCTATCCAAAACAAGAGGCGGAAACTAATGTTCTGGTGCGATTACAACTGTATTCACTTTAAATTGTTGTTGTATTGATCTTGAATGCAGTTACAAGTCCTGACAACACTTCGGCAGCACTTCGTGGCTCACCGGAAGACAACACCTACTACTACTTATGTGGTTTCGCTCTTACTACCTATATATAGGCTAACATATTTCGCTCATACGGACATGTACGTATGAGCGAAACCTCCACATGCCATATAAGCGAAACTATCTATTTGACACAAGAGCGAAACCTATCATATGACACATAAGCGAAACCCTGTCTATCATATGTTTCTTGGATTTTATGCCATATTCTAACCTATATACTACTAGACTCGATACAAGACGTAGTCGACAGACGTAGTGCACCAACAAACTCCCCCTCGGATGTTGACGGAGTCTTCAGTGTCGAGTCTTCGATTGTCATCCTACAGTCTTTATCAGTCTCCAATCTTCCTCTGAAGTATTTGACATTGCAAGAATCCTCAATCTCTATCTTTATCATCAACAAACTCCTCTCTCTCGGATGTTGACACGGTGTCTTCAGACTCCCCCTCTCAAATTGCTAGGATCGTAGTCTGGAATTCACTCATTCACTCTGAGATCTTGATCAAGCTCTCATCTGTTTCAGGATTGTCACCTGGCATACATTTACCTACACAATCTCTACCCACACATAAGTTTCTTTAAAGATTAAACCTTCAAACTTTTAGAGACTTTTGCCAGAAACTACATTAATGATTTTATATACAAGATCTTTTACTGGCTCTTATCAAGCAAACTTAACAATTTCATGTAACACCTCGAATTTTTGTGTCCAATGATGTGTTAACACGTGTCATTTGATTACACGTGGCATTGATATTAAATAAAGGACTAATTTTGACAAACCTTGAAAGTATGTAAATTCGAGGGTTATAAATGTCAACCAAAGGGTAAATATACTGCATAGTCACCCTAAATGATGCTCGTACCTTCAAGCGAATAAATCATGGATCGTACGGAAGCGAAACGCGGAAGAAAGTGAGAGATTACGAGCTACAGGGGTTAACCGTGTCAACATGTTTAAATTATACCTCTGAGTGACCCTTTAACGTTCCCGAGGCTTTGTAACAATATTATACGCTCACCAGAATATACTGTATAAATTCCGCGAAGTTCCGTTTTAAAACGAGAAAGTTATGATCAAATTCGTATGAGGAGGGTTAAAAGCGTCAATAATATAATTTAGGGCTTTCCGGATAATAAGTAATCTAACCGGGGGCTTAACGATACGGGTAAATAACGCGAGGTCCTCAGTTGTAATTAACCGAGGGCTAAATCGCAAAGTTACCCCTTCAAACCCGAAAGGTCAGGTAATTAATTACCAAGATTTTCTAATCATTACTAAAAGATTTAAAAAGATCCATTTTTAACCCCTTACGGACCGTAAAGGGTATGCCTTACGGACCGTAAGGAGGGGGAATGATTGCACCAGATCCGCTTGTGGCTTACGGACCGCAAGGCCGAAGCCATACGGTCCGTAAGCAACGCCCAGCGACAGATTGTTGGCTGTTGGCTGTTTTAAGCGGCAAAACATGAATTTATGGGTTTCTCAGGGTCATGGGCGCCCCCTACTCGACCCATAACTCTCTAGGACACATGCCACTGATCCACATTCATTTATAGGATGTGTTGTAATGATCTAAGGGCTTGTCTTTGACTATAAATAGACCTCTTGTGTTCATAACTTTCATCACAACTCAAACACACTTCACTGGTCATTCCAAAAGCTCTCAAGCATTCTTCTTTGTTCTCTAAGCAAGTCTCAACTGCTGTAAGTCCATTAGATCCTTTGTAGTTTGAATTATACTTAGTAAATAGCTAAAAACCAAACCGTCGTAAATACGGTTTGACTTCAAAATAAATCCGTAATGGCTCAGGCTTATGACGGATCAAAAGTAGTTATGAGTTGGTATTTATGTGGGTAATAAACCTCAAAAAAGGGTTCCCTCTGATCACCACTCTAACTAGCTCAAATGTCGAGTCAAACGAATGCTTAAAAAGTCAACAAAAAGTTATTTTTGCGAATTGTTCATAATCTGTAATGTATATGCTATGGAACCTGTTTAGACACTCATAAAACATGATATTAAGTATATAAACTTATTTGCGCTCATTTGAATCGACCATTTGCTATATTGACCCGGTTCGGAGCCGAATGTCGCAAAAGTTTGACTTTTGCTTTGACTTCAGTTCTGACCCGTTTTAGTGAGGTATAGATATGCCCTAGGACTCTCTTAGGACCAGGTTACATGAAGGTATAACCCTCTGTGACCGGTTCATTGTTTGTCCGAGTCTTTTACGCATTTCCGTTAATCGCCTAAAAGTTGACCGTAACGCCCTTTTTAAAATAAAACGAGTATTTCGGAGACGTGAATGGACCATAACCTTGCTTACTAAATTATAAGCATGTCCTTAAAGTTTCACGTCAATCTGAGGTCTAGAATGGTAGTTATGCTAGATAGCGCAATTAAAGTAAACTTTTGTAATAAACGGCGCAATTAGCATAACGCCTATCTAAACCAAGACTTCGTCACCAAAACTTTTAACCACTGTTATAAAATAATATTTTTGGAATTTTAAAGATTTTTAATAATTTTTACCTTGCTCATAACCTGCGGTTATGGCTACGGTTCGGTAAATACCGAATATGCCCTTTTTGGCCAAAACTTGAGTTCTACAAGGTCTTTTGACCCGATTCCAGTTGCTACTGATTTTAAATAATAAATAAAGTATTTTAAACTTTATAGACTGTTCAGGAAACTCAGATTTCCTGTAGAACTCGAAAAGCTCTTTAAAAGTCTTTAAATGACCGAAAAACCCCTACGGGGCGTAATATTAACTTAAACTCGTTACGGGCATCACGGAAGGTATCCTACTGATACCACAACCTCTTTAAGGCATATTGACTTAGGAAATAAACGTAGGACTCTCATGGTTAACCGTTTCGCCTATTGTGCGCACGGTTCGGCTTATGAAACTAGTTTTCGTAAATTAGCCGATATGGGTCAAATTATATCATCGTGACCCCAAAATCCAGGGTGTGAACCTTAAACCCATATAAAACAAGTCTCAGAATTTGTTGGGTCAGAATCACACTCCATTCTCGGTTTTCGCCTTTTTCGCGCGGTTAAACCATATCTATCTTTTGAAACCAACCGGTCTAGGCTACGGCTAATATAAAGACCCGTTAGGATTCTAATAGATTAATTAAAACCTTCATTCCAGAATAGGAGCCCCAGTAAAAGCTATCTGTGACGTAATCCATTAAGGAATATACTTGCAAAGGTAAATACTTTAACTTATTTTCCCTTATACGGGCTTGGGATACGGTATATTAATACCGCTTGATTGAGCATCATATCTTCCATCGCTTAGGTGGTTAATTGAATAATGTGATCGGCTCATTTAAACAGTCTTGTTACTTAAAAGCCTTTGGGGGGTTAATGACCGTTGTCCCGGATATCCTTGGCATCATTTTACGAAATGGCCACGACCTCGACATCCCGGTGTAGGCGTACACCCGGTATATTATGTCGACATTATTATTATTAAAAGACGTAGCCGTTGGTTTTTACACTACGGTTTTACGTAATGTGGTGTGTCTATTAATCTTTAACCCGGACAGGATCCGGGCTACTGAACGCATAAAAGGACATGTAATTCGTTCACAAGATTTTAATAATTTTCCCAAGTTATAAAAGAGTTTGTGCCTCGTGCATTCAAATCAATTTTAATAAACATTTTCAAATGTGTCAGTTGAACGTATTTACCAGTGTAAACTGACGTATTTTCCCAAAAAGATTAAGTGCAGGTACTACACGAAATTGGCTGGTAGTAACTTCCTAGTATCGTGATAAGTCTCGCAAGCTTGATGCTGTATCTGACTGAGCAATACTTTATTATTATTTTGATCCCCTGTGGATACAATTCGACTTCTGTAATACACTTGATATTACATTCAAAAGGTTGAATTATATTTATCTTTATGCTTTCGCTGTGCATTCATATAATTGTGTGGTTTGACTATATTGTTGCCAACTACGTCACGGTAATCCCCCACCGGGCCCACCGGTGATACACGTGGAAATCGGGGTGTGACATTTCACTAACTCTCTCCCAAACCTGTTCTTCATGTTTAGCACTTGGAACTTTGAAAATCAGCTTCTCAACACCAGTCGTCGAAAATCTTTTTGAATTTTTCAAAAAAAAAAATGCTAAAACACACTAAATTTTTTTTGGATTTTCTGAAAGAAAGTAACTGACACCACTTGTAAACAAAATAATGCAGAAATGAAATATTTACAGACAATATTTTTTCGAGTTCGTGCAAGAGGATCATATCAGTTTTGAGACATATCACCAACACCGTTAAGCTAGATTACATTTTAAGTTCTAAACAATTCACCTAGATTGTCAGTATGTTTGTCCACTTAAATTTTCACACAAAGTTCAACTGTTTCGAGATATGCAATTAGTGTCTTAATTACTTAAACTTATTCGTGTGTCCTACTACTTGAATATACTCCCGTATCCAGATCCCAATATTCAGTCTTACAGGTGAGTATACCACAGATGATATCTGTAAAGGGGTTATGTGCGAGGGCCGTGAGAGATCAGGTCGATACTTCCGTATACGCAAAGAGATGACGGCTTCGACTTTTGGTGTGTCCCCTTTAGAGGATCTTTTATTACAACAGCAGCGACTATCAATTTTATTGTTTCATCAGCTTGCTGAGGGCGATGCTATGTTTCAAGCATTTTGCAGAAAGCATTATCCGGGGACTAGGTCAGTACTTCCATACAGCAGAAGTCCCGGGATAATACCCCAGATATCACTGAGCATAAAGACCTAGTATCTCAGAATGCGGGACCTTTCAAACAAGATTTCAGGGGTTACCTATATATCCAAGAAATTGTTAACCCACAGAATAAGCAAGTTTGAATTTTTTAGGTTTATATCTCATCACAGTTTACTGAATGTGCGAAAACCTACTGACACATCCATAGTAAAATTGTTTATCACATTTTTACTTTACATTTCTTTAGCATGCTGTGATAGTTCACCGATGTACTATCATTTCCTCTTTTAAGCAACAAAAACTCATTTTTCATTTTTATCATGTTTTTGGCTTTTTCAAATTTTCTGATGTTTTTGGATTTTCAAAAAATTTCTTACTCCCCCTAAAATTCAAATACATCTAATGAAAATTGAAAACAAACTGTACAGAACATGACAACTGATTTCGAATCGCTTCAATTCTCCATCCGTTTGACGTAACAATCACAACTCCCCCTCACAACAAACTATTTTCCCATAATGATTTCAAAACCTTCAAGTTTGTTTTAATCAGAATGGTTTTTCCAGAAAATAAGTTTTGTTGATTTTACCACTTGTAAAATTGGAGCAAGATCATCACTTTGTTTCTTACTCTTTATAATAAATTGATCCCCAGTTTTAATCACTTGAATATGGATTACATCAAGTTCAACTTAATGACCTTGATTAACCACTTGTAAGATCACCCTGGACCACTTGTAACAACAACAATCATACATACCACTTGTAGAATTAACAATTAAGCATTTCAAACCTGTTTTTCAACCAATTACCGTCTGTTGGTTGAATTCTCAAGGTGCCGATTCCTACTCCTCGCTTACAAACCTGGGAGTTCCGGCAAGTCCTGCAAAACTTTTCAAACACAGATTAAGAAAAATGCCGATTCATGATCCACGATTACCAACTTGGGATCTCCGACAAGTCAGGTTTTTACTCTTTGAAAAATATATCCACCCAAGCCTGACCTTCCTTGGGTGTAACAACATTTTCTTCTTTATCTTTGCTTTCGACAGACTTGTGAACCCCTCTTTTGGCAGCATAAAATTCTTTAACACCTTTGGCCTTACCATTGACCATTTTGCCAAAAATGTGTTTCACATTTCCATTGAAAGTCTTTTCAACATCAAATTTCTTCTTGTCAGAATAAAATTGATTTGAGATTTCAACTTTTCCAACTTTCTTCATAAAATTTTCAGCACGCAACGGTGGAAAATTTTCATCGTTCATAGTTGGAACAAATTTTTCAACCTTTTTCTCAACACGTGGCTCCTCTGATTTTGTGGAATCAGATTCATCACCAGAACTATTACCTGAACCTTTCACAACCCATTTTTGATTTTTCAAATCTTCTTTTCTTTTCAAAACATTCTTTAAACATTCACCTTTTTCAAAAGTTGAATTTTCAAAGCCTGTAAACCTTCGGGTTTTCAGTTCAGTGTTATCAATAACTTTCTCTTTCATTTTACCAAAGACTTCCTGTTTTGGTTTGAATGTCTTCGGACAATTCCTAGCAACATGACCAACAATATTACACTGAAAACAGGTTCTCTTTTCAATCTTCTCCTGAACAACCTTCTTCTTCAACTCTTCTTGCTTCTTGGCAAGGAATTCTTGATTTATCTGCTTTCTGAATGATTGTTCTTTCTCAGCCTCTGTCGTTTTCCCTGAAACAAACATAGTTTTTGGTTTATATATTTTTTCATTTTTATAGTTTTTCGGTGGAACAAAACCTAATCCTTTCTTTTTGAAATTACGATTATGGTTTGGTTTCTTTTGGAAACTATAACCACAATTATAACCCATTTTCTTGTTAATTCTTTGTTGATCTCTTGAAGTGTATTTTTTAGGTTTTCCGATAAGATTTAAATCTTTTATTTCAGAAATATTAATTTCTGTTATTTTAAAAACCTTTTGAATCATTTCAAATCTGACACTTCTTATTGGAAAACTCTCATCAGAATATAATTTGTCAGAACCTTTCAAAGTATATGCCACTTTGACCAATTTATCATTCAAATTAGATTTTGATAACAAAAATTGTTTGTCATAAACCCGTTTGTCCTTTTTGATTGATGGCTTTGACGCATCGGACTCAGACTTTGACTCAGGTTTGGACTCCGGTTTTGACTCCTCACTGTCATCTTTATCTAACACTTGATCGACCACACTTTTTATCAACTTTGACTCATGATCAGTGTCGGAAGACGTGTATGTAACATCAATATTTTCTGGCAAGTTATCCGACGGCCCAGACTCCCATTGTAAGTTTATTGCTTTTTCGACTCTTTCGGAATTTGGATTTCGAGGTGAATATCCATTTTCGACCGGGGGCGGACATCTATTGTAGACCACACTTGGTTTCTTACCAGAAATTTTCACTTTATCTTCATCTTTTGTCACGGATTTCTTTTCTTCGGACTTCTTCACTTCTTCAAATGTTTTCAATTCCTCCACGATCGGATAGATCCTGTCAACAACAAAAGTAGAACATGAGTAACTTTCTAATAACTTTTGAACTTTCTCAGTTTCTATCTTTTGTATTGTTAACTTCAACTCCAGATCATCACATTTCTTTATATGAAAATTGGCATCATCAAGTTGTCTCAAGTACGCTATCTTCAGTGTATTCATTGCCACAACTTGTTCACCATTTGAATCAGTATACTTGTTGATTTATCTGTTCATTGTATCATAGGATTCTTTTAAGCTGTTTATATTGTGCAGCAACTCATTGTTCTGCTTGATTAAAGAATCACAGTTCATGCATTTTCAGGAACTTTAACTGGTTCAGCATCAACTTTGACTTCAAATTCCGGAACCTCCTTGACTGTTCTGTTTGATCGTAAAATTCAGCTCTTCTCTTTTTCTCGGCTTCAGCCTCAGCTTTTAATCTCTCTTCCTCTTCTTCTTCTTCTTCTTCTTCTTCAAGCTTTCTCCGTCTTGCTTCAGCAGCTTCCATTACTTTTCTGCACTTTTCGGCACATTTCAAATCATAGGCATTTGCAATGAAAGCATTAACATTTGAAGTGTTTTTGGACATCTCTTTGGCCGTAAGTTCTTGATCTGGGCAAAAATTGTCCCAACAGAAACCTTCAGCCATCTTTTCATCATCTTGTTCTGCCAAACACACTTTGCTGTTTGTTGGAAGATATTTATCCCAGGTAAAATTATCATATTTGCCCTGATTAACTAGACATGCTCTTTTTGAACCTTCAATCACATCTCTCCCATGTGCAGTTTGTACCTGATGCGGTGCTGGTGGTGTGACTTGATGATAAATCGCCTTTTTGTGATAATCGTTGTTTCCAAAAGGATTTTGGGCTCCAGTAGCTTCACGATTTTTGCACTCCCTCTTGAAATGCCCCTTTCCCTGCAACGAAAACATGTAACTTTAGATTTATCAAAGCCTAAAGTTGAAACATTTGCATCACGGAAATCATCTCTTCCCGTAATTTGTTTAAACTTCTCAGCTCGTCGCAACACACTAGCCATGCACCATTTAATGTCCATCAATTCCATCTCCTCGGCATCAATTTGATCGTAATCCTCTTTCGTGAGCATTGGAT
This sequence comes from Helianthus annuus, assembly GCF_002127325.2. Lineage (NCBI taxonomy): Eukaryota > Viridiplantae > Streptophyta > Magnoliopsida > Asterales > Asteraceae > Helianthus > Helianthus annuus. The sequence continues at coordinate 40,114,327 of NC_035447.2, read as the reverse complement.
TACCGATCTTTCCGACCACAAAACTACTATATGATTCTAAAATCATTCCCAACAAAGACATTTGATTTTTAGCAACCTCTTTAGTATAATCTTGATCGTTTTCAAGACTTAGAACAATATTGCACTGAAGTTTTCTTCCATTCTTTGTTACTGAAATGTTTGGATCAAATGATGAAAATCTTGTGCTGCTTGATCCCTGGGATGATTTCTTTTCAGAAGAATCTTTCACACTGTAAGCTGTTTCAATTTTTGGAGAATGATTTGTTGTTCCTGTAACACCACTCTTGTAGTACAAGCTGATGTCCTGTTCTCCATCATAGTTCTTCATCCTGGCAATCTTTCTCTGCTCCATCTCTTGAGCTTCCAGATGTTTGATGAAATCTCCCAGTGTCATATTTTTATAATCTTTTCTGTTGGATCTCAGCATCATCAGAAATGTTCCCCATGTTTCATGTGGTAGCGCATCTGCAAGTTTTTCAATCAATTCATCAGTATCTTTCTTAATTCCAAGTTTTGTCATATTTCTCACCAAGTTACAATATCTATCAATTATTTGCTTGGTATTTTCAGATTTCAAACCACGGAATAAATCGAATTCTTTCTTCATGAGAGACATTTTGTTTTTGAGCATATCATCACTTCCAACAAATTTTGCTTCCAATTCTGTCCAAATTGAATAAGCAGTTCCATCATGTTGAAGCAGTATCAAGATATCTTCTTTTATTGCTTGCTGAAGCAGACTCACCATCAGTTTCTCATCCCGATATTTCTTTTTATCTTCCGTACTCATTTCTCGAATTGTTAATTGCACACCATTTGTTGTGGGTCTAACATATGGTTCCTCAGTGTGTTCCCATGCATCCAAATGATAAGCTTCGACCCAATTTCCAAACCGTTCAGACCATGCGTTGTAATCATCAATATCCATGAGTTTAGGCGGTTTCTGAGACGTCCCGGTTTCGTTTTCAAGTAAAGCATTCTGTGTGATTGTGATCGGGCTAGCAAATGCATTATAGAATTCAGTGTCCATTGTTCAAAGTTCACAAGTTTCCAAGCTTAGGCAAAATTGACTCTTGGAGCGAAATACCAAAGTGTCCAGAAAAGCGAAACCCTAATTGGTCACAAAAGCGAAACTTCAACTGTCACTGGAGCGAAACCCTAATGTCACAATGAGCGAAACCTAAGTTGTTCCAATAAGCGAAACCTAAGTTGTCCCAATAAGCGAAACCTAAGTTGTCCAAATGAGCGGAACCAACTTGTACAGATGAGCAAAACTAGGTGATCAGATGAGCGAAACTAGCTGATGACATCATCATTTTCACAAATTCGTAAAGGCGAAACCTCAAAAATCCAAAGTTTTAGGTCGATTTTAGCTATGAAACTTTCAAGGATTTATTAATGCATGATTCCGAGTGCTGTGTGTGAATTTGAGCTGGTTTTACCGTGAAAATTTTTAAAATTTTGAAGAAAGTGTAGAAAATCAGAATGAATGCAGCTGAAATGGCAAGAACTCTTCCTCCTGAGCTCTGATACCACTTGTAGGATCGTATTCGGCCCTGTTTGAGTCGATCAGAAGAATTCCTATCCAAAACAAGAGGCGGAAACTAATGTTCTGGTGCGATTACAACTGTATTCACTTTAAATTGTTGTTGTATTGATCTTGAATGCAGTTACAAGTCCTGACAACACTTCGGCAGCACTTCGTGGCTCACCGGAAGACAACACCTACTACTACTTATGTGGTTTCGCTCTTACTACCTATATATAGGCTAACATATTTCGCTCATACGGACATGTATGTATGAGCGAAACCTCCACATGCCATATAAGCGAAACTATCTATTTGACACAAGAGCGAAACCTATCTTATGACACATAAGCGAAACCCTGTCTATCATATGTTTCTTGGATTTTGTGCCATATTCTAACCTATATACTACTAGACTCGATACAAGACGTAGTCGACAGACGTAGTGCACCAACAGTTTCTCTTTTATTGAAGAACATACTTCCTTTTTTCTCTTTCTTCAGCACACATTTGACGTTGAATTGCTTGAAGGTCAACTTCATACTTACTTGAAATTGTGTTATCTATATCCATATTTTAAAATACTTGAATGGAAAAGATTGTTGACAACTCGAGAAAAGAACTTTGAAAGTATTGTGAAAATTATTTGAAATTACTAAAAAATATCTGCAGTAAGTATACCTTTTACTTGTGTAGATGAGTGAAACAAATTACTACTAATATTTGGAGTAGCATAAACAGGAAGATGATACACATTCCTTCTCTCAACATTGGTGGTTGAAACTTGTAAAATAGAACATATGTAAGGATTCCAAAAACATAACATATACATACATATTTCTTTTAAATTTTGTTTGTAAAACTATAACACATACCACTTGAAGTATTTGAAAATGGAATCCTTTCAACAGAATCAGATGTTGATGCAGGATGACAACCTCTGTTGTTTCTCTTTTGTTGAAGAACATACTTCCTTTTTTCTCTTTCTTCACCACAGCTTTGACGTTGACTTGCTTGAAGGACAACTTCATACTTACTTGAAATTGTGTTATCTGTATCCATAATTTAAAATACTTGAATGAAGAAGATAGTTGACCACTCAAGGAAAGAACTTTGAACATATTGTGAAAATTTTTTGAAATTACCAAAAAATATCTGCAGTAAGTATACCTCTTACTTCAGAAGATGAGTGAAACAAATTACTGCTAATATTTGGAGTAGCATAAGCAGGAAAATGATACACATTCCTTCTCTCAACATTGGTTGTTGAAACTTGTAAAATACGAAACATGTGTAAGGATTCCCAAAAGATAACATATAAATATATATTTCTTGTAAAATTTTGTTTACAAACCTACAAGACATACCACTTGGAGTGTTTAATAATGGAACCCTTTTAACGAAATCGGATGTCGATGTACGATGAAAAGCACTCTTGTTTCGCTTTTTGTAACACCCCGTGTTTTCGAATGTCAAAGTCAAAGACAAAGTCCAAGTCAACTTTGACTTTCTTTGACTGTAGATAGTCTATTTGATGTTTTAGTTGTATTATGTGGAGTAAGTGTTGTAATCAGCAAGAATCGAAGTAATCGAATGTGTTAACACGAATCGATCTACGACTATGAAAAATAGGAAGTAACAATGCGATAAAGTTAATCAATCAATAATCAAGTTAATCGAATCATCAATCGAACTCGAGACTCGAATATGCGAATTGTGGTATTGTTATACGTGTGTGTGTGCCTTATGTGTTACTTGTGCATGTTTACTTTACGTTTGGTGTGGTATTCAAGCAAAACAATCGAAAATCAAATCGAAACTCGAAAAGCAATCGAACTCAATCGAAACCGACATCGAAACGTGACCTATAGAAGATTGTATGTTAGATATAGTGGTTGGGATTAAAAGTAATTTGACTAGGAACCCTATCGTATTCGTATCATCGTCCATCGAAATCGAAACGTCGAAAATCATCGCAAAATACTCAAAGTGTGTCGCAGATCGAACGGGAAGCATCCTGATCGAACAGGCCAGCCGATCGGCTAGCATCTTGCCAGCCGATCGAGCAGCCCACTCGATCGGAGCTCCTGGCCGATCGGCTGCCACTTTCCTCTTTTGGAAGCCTATAAATAGGGCTGTCCTTGTCTTTATTTCCACTTTTGGAAAGTTCTGACCGGCCAGCTCCTATTCTTCATCTTTTCTCAGATTTCTCTCAATCCTGGTAAGTTTTCACTCTAATTCTTGTACGTTCTTGATCATTACTTGATTCTACACCTTTCTATCTTTCAAAACTTGGATTCTAACCGTGAAATCACCAAGATCTAAGTGTTCTTGAGTGATGTCATCATAGTGTTCTTCAAGAACACCAAACTTTGACCTCATTCAACCATGAATAGCTTAGATCTAACCGATTTCCACATAAACAAGTTAAGATCTATCAAAGATCTAAACATCCACAAGTTGTGAAGGATTGAAAGAAGGAATCCCAACTTTCTTTCAACTCTTTTACACTCGATGCCTTCAAACCGATAGAGACGGAGCTTGAACCGGCTAACTAATCATTCTAACAGTTAAAGAGGTTCAAGATTCGGATTCTATCTAGGAGGTTCACCGACGATGGGTTAAACTCTAAGCCGACGTTCCGAACCGCCCAATGGACGGACCTGGGTGATTCCAGTCCGAGCCGGAGAGACGGGTAAGAACGAAGGTATCATAGTTCAACTCGTTATCAAACTACCTCGATAAAATGACAAGTAACCAAATGACCAAGTGTTAGACGAAAGGCCGACCAGGTCAGACTTGCTGGCCGAACGGCTAGGCTGATCGAACAGCCCAGCCGATCGGACACACCAGCCGATCGACCGGGCCAGCCGATCGGCTAGCACATGGCGTCTCACTTTTCCAAACTTTTGAGGTATAGTATTGACGAAGTAGTGTTCGATCGAATATGTCACTCGGTTGGTGAACATTACTGTTCGGATCATGAGATACTATGCTTCAACACTTAATCGTTTTCACAACTCGTTCGTAGTAGGGAATGCCAGCCGATCGAACAGACTGTTCGATCGAGTGACATTCAGTTGAGGACTAATTCCGAAGTTCCTAGCCGATCGAGTGAGCTAGCCGATCGAGTGAGCTAGCCGATCGAATGAACCGTTCGATCGATCGACTTGAAAGGTAGGAACACTTCAGTGTTCTCAAATGCTGCAACGAAAACTTCAAAAGTTCAAATCCTCAAACACAAACACACCAGAGGAAGAAACAATCCACTCGAAAGGCCCAGCCGATCGAGCCTACCGGCCGATCGAACAGGACTGTCCAACCGGACATACCAGCCGACCGAACAGCCCGTTCGATCGAACCTGCCGTTCGATCGACCAGCCCATTCGATCCATCCACACTTGTTTACTTTTCCGCGTTACTTATTGTTGTGCTATCAAACTATTCAGGCTAATCTTACTCTCAGCGCTCCCTTCAATCCATAATCAATCACTGTGAGTATACTCGATCCCTATTTGCTTTTAGCACTTTTGGGTGTTACATACGTTACCTATCATATCACAAACAAACACAAACTATTTGAACGCTAACCATTTTGCATGTGCTACTTGACTAAATGAATGTTGTTTATTATGTTTACACGTGGAGTGCTATCTACCTGCCTTAGCAACATAGTACTATAGTTTGGACTCAGCACCCATTCACACGGGGGTTGTTAAGGACAATTACTTGCATGGATTACGGTGGTAATCATGTATTGCGAACCGTCTCGGACGGTCAACCCGCAGTCGTTGGTACCGATGGTCCCATGTCGATAATTAACATGCATCGTTTTCCTCTGTGTACGTGCCTGGTTATGCGTAAACTATTCGAACTCTATATATGCTATTACCAAACTTGTGTGCTCACCTTTACATTTTATGTATTGACTTTATTTTAACGTATGTGACAGGTGCTTAAGTTGCTAGGATGCTTAGGCGCGTGGTGATGAAATCGAGGCTAGGGAGTCTAGAAATAATAAACAATGGTCTGTAATAATAATTGAATCTGAGTTGTCGGAACGGAATTATTTGCCTAGTTGCTTTCTATGATAACTTGTTTATTTATTTGGGATATGGTATGGGACGTATCATTTAACTGAATTTGTAATAATAGTTGTTGTGGAAACTTCTGGACAATCTGTTTTGCTCAGTGCCGCGCCCCGATGATTCCGCCATCGGTTGGGGTGTGACAGATTGGTATCAGAGCCATAACTATAGGGAATTAGGTTAGACACGACCTAGTTCGGGTCGCTGTCTTAGAGACCTAGACTATTGTTAGGAACCAACAGACCCAGTTTAAGTGCCTTATTCTGCAACTCTTCACTATCACTGCACTCGAATTTCCAACTAAAGTCCAGTGATTTGGTTGGGAATAGGTGTGAAAGCCGCAAACTCCTAACCAAACTGCCTGACTTATGCTGATTCTATTCGCTTATTCATGCTTATCTCATTATTTACACCAACAAACAAGGGAGATTATGCCAAATCAGGAGTGAAATCCATATTTTGATGAGTAATCTCCTCTATTTTACTAAAAACAAGGAAGAAATTGCTAAGCCAAGGGGTGAAACCCTGACCTCGGCAGTTTGTTCTGGACCTTATTTATCTCACCAAGGCCTCGATGGACTCCAACGACCTGAACTCACAAGTATGACCTAGGAAGCGCGTGCGGAATGCCCAAGAATCGAGGCAGAAACACGACCTCTAGAGCCGAAAGTGATGACAAGTCTACTGCGAATAGTCGAGTTGCCTTGGGTAGTCGATGTCTAGTAGCCGCAGACAATCTATCTCTCGATTTTATGCATTCGATTCTGAGAACTGCAACCGCGTACTCTGATGACTCGTTGATTTTTATGTGTTTATGTGTGCTTTCTCTGTTTACGTGTTTATATTTTGGGTATTATTCGATCTTGCTATAATTTCAATCGACACACACGACTCACCTTTGCTATTCTATCTCAATTCGACATCCAGTTGTCGCAACTCTAGACGATATTATACTATGTTATGCTATACGACTAAGTTAGGCTAATACGATGCTACTCGATATACTATACAAACGACACGCGAGCTTTGAATGATAGGATCTTGAGGAAGTCAGAATGCTATATATGCTTATAGGAAAATTTCGTGACATTACTTGCTCTTGTGATTAAATGATTACGTGCTTTCGTGTTTATGTGCTTCTGTGCTTACGTGCATCTGTGGTTTTGTGCATATGTGTTTACGCGATATGTGTTTCGACGTGATTCTAAGCTTTAGATAATAGTAGACGTGTGAGGTGAGATTCAATTCTGTTGTGTTGAGTCTTGTGACGATGTCTGTTGCAGACCATGTCGTCATCCGGACACCGAACCCCACTTACCCACCAGGAAAAGAGGGACAGACGTCTCGCTGCTATCATCTCCAAGCAAGTGGCGAAAGCCGTGAGTGAGGTGTATGAAAATGCCAGCAAAACGTCTGAAGAATCCCGAGCTGAAAACCCTAAGGATTCAAGCAAGGCTGCTTTCAGCTTCAAGCAGTTCAAAGCATGGGGACCAAAGGAGTTCACCGGCGAAGATGGTCCTACAGCCATGTTTCACTGGTTCGACTCAGTCGAAGTCACCCTGCGCCAGAGCGGATGTCCTAAGCATCTCCGCACTCTCAATGCTACAGGCGTCTTCCAGTCCCGTGCTCTGGATTGGTGGACGGCCGAACGAAACAAGCGCGGAAATGATGCAGCTTACGAGCTAACATGGGAGGAGTTGAAGGCAATCATGATCGACGAATTCTGCCCTCCTCATGAACACCAAAAGCTGGAGGACGAATTCTGGGGAATCAAGCAGAAAGATGGAGACAACGCTGCTCTCACTGCTCGCTTCAAGCAGCTTAGCATCATATGTCCTGATCAAGTCAAGACCTCAGATCAAGCCATCAAGAAGTACATTCGAGCCCTGCCTGACTGTGTAGCCGACTTTGTTCACGCCGCCAAGCCAGCAACGATCGAAGAAACCTACCTGCTAGCCGCTGAAATTAATGACAAGCGGGTAAAGTCTGGTTTCTGGGATAAGCAAACCAAGTCTCTGCACCAAGCCACTGCAGCACTCACCGACTCATCTGCTCAATCCTCTATGTCATCAAGAAGGAAGAAGAAGAACAACAACAGCTCCAGCAACAAGAGCTGTGCTGCCGCGACAAACGCCACTCCCCTACAAGTTGTACCAGCTCAACAGCAGCAACACCCTCGCTCAGCTCCAGTAATCAATGCACCGCCAGCAAAGCGTGCATACACAGGCCCTCACCCACTCTGCCCGACATGCTCTTATCACCATCCAGTGGGTCTAGCTTGTCGTTTTTGCGCTCACTGCAACCTGTACGGTCATTTCAATGCGAACTGTCACTATGGTCCCCGTCAAGCCCCAGTTCAAACTACTGTCAACCAAGCTCTACTCCCCGCCCCTCAAGGCCAACAAGCAGCTCCAGCACCTGCAGTCAATGCTCGAGTCTGCTTTTCATGTGGTGACCCTAACCACTTTGCAAACAGGTGCCCGAACAGGGTGGTTAAGTAAGAACCCCAACAGCAACAACCACAACAGCAGCCTCAGCAACAGCAACAAGCAGCCCATGCCCGAACCTTCAACATCAATGCCCGCCGGGCTCAGGCGGATAATAACGTGGTTAATGGTACGTTCCTTGTGAATGGTATTTATGCATCATGTTTGTTTGATACTGGATCCGATAACTGCTTTGTGTCGTTTGAATTCGAGAAGCTCCTTAGTCGTAAGCGCTCATATCTGTCCTCGTCATTCGAAGTCGAAGTCGCTATGGGAAGAACTATTGCCGTAAACTCTGTACTCCGTGATTGTACTCTCGAGCTCAACAATCACATCTTCCCAATCGACCTTATTCCAATGCAACTCGGAAGCTTTGATGTCATAATAGGCATGGACTTTCTTCGCGAAAACCATGCCGAAGTTGTATGCTTCGAGAAGATGATCCGATTCTCACTCGCGAATGGTGATTTATTGTGTGTGTACGGTGAAACAGCGTCGAAGGGTCTCAAGCTTATGTCGTGTATTCAAGCCAGCAAGTATCTCAGCAAGGAATACCGAGCCTTCTTGGCCAACATCGTAGTAGCGGAGAAGGGAAAGAAAAAGAATGTTGAAGTTAAAGACGTTCCAGTGGTTCGTGAATTTCCTCAGGTGTTCCCTGACGATCTTCCCGGACTACCACCAAGTCGTGATATCGACTTCCGCATCGACCTCATTCCTGGAGCTAACCCCGTTGCCAAAGCCCCTTATCGACTCGCTCCATCCGAAATGCGGGAACTCTCGAACCAACTCCAGGAATTACTCGAAAAAGGGTTTATTCGCCAAAGCACCTCTCCTTGGGGCGCGCCAGTCCTTTTTGTCAAAAAGAAGGATGGGTCATTCCGGATGTGCATAGACTATCGGGAATTGAATAAACTAACCATCAAGAACCGATACCCCTTACCTCGAATTGACGATTTGTTTGATCAGCTACAAGGTGCAGCATGCTTCTCTAAGATCGATCTACGTTCAGGATATCATCAGCTACGGATTCAAGAGGAAGACATTCCTAAAACCGCTTTCCGAGCCCGTTATGGCCATTACGAATTTGTTGTTATGCCCTTTGGTCTAACCAACGCACCCGCGGTTTTTATGGACCTGATGAATCGTGTGTGTAAGCCTTATCTTGACCGTTTCGTCATCGTGTTCATCGACGATGTCTTGATTTATTCCAAAACGAAAGCCGAACACGCGCAACATCTACGTTTGGTTCTCGAGTTACTCCAGGGGAACCAACTCTATGCCAAGTTCTCCAAGTGCGAATTCTGGTTGGAGGAGGTTCAATTTCTGGGTCACATAGTGAATAGTCGGGGCATCCATGTCGATCCTGCGAAGATTGAAGCTGTCAAAAGCTGGATTACACCTAAGAACCCGTCAGAAGTTCGTTCTTTTCTCGGACTAGCGGGCTATTATCGACGGTTCATTGAAGGATTCTCCAAGATCGCTGTGCCACTTACCGCTCTTACTCATAAGGACAAGCCTTTTGTGTGGGGAAACGCACAAGAGATTGCCTTCCAAACCCTCAAGCATATGCTGTGCAACGCTCCAATTCTCACGCTGCCCGACGGAAGCGACAACTTCATTGTCTACTGTGATGCTTCTAACCTTGGTCTCGGCTGTGTTCTCATGCAGCGGGACAAGGTTATAGCCTACGCATCTCGTCAGCTCAAGATCCACGAGAAGAACTATACAACCCATGACCTCGAGCTAGGCGCGGTTGTCTTTGCATTGAAGATTTGGCGACACTACCTGTATGGCACTAGGTGTACAATCTACACTGATCACAGGAGTCTACAACACATCTTTAATCAGAGAGAGCTTAATATGCGTCAACGCCGATGGGTAGAAATTCTCAATGATTACGACTGTGAGATTCGTTATCACCCAGGAAAGGCGAATGTGGTTGCTGACGCACTCAGCAGAAAGAGTTACGTGCTCAGTATCCGAAACACCCAAGCCCAGCACAATCTCGAAACCCTTATCCGCGAAGCCCAACATGCTTGCTTTAACGAGCGCACATTGAAGAAAGAGAGGATGTAGGATCAGTTTTGACCTCTCGAGTGAGTCAATCAGAGCTAGTGCTTACTGAAAATGTGGCGGAAACACATTTTCAGCATGATACAAAGAAAACCGTAAAAGAATGGAGTAGAAACAGAGAATTCACACTTAAAATACTTTTTCTTCACTTGATAACGCTTGCCGTACGGACAGCTGTTCGACGTGGGATCTCAGACAACGTTACAAATGCAATGACAACAGGGGGTATATATAGGCTACGCGGTCCGCTCATGTGACATGTCCACAAGAGCGGTCCAGACAACAAAGCTGGTTCGCTTTTGTGGACACATGCCACAAAAGCGGACCTACAACATGACAATCATAAAATTACATTTTAACCCCCTGTAATTATACAAAAAGACCTATCTGGACCCTATACATTAATCTAGCATTACAAAGACACAGGCTTTAGACATTGTGCATCAACAAACTCCCCCTTGGATGAAGCCGCAGTCTTTGTCTTGAAAGTTGGTCTTCAGATAGCTTTGAATTTCTCTTCCTTCGGTTTTGACTTTCTACCCAGCGCAACTCTGATCTTTTCATTCTTTATCTTCCTCGCTTTCCCTTCCTTTTCATGTTGCTTCATAAACTTTCCTCTATTTTCTTCCATCTTTTGATTCTCACGTTCACGCTCACGCTTCGCTTTCTTTTTCATCTTCTCGTCTAAAGACCACCACGAAGATTTCCATTTGTTTTCAGAGTTGATTCCTTTCTGAACACACAGAGAAACTACACGTTGGAACTGCTGAGCTTGCTCTTTATCTGCTGGCGAGTAGCGCATCTTGTGAATGAATAGACATTCGATGTCTTTTGCTGAGCAATTAACTAACCACATCGGGTCGTAGACATGAATATCCCTCAGCTCTCCACCGGCTCTGTACGTGATTATTGCTTCGGTCGTCCTACAACTGTAAACCCAATCAATAAAGCCTTTATAAAATTCCTGCTCCATTTCTGGCATCGGAATTGTCTTCATTGTACGCGGAGGCTTCACATTCAGAATAATTTCTACAGGCCCAGTTTCCGGATCAACTCTCTGAACACGCCTTGGACGATGAGGCTTCCACTTTCGAAATGACTTCAATTGTTCATATTTGATGTAGCCCCACATCGCGGTATCATTCTTTCTCACCTTGTAATCCAAGACTCTCATCTTTGCTAATTCATCAACGTCCCACCACGGTAATGACATTATGTCACATAAACGTGCAAAATACTGGACGCCATATTCTCTTCGAATAGCATAGGCGTTAACTTGCGGAAGAAAACCCCAACTAATAATATCGCCAAGCGAAACATTTCGATTCGTTGGAAGAACTTCAGCGGCCTCTTGAATTTTCTTTCATGAGAATCTTTAAACCATTTAGAACAATCAATTTCTTCAACATTCGATTGACCTTCTTTTTCAACATTAGATTGGCCTTCCTGCTCAGCTTCTTTCCTCAAACATTCAAATACATTATCATTCACCGCTTCAGTCACTTTTTGACGTAATTCATCTCTATTCTCAGCAGCAAAGAACTCCATTAACGTTGGAAGTTTCGAAGTATCTTCAGAAACCTTTTCATTATCTGAACATTCTTCAACCTCAACTCTATCGTAGATATCAGCATCTTCAACATAATCATACTTATAATCTTGCTGTTTATTGATATCAAACGATTCTAAGTCCTCTTCAAAGTCGAAGGGAATTTCAGGGTTTACATCTTTAAGCATTTCTTTATACTCCTCTAGACGCACGAACAACGACTCATGATGCTCAACAATCTGCGTCTTACTCGACTCCCCCTTACCTTCAGCTTCACCACTTTCTTCATTGATTGTGTCGTTCAACAGATCTTCAATGACTTTTTCATTTGAGGCTTCAGTCACTCTAACACCTGAACCTCTTGCAGCGTCATCATCATCATCACCTTTAGAACTGTGACTGCTCGCAGAATATACAAACTCATCCTCATCATCATCTTCATCATCCTCTTCATCTTCGCCACCAATTAATTTAGGCGTTGGAATTTCTTCTTCGAATAAGCCAGGAACTGCAGATATAGGCTCAGGATTATCGATTACCATCGAAGGTACAATAGACATTTCAGGCACAGCTGAACTTCCTGCAGCCCCTTTACCCTTATCTTTCATCTGCCTTTCCATTTCTGCTTGACGTTCAGCACGCAGATCTTCTACCTTTAACTCTTCATATTTCTGTTCCACTGACGTCTCTAACATGCTTTCCACAACTCTATTCAGCATGTAAAACTTATGTTCATGTAGCGCTTTAGCAGCCGTAAGTTCTTTATTTTTCAACTTATAGTATTCATTTTCACTTTCTCGATGATTCTTCTCTTCTTCTAATTCAGACACTCGAACTTTCAAAATATCGATTTCCGTCTGATCAGCTTCAACTTTCTGTGTTAACACTTTGTTTTCACCTTCCAACTTCTGCACCCTACCAGCAAGAGTCTTTTCTCTATCAGCAATCCTTTTGTTTCCATTCGCCAACCTTTTATTTTCTGCTATTACATTCTCCAATCTCGTTTCCAATTTCAACACTTGCGAATTGCTTGCAAAGTCGAAATCACCAACTTCTAGCAGACTATCTTGTGGTGTATGCAGACCTTTACTTGAAGAACCAGGTTGTACTTGGGTGAATGGAGGTGTGCCGAAGATATCTTGTGAAGCGAAAAATGATTGTTGTGGTGGTGGTGTTGATTGAGGAATAGGTGATGGATGTCGTTGAGGTGTAGGTTGTCTGGGTGGTGTTGAGTGTGATGGAGGAGTAGGTTGTCTTGGTGATTGTTGTGGTGTTGGTTGTCTGGGAGGAGATTGATGTATTGGAGATTGTGGAGGTGTTGGTTGACGTGGAGGTGTCTGACATTGTTTAGCCATATGTCCGATTTCATTGCAGCGATAGCACACACGTTTATCATACTCTACAAAAGTGGTAGTAACAGTTTCCACTTTCAGCTTTTGTGCTGCATTGAAATCGTCAACAGCTTTTTGACTAAAGATATATTCTTTTTCATTTTCAGTGCTAGGACCAGCGACAAACACATCATCAATCCTATCTTTTGGCTTGACCACCTGCTTAGCCATTTTCTTCTCAAAACCAATACCTTTTTTCTTTAACTGATTTTTCTTGTTTTGGCTTTTACCCACCCCATCTATTTTTTCTGAACTAGTGGGACGTGAAGAACCAACTGATTTTTTCAGTTTCGAAAAGAAATCATTTTTCTTGATTTTGTTAACACTCAGTTCAACCAACTTAAAAACTTTCTCAACATTCTCGAATTTGACGTTCTGAAGCGGAAACTCAATGTCAGAATAAAGTTTGTCAGTTCCAATCATAGTGTAAACCACCATGATTGGATCATCATTCACACTTTTATCCATTTTTGACAAGTAACCATCCAAGAAATTCCCATCCTCCTCAGAATCACAGACAGACTTCACCGAGTTAGCCTTCTCAGAATTTTCACTTTCATTATCCAACACCTGATCAATGACAGTTTTGATAACCTGGGATTCGTTATCAGTGTCAGATGCAGTGAAAGTGATGTCAATATTATCTGGCAAATCACTTTCAATAGTTTTCAATTTAAGATTTAATGCAGCTTCCACCCCATCTGGATACTTCTGTGTGTAGTGATTCCACATTGGGGGTGGAACGCTGTTGAAGGCTGGTGAAGCATGTGGCTGTTGAGGTACAATTTGTTCTAACACATAAGATGAGGCCACGTAACTCATCAATTTTTGATCAATTCTGTCATTTTCAATTTTAACCAACTCAAGTTCTTTTCTTAAAGATGCGATCGTGTCAAGATGAAAATTAACTTCTCTTTGTTTATCATACAATGTGGATTGAGCCAACTTTGTTGCTTTATCATTTTCAAGACTCTCTTTTTGAATCATTTTGATTGACCTAGATAACGTGTCACATGCCTCTTTTACCTGTTCTAGATCAAACTTCACCAAATCAGTATGTTGTTTCAATTCCTGATACTTAGTGTCTTTTTCAAGACACTCCATACAAGGTTGTGAACAACTTTGACATGGTGTTTCAGGGATTGAAACATTTTCAACAACATTCTTATCCTCACAGACAACTTTACCGACTTGAATTGACTCTGACTCAGACGATTTGACCACGTTGACCTCTAAGACTCCAGTTTCCTTTCCTAGACCTGACACTTTATCAACTGACTCCTGAATGTCTGAATCTACCTCTTTTAACTTGCTCATCAGTGCTTTATCTGCAATCTCCTTTAGAGCTTCTTCAGTCATTTCCTTCGTCACGTCGATCATCTCCTCGACTTCTTCTATCTCTGCTTCAAATCTCGGACACGTTCCGGTTCTTGGCTCTTCAAAATAATCTGCAAAAGAATCAAAAACGTTAGGAGGCAAAATAGATTTCATTGTATAAACAAATTCCTCCTGCCGTGATTGAAAGTTGAGAACTTCAGTCACTGATTCCTCAGCTTTTGCAGAACTATCTGTGGAAACATCTTTAACAACCTCCGGAACCACCTGATCAGCAACTTTCATAACTTCATCAACCACCACCTCAGAAACTTCATCTACCATCTCAGTAACTACTTCCTTAACCACTTCAGAACCAAACTCAACAAAACTCTCAGAAACTACTTCACCGACATTCTCAGTAACTACCTCATCGATAACCTTCGAATCTGCAACTGTCTCAGTAATCTCAACTACCTCAGCCATCATTGCTTGATCATCCTTTCCTGGAATGTACTTGTCCCAACTAAACCCAGACACAACCTTCTCATCATCTTGGTTTACGATAAGTGCCTTCTCTGGTTTGTTCTCAATCTGAGGTCTCTGAACAGCAGATTGTTGATTTGGTCGATGATATATAGCTTGTCTGTAATAATCGTTTGTAAACGGGTTCTGATGATACTGCACTTCACGATTCAGACATTCGCGCTTGAAATGACCTCGTTCTTTGCACTTAAAACAGGTCACCTTTGACTTATCGAACCCTAATTTCTGATCAGGACCTGACAGACTGCTTCTACCCGTGATCTCCATAAAGCGTTGTGCTCTTCTAACCAGACTCGCCATACACCACTTTATATCTATCAGTTCCAGTTCTTCCGGATCGATCTGATCGTAATCCTCTTTAGTCATATCAGGATTACCGATCCTACCAGCGACCAAACCTTCATAAGCTTCCAGAACTGATGCCAGTAACGCGATGTGCTGCTTGGCTGCATTCTCGGTGATTTCATTCCCATTCTTGATGTTAACCGCAATGTTACACTGCACACCGGACAAAAACGTCTGTTGATTTGACCCTGTAGAACTTTGAGGAGAATTCTGCTCTGAAACTTTGACATTTGGCTCGTAGTTGGCAAATTGAGTCGACTGACTCGACTGATAGGCATTTGGAGCAGCAGATGAAGTGTTGTCTGCACTGAACCCGGTTTGAATCTTTGGACTCTGAACATTAGTAGCTGCTGGACTATTCTTGTAATACAAAGACACATCCCGTGGCATATTCGCTGAATTCATCTTCTTGATTTTTACCAATTCCAACTCATGAGCTTCAATTTTCTCTATAAACACGCTCAAACTATAGTTCACGAAATCTGAACTATTTTTCAACATCATCAAGTACGTTTCCCATTCCTCATAGGGAAGTGCATCACATAACTTGTCTATCCACTCCTCATTCGTCTTTTCAATATTCAACCTTCTCATCTCTACCACCAGGTGACAATACCTCTCGATAAGCTGCTTTGTCGATTCACCTTTAATTCCAGTGAATATATCAAATTCTTTCTTTATCAGTGCTTTCATACTCTTGATCATCGACGCACTGCCTTTGAATTTCTGTTCCAAAGCTTTCCATATCGACTGTGCACTATCATCGTGCTGTAGCAGAACTAGAATATCCTCTTTTATCGCTTGCTGCAGGATGCTAACCATCTTCTTTTCTGCTTTGAACTCGACCTGTTCCGCATCTGTAAGACTGGCAATGGTCTTCAACATATTCAACCCGTCTACCGGAGGAACATACTTCCTTTTGATTTTTATCCAGCACTCTAGATGGTTGGCCTGCACCCAGTTTTTGATTCTCCCGGACCATCCTGAATATTCATCCAAACTCATCAATTTAGGAGGTTTCTGCATCGTTCCAAGCTCGTTTTCCAGATTTACATTCTGCATGATGCTAGCAGGACTCTTGTAAAAATCTTGGCTTTCCATTTTCAGTCGTAATGAAGAAATTTTCAAACAGTCTGAATAAGCGAACCACACTGGTTTTATGGGCGAATCAAATCAGGTAACAATGAGCGAACCCACCAAATGAACTTTGAGCGAACCAGAAAGTGCACTAAGAGCGGACCAGAATGTTGCACTTAGAGCGGACCAGGCAAATGACTTTCGAGCGAACCACAAATGAACACTGGAGCGGACCAGAATTTGCACTTCGAGCGAACCCACAAATGAACACTGGAGCGGACCAGAGTTTGCACTTCGAGCGAACCAACAAATGATCTTTGGAGCGGACCTGAAAAAACTGCTCTTCAAGCGGACCAGACGAGCGAACCAGCAACCAAAACAGACATTTCGAGCGGACCAGAACAAAAATCAGGAGCGAACCAGCTTAAACTGTACGTTGGAGCGGACCAGAAAAGCGAACCAAGAACATGACGTATACGCGAACCTACTTCACGAGGGTTTTTATGTCACTTTTAGGCCGTATTTTGATCTGAATCTTTCGAGGGTTTGTTATTAGTGTATTTTACACCTGTTGTCCAATTTTCAGTCCATTTCCACCGTTCAAACAGTCCAAATCTACAAAAGTCCGTGTAAAAAGCTTCGTATCTAGCAAACTAACTCGCAACTGGCTCTGATACCCAATTGTAGGATCAGTTTTGACCACTCGAGTGAGTCAATAAGAGCTAGTGCTTACTGAAAATGTGGCGGAAACACATTTTCAGCATGATACAAAGAAAACCGTAAAAGAATGGAGTAGAAACAGAGAATTCACACTTAAAATACTTTTTCTTCACTTGATAACGCTTGCCGTACGGATAGCAGTTCGACGTGGGATCTCAGACAACGTTACAAATGAAATGACAACAGGGGGTATATATAGGCTACGCGGTCCGCTCATGTGACATGTCCACAAGAGCGGTCCAGACAACAAAGCTGGTTCGCTTTTGTGGACACATGCCACAAAAGCGGACCTACAACATGACAATCAGAAAATTACATTTTAACCCCCTGTAATTACACAAAAAGACCTATCTGGACCCTATACATTAATCTAGCATTACAAAGACGCAGGCTTTAGACATTGTGCATCAACAGAGGATCTATCACGATGGAGCTCAGTTAGTAAGCAAATCAGATGGGATATTCTATTATCTGGACCGAATTTGGATTCCTAAGCGGACCGATTTGCGAAAGATTATCATGAACGAAGCCCACAAATCCCGGTATTCTATTCATCCCGGCGCAGACAAGATGTACCAGGATCTTCGTTATAAGTACTAGTGGCCGGGTATGAAAAGGGATATCGCTCTTTACGTTGGAAGCTGTTTAACCTGCGCAAGAGTTAAGGCTGAACATCAAAGACCTTCTGGCTTACTCGAACAACCGCCGATACCTATATGGAAGTGGGAGAGTATAGCTATGGATTTCATAACCAAACTCCCGCCCACGCCATCAGGTCACGACAGTATTTGGGTTATAGTTGATCGTCTAACGAAATCAGCCCACTTTTTGCCGATACGAGAAGACTACAAGGTGGAACGACTAGCCCAAATCTACACCGACGAGATCATTCGTAATCATGGTATGCCTCGTGACATCATTTCAGATCGTGACGCTTGGTTCACTTCGCGATTGTGGGAAACGTTTCAAGCGGCCCTTGGTACGTCGCTTAATCTGAGTACTGCATTCCATCCTCAAACCGACGGACAGACTGAAAGAACGATCCGTACTCTTGAAGACATGCTCCGAGCGTGTGTCATAGATTTTGGTGGAAGTTGGAACAAGCACCTGCCATTGGTGGAATTCTAGTACAATAACAGCTATCATGCCAGCATTCAAATGGCACCTTTCGAGGCTTTGTATGGTAGAAGATGTCGATCGCCTATTGTGTGGCACGAGATCGGTCACTCGCAACTAACCGGTCCCGAGATTCTACAAGAAACGATTGACAAAATCCATCAAATTCGAGACAATTTGGTAAAAGCTCGGAACAGACAGAAAAGTTACGCCGATAAAAGACGCAAGCCCCTTGAATTTGAAGTTGGTGACTACGTACTCCAAAAGGTATCACCTTGGAAGGGTGTTGTCCGATTCGGCAAGAAAGGGAAACTAGCGCCTCGATATGTTGGACCTTTCAAGATTCTGGAAAGGATCGGAAAAGTCGCCTACAGACTCGAATTACCAAAGGAACTCAGTAACGTCCACCCGACTTTCCACGTCTCTAACCTCCGAAAATGCCTTGCTGATCACGATCTAATCGTACCACTCGACGATCTTCAGGTCAACGAAACATTACACTTCGTGGAAAAGCCTGTCGAAATCATGGATCGCCAAACCAAGCAACTCAGGCGCTCTCGCATCCCGATCGTGAAGGTCCGATGGGAAGGCAAACGAGGCGCGGAGTTCACTTGGGAACTTGAAAGCGACATGAAGGCCAAGTACCCGCAGTTGTTTAAATAAATAGATCTGAAGCATCAAATTGGTAAATCACGGCGTTGTGTAGCCTTCGAGCCTAATTTCGGGACAAAATTCCCTAAACAAGGGGAGGCTGTAACACCCCGTGTTTTCGAATGTCAAAGTCAAAGTCCAAGTCAACTTTGACTTTCTTTGACTGTAGATAGTCTATTTTATGTTTTAGTTGTATTATGTGGAGTAAGTGTTGTAATCAGCAAGAATCGAAGTAATCGAATGTGTTAACGCGAACCGATCTACGACTATGAATAGTAGGAAGTAACAATGCGATAAAGTTAATCAATCAATAATCAAGTTAATCGAATCATCAATCGAACTCAAGACTCGAATTATGCGAATTGTGGTATTGTTATACGTGCGTGTGTGTGCCTTATGTGTTACTTGTGCATGTTTACTTTACGTTTGGTGTGGTATTCAAGCAAAACAATCGAAAATCAAATCGAAACTCGAAAAGCAATCGAACTCAATCGAAAATGACATCGAAACGTGACCTATAGAAGATTGTATGTTAGATATAGTGGTTGGGATTAAAAGTAATTTGACTAGGAACCCTATTGTATTCGTATCATCGTCCATCGAAATCGAAACGTCGAAAATCGTCGCAAAATACTCAAAGTGTGTCGCGGATCGAACGGGAAGCATCCTGATCGAACAGGCCAGCCGATCGGCTAGCATCTTGCCAGCCGATCGAGCAGCCCACTCGATCGGAGCTCCTGGCCGATCGGCTGCCACTTTCCTCTTTTGGAAGCCTATAAATAGGGCTGTCCTTGTCTTCATTTCCACTTTTGTAAAGTTCTGACCGGCCAGCTCCTATTCTTCATCTTTTCTTAGATTTCTCTCAATCCCGGTAAGTTTTCACTCTAATTCTTGTACGTTCTTGATCAATACTTGATTCTACACCTTTCTATCTTTCAAAACTTAGATTCTAACCGTGAAATCACCAAGATCTAAGTGTTCTTTAGTGATGTCATCATAGTGTTCTTCAAGAACACCAAACTTTGACCTCATTCAACCATGAATAGCTTAGATCTAACCGATTTCCACATAAACAAGTTAAGATCTATCAAAGATCTAAACATCCACAAGTTGTGAAGGATTGAAAGAAGGAATCCCAACTTTCTTTCAACTCTTTTACACTCGATGCCTTCAAACGGATAGAGACGGAGCTTGAACCGGATAACTAATCATTCTAACAGTTAAAGAGGTTCAAGATTCGGATTCTATCTAGGAGGTTCACCGACGATGGGTTAAACTCTAAGCCGACGTTCCGAACCGCCCAATGGACGGACCTGGGTGATTCCTGTCCGAGCCAGAGAGACGGGTAAGAACGAAGGTATCATAGTTCAACTCGTTATCAAACTACCTCGATAAAATGACAAGTAACCAAACGACCAAGTGTTAGACGAAAGGCCGACCAGGTCAGACTTGCTGGCCGAACGGCTAGGCTGATCGAACAGCCCAGCCGATCGGACACACCAGCCGATCGACCGGGCCAGCCGATCGGCTAGCACATGGCGTCTCACTTTTCCAAACTTTTGAGGTATAGTATTGACGAAGTAGTGTTCGATCGAGTGACATTCAGTTGAGGACTAATTCCGAAGTTCCTAGCCGATCGAACGAACCGTTCGATCGATCGACTTGAAAGGTAGGAACACTTCAGTGTTCTCAAATGCTGCAACGAAAACTTCAAAAGTTCAAATCCTCAAACACAAACACACCAGAGGAAGAAACCATCCACTCGAATGGCCCAGCCGGTCGAGCCTACCGGCCGATCGAACAGGACTGTCCAACCGGACATACCAGCCGACCGAACAGCCCGTTCGATCGAACCTGCCGTTCGATCGACCAGCCCATTCGATCCATCCACACTTGTTTACGTGCCTGGTTATGCGTAAACTATCATATCATAAACAAACACAAACTATTTGAACGCTAACCATTTTGCATGTGCTACTTGACTAAATGAATGCTGTTTATTATGTTTACACGTGGAGTGCTATCTACCTGCCTTAGCAACATAGTACTATAGTTTGGACTCAGCACCCGTTCAACGGGGGTTGTTAAGGACAATTACTTGCATGGATTACGGTGGTAATCATGTATTGTGAACCGTCTCAGACGGTCAACCCGCAGTCGTTGGTACCGATGGTCCCATGTCGATAATTAACATGCATCGTTTTCCTCTGTGTACGTGCCTGGTTATGCGTAAACTATTCGAACTCTATATATGCTATTACCAAACTTGTGTGCTCACCTTTACATTTTATGTATTGACTTTATTTTAACGTATGTGACAGGTGCTTAAGTTGCTAGGATGCTTAGGCGCGTGGTGATGAAATCGAGGCTAGGGAGTCTAGAAATAATAAACAATTGTCTGTAATAATAATTGAATCTGAGTTGTCGGAACGGAATTATTTGCCTAGTTGCTTTCTATGATAACTTGTTTATTTATTTGGGATACGGTATGGGACGTATCATTTAACTGAATTTGTAATAATAGTTGTTGTGGAAACTTCTAGACAATCTGTTTCGCTCAGTGCCGCGCCCTGATGATTCCGCCATCGGTTGGGGTGTGACACTTTTGTTGCAGAACACGCTTCCTTTTTTTTCCTTGCTTCGGCACAGACTTGACTTTGACTTGGTTGAAAGAACAGTTCATACTTACTTGAAATTCTATTATCTGTAGCCATAATTTCAAATATCTGAATGAAGAAGATTGTTGAGTACTCAATAAAAAGACTTTCAAAGTATTTTGAAAATGGTTTGAATTATTTGACTTATTTGAAAAAGAAAGCTATATTATTAGGGGGTAAAATGTAAGTTCCTTATCTCAATGGCGGTAAAATGTAATTTATTATCCCAATGGCGGTTTACCTTTTTACATAGAGGCAGATAGAAACATACTTTACCTTTTTAACGACTCTCCAAATCCCCTTTACAAAATTGTTTGTCTGATCTCATAAAAAGTGCTTTAAGTTTTAATCACCGATGTCCATTTGAAATATTGAATCACTCCACTTGAATTCTTCTTACTTTTGACATCATCAACAACTTCGATCAAGGTATAATAATATTTATTAAAATTTGTATATACATTAGTTTCATATGCACATGATGAACAACTGTTATGAAGACTGTTCTCAATGTATTGCATGTTTTAGATGATATATCAATTTAATTTTACAAGCCTTTTTATTTTTTATAATGTTTCTGATTTGAAGTTTTGTTCGATATGGTGTTACATTTGGATTCTTGAAAGCAATCGATAAGGTATATTTTGTTATTTTTCTTAATTTATATTAAAGAATATGATTAAATGACAAATCTTTTATTTATTGACTTGCATCCAAAAAAAGTTATTGAGAGTGGTACTCGATTCTACAGTTTTTAGAAGAATCTTTATTTATTGTTATACTCTAGATAAATCGATAAATATTAAATGCGTTATCTGAATGACATAGATATGTTAAACATTGTTGGTTCACATTTGTTATCACATTCTTTATAAATAATGAAGTATCTGATAAAATACATTGTCTCATTTTTTCTTTGATTTTTAACCAGAAACACAATATCTTGGAAGATGTCTTTTTATAAATATTTGGATTCTCTTAATTCCAAAATCTTGGTAAGATTATTACATTAAAACCATTTTCTACAGTTTTATTGTTAACAATTAATTCACATATAACATTTGCCAATACTTAAATACTTGAACTCAACAGATAATACCACAAAACTTTGCAAACAATCATTTACTCAAAGAAGTTCCTGGTAACGTTGGCGTTATAGAGTGTGTAAACGGTATGAGATGGGATTACCGATTTTCAAAACACAATGGAACTTTTGCTCTAACAGAAGGATGGTCCTCAGTTGTCTCTGACCTTTCATTAAAAGAAGGATGTCTGTTGGTATTTAAAAAAACTGCACCATATACATACCTGCTGACACCTTTTGAAAAAGTTCATCATTATCCAACAAAACTTCCAATGATTTCTATGTTCACATCAATATCGTTTGAGAGGAAGTTCGGATGTATGGATTCATTCTCCCATAGTTTTACTGATGTTTGTAAAGACGTTGTAACACCTCGAAAAATTTCGTCCAATAATGTCTTGACACGTGTCATAAGGTTCCGTTATGTGAAAACATACTTTAGAGGGACTAAAAGTGACAAACGGTGAAAACTATGGAACGTAAGGGTCCAAAGTGTCAACAATGGATAAATAGGCTCTATGATAACCCTACATAATGTTTATAACCTTAGACGGATGGTTCATGGATCATACGACGCGGAAATTGCACAAAAGTGAAGTATTGCAAACTATAGGGGCCAAAAGTGTCAACATGTTTAATTTATACCTCTGAGTGAACTTTTGGCAGACCCGAAGCTTTGTAAAGCTAAAATATACTCACTAGAATATGTGGTAAAAATTTCATGAAGTTTCGTCAACGTATGAGAAAGTTATGGCCAAAACCGTACTTGAAGGACTAAAAGCGTCAACGTCGAATTTCAGGGCTTTCCGGTTGAGCGCAAAATGTTCCGAGGACATTTCCATGTTGGTAAAAGTCCTAAGGTTCTTAGAAACCAAGTTTGGGGGTTTACGGGTCGAGGAAAGTAGCCGAAACAACGCATACAAGACCAGGGACCAAATCTGCCAAAAATGAAAGTTATTTGGCTGATCAGAGGGTCAGGCGACCCGCCTGGACATGCCCAGGCGGGCCGCGTGGGACTGCCAGGTGCAGAAGTCGCGGATTTGGGTAATTTGGGTCCGAATCTGAGTGCTAACCAGCTTGCAACACCTCCATTTGCTCCAATTAAATTGCATGCATGCCTACTACTACAGTAACCTCTAAATTCCTCCATATATTGATCAAAGAGCTCATTTCTTGGGCATTTCCTTTGTGATCAAGAGCTCTCAACTCTCAAGAACATTCAAGGCAACTTTCTGGAGCAAATCTGAACGACAAGGCAACATCCTAGTATTAACTAAACATAAATAGGACCCTTGTAAGCTCTCAATTCAATCTTTAATCCGTTCTTGTTGTGATTATTGCTAAAAGTCAAACTATTTGTTCATAAGCTTTGACTTTCTGATTAAATAAGTTTCAATCAGTCATTTCTCGAATTGAAACATGATTTATGTTGGTAATATTATGGGAAATAAACCCTCAAAAGGGTACTCTCTGATTCCCACTACATGCATGCTAAATGTCGAGTCAAACCTATTTCTAAAAAGTCAACAGAAGCAATTTTTGTGAAAAATGACATGAATAATGATATAGATGACATGCAATCTGTTTGATCTTCATAGAAAGCTTTATTATGAATATAAGAATGTATTTTACCACGATCAACTCGACGATCTTTAGTGTAAACCCGGATTGGAACCGAAAGTCTTAATAAACGACTTTTTCGTAAACTATCGGTTCGGATCCGTACATGCATGTGTGAGATCTGTATTTTAGAGCATTTTCGACCATTGGCATTTTAGTTAAACTTTCTGGAAATTTTATGTCATAAGTCTATGCTTAGCCGATTCAAATGCATGTTTCCGATTTATGCATAAAGTTGACTATTTTGCCCTTTTTGATATAAAACGTGACTTTTGGAAAAGTGAAAGAGTAGAAATCTTTATTTCTAATATATAAACTTGCACCGAAAATTTCGGATCAGTTGGTGGTCCAGATTGTGAGTTATGGCCATTAGCGTAAAACTATATTATAAATTTACATAAACGGTCCTTTTCGCGTAGAACCCGTTTCTGGCCACGTTTTGATACGAAACTCTTTACCAACAGAAGTAATATAATATTCTGGGAATTTTGATGATTTTTAATTAATTTTTGGCTGAACGGATCCTAGATCGCCTAGTCAATTCGGCATATGTCGGTTTTGACCGTTTTAGCCATAAAATGAGTTTTACACATCCTTTTGACCCGAAACCTTTTTCTACTGATTTTATATGATGAATAAATTATTTTAAGTATTCTGGAAATATAAAAATCTCAGATTTAATTTGAAAACCCGAAAACGCCCTTAGATCGCATATTTAGCGTTTTAAGCGCATAGTAAGCGTTATACTTGTTTTAAACATGTAAGACTTATACCTACTGATGTAATTAGCCTATTTTCATATAATAACAGTAAGTATAAGTATATGATCTCAGATTTCCAGTTTTTGGCATTTTTAGCCCTTGTGAAATTACTAAAATACCCCTACGGTGCATAGCTTGGTTTTAAATGATAAATTTGGTATATGGGTCATACCCTACTGATATAATATGTTATATTAAGTATATTTACTGTATGAACCAGACCCTAAACTCAGATTTCTAATTTGACTCTTTTACAATCTTTTAAATGACCAAAATGCCCTCCTAAGGCATAAATTGAGTTTAAAATTATTCCGGGCAATATAGAACATAACTTACTGATGTTATATCATAATTAAAGCATATTATATCAGGGAACTTGCATTTGAATCATTGGTCTACCCGTATCGCCCTTTTCGCGTTCGGTTCGGTTTACGTAACTAGTTTGCGTAAATTGACCGAAACGGGTCAAACAATATCATTTTTGTCTCAAAATCCAGAGTGTATTTAGTATACCCATATTATACAAGTATTCAAACTTGTCGGGTCTAAATCACGTTCTATCCGGTCTCCGCTTAATCATGCGCTTGAACCGTATATTTCCTTAAAACTAACCGGTCTAAGCTTAGGCTTAAATTAAAGACCCGTTAGTATTCTAATTGGTTATTTATACCATCGTTCCAGACTAGAGCCTTCCGGTAAATTGTACCTACGCTTACTTAAGTGAATACGGCTGAGTTATTATAATTCTTGCTATTTAAGACAGGAGCTAGCTCAGGTAAATACTCTTAACTTATTTTCCCTATTACGGGCTTGGGATACGGTAATATAAATACCGCATGGTCAGGTATGGGATTCGAAGACCAATGTGTCGGGAAATTCAAATAACCTGTTTTAATTCGTATTGCTTGACTGAAACATTGGGGGTTAATGCGACCGTGTCCTGGATATCCTTGACTCATTAAATTGCAATGGCCACGACCTAAGCACGGGGTGTAGGCATACACCTGACAGATGCTTCATGCTTATTATTTGATTATACCCAATATGGGATTCCCAATAAGGGAATAGTGGTGTGTCGGTTAATCTTGAACCGGCATAGGACCGGGCCCCGTATGTAGAGCAAGTTATGTAAAACTGATAACATGAGATATAGTTTGTCCCAAGTATAAAAGATTAATATTGCCTTGTGCATCTTAATCAAGTGTCAAAATAGTTTTGTGCCTTGTGCGCCTAAACCAATTTTCATAAACTCTTTTCAAATGAGTCAGTTGAGTGTATTTACCAGTGAAAACTGACGTATTTTCCAAAGTCTAAGTGACAGGTACAAGTACGTAATAGGCTGGAAGCTGCTCAGGGCGTTAGTAAGGAATCTTGCAAGTTCTAGGCGTCTAAAGTCTGTTGAACATTTATCTTATTTTATTTGATCCGCCTGTGGATCCGTTTCAACTACTTGTGATATTAAATATTACGTTTATGTAAAGTTGAAATGAATCTATTTCTGCTTCCGCTGTGCATTTATATATTGTGTTGTTTGACTATGATGTTATCAACTACGTCACGTTACCCCCACCGGGCCCACCGGTGACACGTGGAAATTCGGGGTGTGACAGGTTGGTATCAGAGCCAACGCTGAGTGAATTAAACACTATCCTAATGTGTTTAATCTCAGTGACACAATTGCACATACTTGAGTCTATACTTAACATAGGAATACTCCCGATTCTAATCTGGAATTTACTGCTTCCAATTATTTTATATATTGGATACGTCGCCAAGCGAAGGAGCCGTAATAGGAGTTCTCCACACCTGGAGCCCCGAGATGCTGAGCTTCGTACCGCGGCTAAAATGAAACGAACATCCAAGGAGAAAGCATTCATTAATAAGATGAAGAAGAAACTCCTTTTACTGAAGATCGTTTCCTTATTAGTCCTTACAAGGACATATTTATCTTTCAGTCCTTACGAGGACAACATTATTCCTTTCAAGTCCCGCTTAGGGCAACTTTATGCTTTTACTATTATATAATGAAATGATTACGTTTGGACTTTCATTCTAAATATGAAATATTAAATAAATGGAAAATATCAATTTTTATTTGATTTGCCATCTAACAAGAATCCTAGTAAGGTAAAACCTAGCTTGAATGTCTTAATAAAAGGCCTGGCCAATATGGTAAAACCTGGTTGAAAAGATTCAAATCTCTGTTAACATATGTAAACATGTTAACACTCCTGGCTAAGCGTGACCGTAAAATCACACAAGCCACTCTTTTTATAAATTATCTACAGAGTATATCTGTATACAAGTCTGATAATGACTTGATGCCTACGGGTAATAAATTTGAAAATTGGGATTTATTTAAAATTCCCTGCAAGTAAAATAGCCATCCATTAGTGATGTAGTGCCTACGGGCCAAACTTATTAAACATCCAGTAGTGATGTAGCGCCTACGGGCCATACTAATTGTCATATAAGACAAAAGGCAGTGGTGGTCTATGACTCCCTGTCAAGAAAAAGGTAATGAACTAGGTTCAAACCTCAAGGCTTCGATTCTCTGAAATCCTAGCTTATAATTTATAAATGTCCTCGTGACTAAGCCTTTGTGCTATTACTAAATGCCTTGATCCCAGACGATCATGGCTTATAAATTAAACTTGTCCACGTGACTAAGCCTTTTGTGCTATTACTAAATGCCTCGATCCCAGACGATCATGGCTTATAAATTAAACTTGTCTACTCGACTAGGCCATTTGTGCTATTACTCACTTATAAATTAGGATTCATGATAAAAATCCTGAATAAAATAAACTTTATTCCTTTTTTGTTAAGTGTATGTATTAAAGGAGAATCTTAAAAGGTTTGACCTAGCTTGAATGTCATTGAAGACCTTGCTAAGACGGTAAAACCTGATTAGAAGAGATTCAGATCCTGATTAACACTTGAAAACGTGTTAACACTCCCGACAACAGTGATGCGATAAAATCGCGATTGTCACCTTTATATTAGGGACTTCCAAACCCCTTAATTAGCCTATATGATCGATAGGAATCATGGCTAATGAACGTCGAACATGATGTACACATCTAAACATCCACTGGGATGTATACCTACGGGCAAAGATGCATACATGAAAACGATAGTATTATTTCATAACTTCTTATTAAGACAATGAATTATGAAATTTTCCGATCCAGAGGAATCATTGATTATGTATTAAAAATTTCCCTAGTGACAAGGCTTCTGTGCCATCAAAAAGTCCTATGGAACAAGCCGTTGTGCTATATAAGATGTCGCTATGACATTGACAGTCGTGATTTATGTCCCCTGTCTAGTAAGTATAAAGGATTTATTCCATTTAAGCGCCAAAGATGGTTTATTTAAAATCTAGGCAAAACATGATCAATAAACTAAATACTATCTATTAGCCTATATGGTTTGTTTGCACCATGGCTATTTGAATTATCAAGTTCGACAATTCCCTATAATTAAGTAAGCTATTACTTCATGGTTAGTTGGCCTTCAAGGCTTCACCATGGCTGACTCCTCTGGGGCTCACAATCATCTAGTTAGTCAGAATGATGTACATTGACTAGCCTTTGTGGCAAATAAATTATCTTCCACAAGATGACGGTTGTAGTCTTTGACTCTCTGTCCAAAGGTGAAGAACTATGTTCGAACCTTAAGATCTCTGATTCAATAGGATTGCAGCTTATATTGATGCCTTAAGTGCCATATTTTGTATGTCCTTTGTGACAAGGCCTTCGGGCCTATGATTATTAATGCCCTTCATGGCAAGCCTTCCAACTATCTAAAGATTGTCGTTATGACAAGGACAGTTGTGACATTGTGATCCCCAGTCAATAGGTAATGGACTCGGTCCAAACCATAAACGCAATTGATGGTCCTTTTTGACCTAGGCTAAATATAATTGACATACTTTCTAGTAGTATACTATAAGGAAGTTATAAACCTAACAGCCATTATGGTTTAGTGATACCATGACTTTATAAATCATCCGTTACGATAATTCCATAATAACTTGCATCTAAGCATATGTTATTTTGGTGTTAGTACCAAAGCTCCAGAATGGAGGTTTCCGACGAAGCACACAGCAATGCAGCGGCTAAAAACAAGGATGCAAATATAAATATAAATGTTAATGGCACTACTCTTCAGGCCTTGATTAGCGCAGCAATTAGTGAAGTTGTGGATAAGGTACTTGAGAACAAAAAGGAACCGAGTGTCACTCACTCAAAGATCCAAACGGAAACGCATACATCAGCTCGAAAGGAGAGCTCCGTTCACTCTTCAGATGAAAAGAGCGAACCTCAGGAGTTAGTACTCTATGATAAGCCCCGTTCAACTGAGGGCGGGTGCACCTACAAATATTTCGTCTCATGCAAACCCAGAGATTTCAATGGCGAAAAAGGAGCAATTGATGCTATGGAATGGCTTGAGGAAATGGAAACGGTTGTGGACATCAGCGATTGTGCTGATAAGGACGTAGTAAAATTCGTTTCACAATCTTTTAAAGGAGAGGCTCTTGTATGGTGGAAGGCCATGATGCAGTCCACGGGGAAAATTCCCCTATACCTTATGGGATGGTCCAAGTTTGCGGACCTTATCAAAGAAAACTACTGTCCACAACACGAAGTGGAAAAGGTGGAGACAGAATTTCTGAATCTCACAATGAAAAACCTAAATTGTCAGCAATATGTTACCGACTTCAACTCCCTATCTAGACTGGTACCCTACTTAATTACCCCGGAACCAAAACGCATTGCGTGTTTCATCGGTGGTTTAGCACCAGAAATAAAAGGGGATGTTAAGGCTTCAAGGCCAATCAACTATAGATCAGCTGTAGATCTATCCTTGTCTCTCACTCTAGATGTAGTGAGACAAAAGTCGTTCATGAATGAAACTAATGACAAAAGACAAAGGGAGGAGGATAACTCTCAGAATCCTAAGAAGAGCAAATCCAAGCTCAACAATAACCAACAGGATTCCAACAAAAAGCCTACATGCAAAACCTGTAA
The DNA here is from genome assembly GCF_002127325.2 of Helianthus annuus. Classification (NCBI taxonomy): domain Eukaryota; kingdom Viridiplantae; phylum Streptophyta; class Magnoliopsida; order Asterales; family Asteraceae; genus Helianthus; species Helianthus annuus. The sequence goes on along the minus strand of NC_035447.2, from coordinate 40,084,285 downwards.
AAGAAGACATTGGGGGCAGTGTCGATTAAGCCAAAAGATAAAGCAATGTGGCATCTGTAAAAGAACTGGCCACCAGTCCCACGAATGTAGGGACATGAAGGATGCAAACTGTTTCAGCTGTGGTGAAAAGGGGCACATCAGTACTAATTGCCCTAAGGCTGCCAAGAAAGGAGCAGCTAGGTCTGGAAAGGATAAGAAAGGAACCACCTGGACTACCGGTTGAATACCTGAGACGGTGCACATCGATAATAGCATTAGGTACGTCCTATACCATTTAGCATTGATAATGACTGCCAAGTATTTTTGCATTGATGCAAGGGATAATAAACCTTTAGCAAACCATAAGCTTAGCAAACTCTGGATTACATTCATAAGGACTTCATATATTAAATATGAGGTATAACTTACCAGTGGAATCTTTAATGACCTCTATCCCATCCTCGGAGATAATCCTTTCATAAGAATCTGGAGTACTCTCCCCCAGAAAGAGTACGACAATATATACTAATTATTTTATTTTATTATTTTTCTCATTGTTTTCTATCGTCTGCGAATGCCAAACTATGTTTGATAAAGAGTACCATATGAGGATTTGCGTATCCTAGTGTGTCCCATAGATTGCTTCCATGCCTGATCAGTATGGAGGTTTAATGCATGGGATCCCCGAAGATATTCCAATGGTCATATTGTACTAAAGTCGACTAGTAGTATTCAAAGGAGATATCCAATATAAAAATGTCCTTATAAGTGTCTCTACTTAGGGCATCCTTGCAATGGTAAGAGGAATGTGTCATTTATCTGACACCGACAGCGATAGATGAGCCAAAGCCTGAGAATGCGGAAATCTCTGACATCTCTATGTGTCATAATTAGCTTCTTTATAAGAATTACCATGGTTACCTTCTGAGAAGCAAGAGGATGTTAGGACAAACATCCCGCTTAGAGCTGCAGTTATTGTAAGAATCTTATATCTGTTGTTACCAACGAAATAGGAAGAACTAAGAGCCAAATAAATAAGTTTTGGATAAGGTTTTGTAAAGCCAAAATTCGAGGTTCTAGGAACTCCGATTTTTAGTAAATAAGAAAGACGGTTCATCTTGCTTATGCATTGATTACCGCAACCCTATTTAGGCAATAACTAGGAATCCCCAATTGCTGCCAGGATCGTCGATTTATTCGACTAGCTGTAAGGAACAACTATTCTTTGAGATTAGTCAAGCAGTGGTTGGAATAACCATATCGCCTTAAGATAAGCTTTTCGGTAATAGTCGTTATATAAGTATCAACGCTGCTCCTTTGGGAGACCTTGTATAGATAAGATGTTAAACATCTATTGCTAGGCAGAGAATTGGTAAGTCCAATTATCAGGATCTAAAAGTTGCCTTGGGAACAACGAATAAGATCGAGCAAATCCATAACCATCTATAAGTTGCCAGTATTCGACAGAGAATCAAGGATTCATGGAATTAGCAAACCTCCTAAGTTCTTGTTAAGAGATAAGGTTCGACAAAAGATATCACCCTGGAAAGGTGTGCCAATCTGTTAAATTGTCAGGCTAGTAAGCTCTGAATATATGAAATCATTCGAGGTAATCGAATATATCAAGATCAAATAACTTATGAGCTAAAACCTATTTAAGGAGCTTGGTGGAGCTCGCGATGTATGGCACCCTAAGGATTTAAGGATATGTTCCGCCAATAAGTCAAGGAACACTATCACGTAACGGTTGGCAGACGGACAGACAGAGTGAGCGTACCATCCAAACATTGGAAGACATGCTTCGAGCATGTGTGATTAATTTAGGTGGCAGTTGGGATAACCGCCTACCCTTGATAGAATTCTCCTATAAAAATAGCTACCATACTAGTATTAGGGCCGCGCCTTTTGAGGCCTTATACGGTAGGAAATGTAGATCGCCTATATGTTGGGCAGAAGTTGGAGATGTCCAATTATTAGGACCAGAAATCGTTTTCAAGACGACAGACAAGATCGTTCAGATTCGCGATCGTTTGAAAGCTGCCAGGGATAGGCAGAAAAGTTATGCGGACCCAAAGCGCAAAGATTTTCACTGCAATGTAGGTGAAAAAGTATTGCTTAAAGTATCGCCCTGGAAGGGTGTGATGAGATTTGGAAAGAAAGGCAAGCTGAGCCCGAGATACATAGGACCTTTCGAGATTATCGAACGTGTCGGGTCAGTCGCTTACAAGTTAAACTTGCCTGAAGAGCTTAGTGCTATTCATAATGTGTTCCATATCTGTAATTTGAAGAAGTGTTTCGCTGACGAATCACTGATTATACCGCATACAGATATGCACATAGACGAAAGTCTGAAATTTGTGGAAAAACCTTTGTCAATTGAGGATCGACAGGTAAAGAAGCTTCGAAGGAAGCACGTGCCTATTGTTAAGGTCAAATGGGATGCCCGTAGAGGTCCCGAATACACGTGGGAAGTGGAATCCACGATGAAAGAAAAATATCCCCATTTGTTTGAATAAATCTCGGGGTCAAGATTTCTTTTAAGGGGGTGAGGATGTAACACCTCGAAAAATTTCGTCCAATAATGTCTTGACACGTGTCATAAGGTTCCGTTATGTGAAAACATACTTTAGAGGGACTAAAAGTGACAAATGGTGAAAACTATGGAACGTAAGGGTCCAAAGTGTCAACAATGGATAAATAGGCTCTATGATAACCCTACATAATGTTTATAACCTTAGACGGATGGTTCATGGATCATACGACGCGGAAATTGCACAAAAGTGAAGTATTGCAAACTATAGGGGCCAAAAGTGTCAACATGTTTAATTTATACCTCTGAGTGAACTTTTGGCAGACCCGAAGCTTTGTAAAGCTAAAATATACTCACTAGAATATGTGGTAAAAATTTCATGAAGTTTCGTCAACGTATGAGAAAGTTATGGCCAAAACCGTACTTGAAGGACTAAAAGCGTCAACGTCGAATTTCAGGGCTTTCCGGTTGAGCGCAAAATGTTCCGAGGACATTTCCATGTTGGTAAAAGTCCTAAGGTTCTTAGAAACCAAGTTTGGGGGTTTACGGGTCGAGGAAAGTAGCCGAAACAACGCATACAAGACCAGGGACCAAATCTGCCAAAAATGAAAGTTATTTGGCTGATCAGAGGGTCAGGCGACCCGCCTGGACATGCCCAGGCGGGCCGCGTGGGACTGCCAGGTGCAGAAGTCGCGAATTTGGGTAATTTGGGTCCGAATCTGAGTGCTAACCAGCTTGCAACACCTCCATTTGCTCCAATTAAATTGCATGCATGCCTACTACTACAGTAACCTCTAAATTCCTCCATATATTGATCAAAGAGCTCATTTCTTGGGCATTTCCTTTGTGATCAAGAGCTCTCAACTCTCAAGAACATTCAAGGCAACTTTCTGGAGCAAATCTGAACGACAAGGCAACATCCTAGTATTAACTAAACATAAATAGGACCCTTGTAAGCTCTCAATTCAATCTTTAATCCGTTCTTGTTGTGATTATTGCTAAAAGTCAAACTATTTGTTCATAAGCTTTGACTTTCTGATTAAATAAGTTTCAATCAGTCATTTCTCGAATTGAAACATGATTTATGTTGGTAATATTATGGGAAATAAACCCTCAAAAGGGTACTCTCTGATTCCCACTACATGCATGCTAAATGTCGAGTCAAACCTATTTCTAAAAAGTCAACAGAAGCAATTTTTGTGAAAAATGACATGAATAATGATATAGATGACATGCAATCTGTTTGATCTTCATAGAAAGCTTTATTATGAATATAAGAATGTATTTTACCACGATCAACTCGACGATCTTTAGTGTAAACCCGGATTGGAACCGAAAGTCTTAATAAACGACTTTTTCGTAAACTATCGGTTCGGATCCGTACATGCATGTGTGAGATCTGTATTTTAGAGCATTTTTGACCATTGGCATTTTAGTTAAACTTTCTGGAAATTTTATGTCATAAGTCTATGCTTAGCCGATTCGAATGCATGTTTCCGATTTATGCATAAAGTTGACTATTTTGCCCTTTTTGATATAAAACGTGACTTTTGGAAAAGTGAAAGAGTAGAAATCTTTATTTCTAATATATAAACTTGCACCGAAAATTTCGGATCAGTTGGTGGTCCAGATTGTGAGTTATGGCCATTAGCGTAAAACTATATTATAAATTTACATAAACGGTCCTTTTCGCGTAGAACCCGTTTCTGGCCACGTTTTGATACGAAACTCTTTACCAACAGAAGTAATATAATATTCTGGGAATTTTGATGATTTTTAATTAATTTTTGGCTGAACGGATCCTAGATCGCCTAGTCAATTCGGCATATGTCGGTTTTGACCGTTTTAGCCATAAAATGAGTTTTACACATCCTTTTGACCCGAAACCTTTTTCTACTGATTTTATATGATGAATAAATTATTTTAAGTATTCTGGAAATATAAAAATCTCAGATTTAATTTGAAAACCCGAAAACGCCCTTAGATCGCATATTTAGCGTTTTAAGCGCATAGTAAGCGTTATACTTGTTTTAAACATGTAAGACTTATACCTACTGATGTAATTAGCCTATTTTCATATAATAACAGTAAGTATAAGTATATGATCTCAGATTTCCAGTTTTTGGCATTTTTAGCCCTTGTGAAATTACTAAAATACCCCTACGGTGCATAGCTTGGTTTTAAATGATAAATTTGGTATATGGGTCATACCCTACTGATATAATATGTTATATTAAGTATATTTACTGTATGAACCAGACCCTAAACTCAGATTTCTAATTTGACTCTTTTACAATCTTTTAAATGACCAAAATGCCCTCCTAAGGCATAAATTGAGTTTAAAATTATTCCGGGCAATATAGAACATAACTTACTGATGTTATATCATAATTAAAGCATATTATATCAGGGAACTTGCATTTGAATCATTGGTCTACCCGTATCGCCCTTTTCGCGTTCGGTTCGGTTTACGTAACTAGTTTGCGTAAATTGACCGAAACGGGTCAAACAATATCATTTTTGTCTCAAAATCCAGAGTGTATTTAGTATACCCATATTATACAAGTATTCAAACTTGTCGGGTCTAAATCACGTTCTATCCGGTCTCCGCTTAATCATGCGCTTGAACCGTATATTTCCTTAAAACTAACCGGTCTAAGCTTAGGCTTAAATTAAAGACCCGTTAGTATTCTAATTGGTTATTTATACCATCGTTCCAGACTAGAGCCTTCCGGTAAATTGTACCTACGCTTACTTAAGTGAATACGGCTGAGTTATTATAATTCTTGCTATTTAAGACAGGAGCTAGCTCAGGTAAATACTCTTAACTTATTTTCCCTATTACGGGCTTGGGATACGGTAATATAAATACCGCATGGTCAGGTATGGGATTCGAAGACCAATGTGTCGGGAAATTCAAATAACCTGTTTTAATTCGTATTGCTTGACTGAAACATTGGGGGTTAATGCGACCGTGTCCTGGATATCCTTGACTCATTAAATTGCAATGGCCACGACCTAAGCACGGGGTGTAGGCATACACCTGACAGATGCTTCATGCTTATTATTTGATTATACCCAATATGGGATTCCCAATAAGGGAATAGTGGTGTGTCGGTTAATCTTGAACCGGCATAGGACCGGGCCCCGTATGTAGAGCAAGTTATGTAAAACTGATAACATGAGATATAGTTTGTCCCAAGTATAAAAGATTAATATTGCCTTGTGCATCTTAATCAAGTGTCAAAATAGTTTTGTGCCTTGTGCGCCTAAACCAATTTTCATAAACTCTTTTCAAATGAGTCAGTTGAGTGTATTTACCAGTGAAAACTGACGTATTTTCCAAAGTCTAAGTGACAGGTACAAGTACGTAATAGGCTGGAAGCTGCTCAGGGCGTTAGTAAGGAATCTTGCAAGTTCTAGGCGTCTAAAGTCTGTTGAACATTTATCTTATTTTATTTGATCCGCCTGTGGATCCGTTTCAACTACTTGTGATATTAAATATTACGTTTATGTAAAGTTGAAATGAATCTATTTCTGCTTCCGCTGTGCATTTATATATTGTGTTGTTTGACTATGATGTTATCAACTACGTCACGTTACCCCCACCGGGCCCACCGGTGACACGTGGAAATTCGGGGTGTGACAGACGTGTTGGTAAGTTTTGGTATTTTAATCCAATACTTAAATGTTACTATAGTAATTAGTGATATATTTGTTAATTTTACTGTACCTTTGTTTGATTTCATAATTTTATATGTTTTTGTTCAGCTAATACCCAAAGAGTTAGTCAACGTCAGTATTGGAGTTGGTAAACTTAAAGAGACATTTAAGATCTATGTGAATCAGTGGGACTCTTTTGATGTACTACTTCAACGTGATCCTCTTCGGAATTCTTACTTTATAACCGATGGATGGGAAAAGGTTGTACACTACATGGGTATGCAAACAGGAATTGTACTTGTTTTAAGATGCGCAGCGGATTACATCTTTCTGCTTACTGCCTTTGATTTGAATGGATGTGAGATTATTGCACCAAAATCCAATGACAGTCCGATAGACGATACTTCCTCACCCAATTTGGAAGTTCCTCAAATTACCGAGGATCTGCAACACCAGCCGGATGTTGAAGAATCCAATGACACAGATTCTGATAGTGATTATGTTGTATCGAATGAATCATCCAATGATATCAACGATGCAGATTTTGATGCTGCTGTCTCAGATTATGAAGCTGATACTGATGAATACCCCTTACAAATCGTATGGTACTGCAGCAAACATTTTGTAAGTTTATTCTGTTAATATATTATTCCTCATTCAAAAGATGTTAAATGTTTGTTACAATTAAGCTGTAATTTTTGTTACTTTACTTAAATACATTATGTATTTCTTATTAATTATTGGTATTTTATATTTATTTTTAAGCGTCTGAATGTGAAAGTAGCTTCTTTATCAAGGATTCATAGAACATTGAAGATGACAGTTGAAAATCTGAATGGAGTTGACACTGTAATTGACTTTCAACAGGAGAAGCATGGCAAGGGATTTAGATACGCGTCTTGTCAATTCACCAAGAAGTTCACTAAGCCCAATGGTATCTACAGAAATATGAGATGCAAATTTGTCTACTCTGAAGAAAAAGCCAAGCTGATCTTAAAGAAAGTCTACAGATAGTTGTGGTTATTGGTATTATCTCATTTTAGATAAATTATGGGATGGTGATGTATCAAACTTCTATATTTTGAAAACTTACGACTTACGAATATTTAAATTATAATCATGTATTCCTATCTTATTATTTATATTAACTTATACCTTTGTTGTACATTCTCCATATATTTTAATTGGCTCTTCATGATAAATTATATATTGAATTATATTCTGTAAATTTATACACTCAACCTCTATTTAGATAAAATCTGACAAACCAAAAGCTCTGTCAAACAGAAAATCTGTTCAAGCAAAGTCTGTTGTTCCAAACAACATCTGCTGATAAACACAAGGACTGTTATAGCAAATAACATCTGCTAATAAACACAACCTCTGCTAATAAACACAACCTCTGCTAATAAACACAAACACTATTATAGCAAATAACCTCTGCTGATAAAACAACCTCTGCTAATAAACACAAAGACTGTTACAGCAAATAACCTCTGCTGATAAAACAACCTCTGCTGCTGAATATAAATACAAAAGTATCATAAAGCTAACATCTGTTGTTGAAACAAAGGTTTACAAAACATAACATCTGCTGATCATTCCACAGTATAAATTGCTAACATCTGTTGTGACTTAACAGTGATACACTTCAACAGAGGATTCAAACATCTGTTTACACACGCCTCATGATGAACATCTGCTGATAAATACCGCTCTGGTTCAAGCAAAGGTCTGCCAAAGAGAACCTCTCCTATGGACTAACAGATGATGCAGTTCAACAGAGAATGTTTAAGAGCAGTGCTTTAACAGACCACGATCAACAGATGATAATATAATAACAATAATATTCAAACTGTAGCAATTACATTTTAATAAATCTAAAGACTGTCATCGAAGCTGTAACAAAATCTAAACACCGATACACTAAACAGTGTTACACAAGAACCACCGCTTCAATTCGTTTGAAATTTCAAATTACCCTCCCTTTTAATGAGCATCAGTCGTTTGAAATTTCAATGAACATCAGCGGTTTCATAATTGAATGTGGGCCAGACCTTTGAAATTAAAAATTGGGACAGTGGTTTGGATGGCAGATCTTTGAATTATGATGTCATTGTGCTTACTCTATCGCTGCCACCTCATTGTTGGATGACATAAGAAAAACATTGTTGGACATGCTCTCTAGCCGACACATCAGCTTCTCTTATGTAATCCGCTGTAGATACTGAAGCACTGCTATTACTGAGCAGTGGTTTTCCTTTGGTTGATCAGGCCTTAGGCACATAAGTGCTACCTCTTTAACAGCTTTCATACACCAATGCAAGCATCTGAATAAACAATAAACAATCTATACAAATCAAGACAACATCAAAAGCTACAAACATATCAAACAAATTTCATAAAATCATTTTATAACCTTGATCACATTCGGAAGCAGTGCCAACGAACTCAAGACTTCAACACCAAATAACAAATCCAGTAAGATCTACCTGAAGAACATTTAGCATCCAAACTTTCAGTTCATGATAAAAAGAAAAAAATCAAAAAATATCATAATTTTAAACTACCGTTCGTCTGCATAATATTCAAATAGATACAAACCATGATGAATAAACAGACATCACCAGGTTTTCTAATTTGCATTAGGATTTCTCCTTTTTTACAAACATATCAAAATCAATCTACTCGTAATCACATGGTACACCAATGCAAGCATCTGAATAAACAATATAACAAATCAAAGACAAAATCAAAAGCTACAAACATATCAATCAAATTTCATAGAATCATGATTTATTTTAAACACACACAGACATTACCTCTTCATCAATAAAGTTGAGATCCATTTTATAACCTTGATCACATTCGGAAGCTCGGCCAATGAACTCAAGACTTCAACACCAAATAACAAATCCAGCAAGATCTACCTGAAGAACATTTAGCATACAAACCTTCAGTTTGTGATAAAAAGAAAAAATCAAAAAATATCTATTTTTAAACTACCATTCAAATCGATGATAAATGCAACGCCTCTGTCGTCTTCATCCTCTTCTCTGCATCTACAGTTTTAGAGATAGAGAGTTGAGAGAGAGTAGACAGAGAGATTGAAATGGTTTTTGAAATTATGATCAACTTTGGATTTGGGTTTGAATTTATATTTGAGAGAGAGAGAAGAATTGAAGCTCTGATGACATTAAATGCAAATTACATATCCCTATGAAGTTTTAAATTTCAAATTACCCTCTCATTTTAATGAGCATCAGTCGTTTGAAATTTCAATGAACATCAGCCGTTTTATGATTGAATGTGGGCCAGGCCTTTGAAATTAAAAGTTGGGGCAGTGGTTTGGATGGCAGATCTTTGAATTATGATGTCACTATGCTTCCTCTATCGCTGCCACCTCATCGCGGATGACATAAGAAAAGCATTGTTGGACATGCTCTGTAGCTGACACATCAGTTTTTCTCATTTCACTTGGATTTCTCATTTTATAGAAAGTATAGATATAGAGTTTTTTATTATTAAAAAAATAACAAAATATAGAGTTTAAAACCTAATAACCTTTTTTTTTTTAAATAACTCAATTATACAAAGCCAATAGCCTTATTAGTTTTAGCACATCCAAACCCATTTTCCATTTTCCATTTTCCAATTGCCATCGAACCAAACTACAAATTAAACTTTTAAACCCGTTTAAAAGTATCTCTAACCCAACTACAAATTAAACCTTTAAACCCGTTTAAAAGTATCCAAATACGCAGCGGCAAATTAAGAATCTTGAGCATTGGATTTGGCGATCAGGGCGATAGGAGGGGGGTCATCAATCGATCTGGGGCAATCAACTAGATCAATAATATAATCTTGATCAAGCCATCAAGGGCATCAAGCGATCGATCTAGAGTATCAGGTTCAATTGAGCAAGCCTTAGGGGTGATCAGGTTTGTTTGTTTGATTAAATTGGCGTTTGGGCGATCAATCTCTTTCTCTTGAACATTTTTTTGAAAGGCGCTGATACCATTCTGTTCTAAAACCTATGATAGTATTGTGTTCTAAATTACGTTATTTTTTTGGGCATCCGAATTTGTCTATTTCCATGCTACGGCTAGGTTGGGTTATGGCCTAAACCCAGACTTATAACTGATTTTTCGGTTTTAACATTGTAATGACATAACATTTCAGTTAATTCAGTTATATATAGTTTGGGTAATTTGGTCAAGCATCCATTTACTTCTGACCTTGGACTAGGAATTCAAACTAATTATTCATAAATCTAATTATATTTTAAGTAAACACTAAGGGTGTACGGGGCGCAATCGGTGAATGGATCGGTGAAGGGTTTCCCCGATCGGGAACACCGCCGCCATCCCCGCGGGGTCCCGAATCGGGGTTGATTTTGGGTGGTGGTTCACCGCTGTAATTGTTGCGTGGATCGAGGAGGTGACCGTTGAACGGTCGACTTTTTAATAAAAAAAAAAAATTCAATTTTTTTTAAACTAATATAAATACCCAACTCATTTTCACCCTTTTTTTTATCCACAACCATCTCATTCTCTATATTTTTTTAAACTCTCCAACCACAACCATTTCACTCTTTATTTTTTATACTCTCCAACCAAACCCCATCCACTTTTTATTTTTTATACACCGAGCAATGGAGAACCGACCCCGCGAGGCCAAGAAAAAAAATAAGGGGCGGGTATCGAAACCGTCTCGAGATGGTTCGAGCGGTGCAAATGCTCAACCACAACCCCCTTACGGATACACTTCACAACCCCCGTTTTATTTCCAACAACCTCCACACCCCTCGTTTTACAACACCCAACAACCCAATTTCGGCTATTTTCAAAATTTGCTATCAATGGACGCTCCTCCTCAATCCCCCGCCTTCGACCCATATGCTTATCGTTCTCCACAAGTTCCTTCTACACGAGGAAATGTCGAACGTCCTCTACCTATTGACGAGGACGACAAGGACGATGAGGTAGTGCCCGAAACTCAAAATTTGGGCGACGACGACGAGGAATATGAATATAATGTGGACGAAGACGCGGGCAACGAAGAAGACGAGGCTCGAGAAATGGGCCCAAGTCCCATTGATGGGCGAGGAAGGTGAAGGTTCGGCACATAAAAGAAAGCCGGTTGAAGTAGACTTTTCAATACCGGATATTAACGAAGATCCCTCGCCACAAAGAGCACAACGGCGAGACAAGCGTCAAGCTACATCGTCCGAGGGAAGCTCGGCCGAGTTGGCGGCACAATTCAAAGTGTACACCGCCATGAAAGAAGCGAATGTATTTTTTTTCTAGTTTGAATGTGTTTTTTTTTTCTAGTTTGAATGTATTTTTTTTTTTTAAATTTAATGAAATGTCTTTTATATAAATTTTTAAACATCCATAATTTTAACAAAAAAAAAAAAAAAAAATTTGAACTCACCTAATAGGTGAGTGCCGCCATCAAAATGGGGAATTAGGGGAGTGTATTAGGGGAGTTGACGTGGCACCATGTGATTGGTTAGGTGTAAGATGGGGGACTCACCTATTAGGTGAGCACCCCTTACACCCTAACATTTTTTTTTGTTTTATGATGCAATATGTCAATTATAAAAAAAAATATAATGCCTTTTTGACATATCACTTAAAAATCATAAGTCAGCTATCAATTTCTCAATTCTGCTATTCCATTATTCTCTTCACCCCGAATAAAAATAGTAGTTAAAAACTATCAGAGCCAATTTATTTATTTACTATTTATACTTATGAATGATATGTTAAATAATTGTCAAATTAAAAAAAGAGTAAAATGCACGGATAGTCCCTGTGGTTTTGCAAAATAACACTTATAGTCCCCAACTTTTGAAAATTACACCGGTACTCCCTGTGGTTTAACAATTTGTTACTCGGATAGTCCCTGGAGTGGATGACGGTTAGTTTTCTCCGTTAAGTAGATGTGAAATGACAAATTTACCCTTCTTCTTCTCCCCTCAATAAAAACAAAACAACCCCACCCACCCCCCATCTTTCTCTCTCTTTCCCCCACCATTAACCACCAACTACCATCCACCTACACCACAAGTAACCACCTTCACCGTCTTCTCTCTAAACAGAACCACCTTCACCACCTCTCCATCTTCATGTTCTAATTTTAACACCCACTCACCCATCTGTATGTAAATTAGAGAAACAGAGAGAGAAATGAGAGAAAGAGAGAAGGCGGAGATGGGAGGCACCAAAACCACGGCAACTCCGACGGCGTCACCTCCATCGTAACCCGCTGCCACCACTAATTTCTTCCACCTCCCCTGACATTCGGTCCTAAAATCTCCGTCGCCCCTTTTTGGCCACCCGAACAGTTGCATATGGCGATGAAGATGGTGGTTCTGGAGACCAGAACTGATGAAGCAGTATGCACCGACTCTCCCGGTGACCCTGGCCGGTTAATTTTAACCCTACCCTATGCTAATTCAACTCGTTCTTTGATGGAATCCACTATCCAGCAGCAAATACATTATCCCCCATTTCTCGTTTTGCAGGCTGCTGTTGATTTGTTATTGATATTTCCAGATCTTTTGGAAAGGGGTTTTAATCTAAATGATGGGGGGTTTGGTTGAATCTGTTGATGAGTGTTGACATGGTGGAAGAAAAAGCAAAAACCTTAAAAAGATGGGGCAAAAACAAAAGCATAAAATTCTCTATAATAATAAGTAAGGGGTAATTTTGTCATTTTACATAGATTTAACGGAGAAAACTAACGGACATCCACTCCAAGGACTATCCGAGTAACAAACTGTCAAACCACAGGGAGCACCGGTGTAATTTCCAAAAGTTGAGGACTATAGGTGTTATTTTTCAAAACCACAGGGACTATCAGTGCATTTTACTCTTAAAAAAAAAACGTGTATATATAATTATATAATCTTTTAGTAAAAGAAGAATTTCGGAGATAAGCCATAGCCCATAGGGATAAGCTGAAAATTCATATGGTTTATTTGACTTTGACCATTCTTTCAAAAGTTTGACCAAGAAGAAAAAGAAACCAAGTAGACGAGATGAACCAAAATATAACATGTTTTTAGCAAGATTTATAATAAACCTAAGATTTTATTTGACACGTGCATTTTGACTTACCAAACTAGTTCAACTTCATGGTCCCAACAAGGTAAACACAAGTCTAACTAGGCCACTTCGACAACATTTGAAAGTGCATATCATGTTATCTACATACCCTTTTGAGGTTTTGACTTTGTAGAGATGCTCTAGAGGGTATGGAAGAGTGATAATATATATGCCTAATTGGGTCGATCATATCCTCGTTAATGAAACGGAGCCTCAAGGCTCAAGCCATTCGCGATAACATATGTAATATAGGTAAGACGGGAGGAAGACTACAATCTACACCATAACAACTATCGACAAACTCCCATATGGTCTTTTCCGACAAAACGGAACTTGCTTCTCCCATGTTAAATCTGGATGCCATTCGGATGCAAGACATGACAGATACTACAACCATACCAAGTAAAATCCCACTCATAGCAAAACTATTGGTAAGATATAGAAAGAGTAAGATATAAGCAAACGTTACCTCTATCGTAGATGATAGAGATGCTAATTCCAGAGAGACTCACTCTGACACGGGACATGACAAATAAAGAAGCAAAGAGAGAGGGAAACACATAGCGACAGATAATTGAATTTGGCGATCAGGGCGATAGGAGGGGGGTCATCAATCGATCTGGGGCAATCAACTAGATCAATAATATAATCTTGATCAAGCCATCAAGGGCATCAAGCGATCGATCTAGAGTATCAGGTTCAATTGAGCAAGCCTTAGGGGTGATCAGGTTTGTTTGTTTGATTAAATTGGCGTTTGGGCGATCAATCTCTTTCTCTTGAACATTTTTTTGAAAGGCGCTGATACCATTCTGTTCTAAAACCTATGATAGTATTGTGTTCTAAATTACGTTATTTTTTTGGGCATCCGAATTTGTCTATTTCCATGCTACGGCTAGGTTGGGTTATGGCCTAAACCCAGACTTATAACTGATTTTTCGGTTTTAACATTGTAATGACATAACATTTCAGTTAATTCAGTTATATATAGTTTGGGTAATTTGGTCAAGCATCCATTTACTTCTGACCTTGGACTAGGAATTCAAACTAATTATTCATAAATCTAATTATATTTTAAGTAAACACTAAGGGTGTACGGGGCGCAATCGGTGAATGGATCGGTGAAGGGTTTCCCCGATCGGGAACACCGCCGCCATCCCCGCGGGGTCCCGAATCGGGGTTGATTTTGGGTGGTGGTTCACCGCTGTAATTGTTGCGTGGATCGAGGAGGTGACCGTTGAACGGTCGACTTTTTAATAAAAAAAAAAAATTCAATTTTTTTTAAACTAATATAAATACCCAACTCATTTTCACCCTTTTTTTTATCCACAACCATCTCATTCTCTATATTTTTTTAAACTCTCCAACCACAACCATTTCACTCTTTATTTTTTATACTCTCCAACCAAACCCCATCCACTTTTTATTTTTTATACACCGAGCAATGGAGAACCGACCCCGCGAGGCCAAGAAAAAAAATAAGGGGCGGGTATCGAAACCGTCTCGAGATGGTTCGAGCGGTGCAAATGCTCAACCACAACCCCCTTACGGATACACTTCACAACCCCCGTTTTATTTCCAACAACCTCCACACCCCTCGTTTTACAACACCCAACAACCCAATTTCGGCTATTTTCAAAATTTGCTATCAATGGACGCTCCTCCTCAATCCCCCGCCTTCGACCCATATGCTTATCGTTCTCCACAAGTTCCTTCTACACGAGGAAATGTCGAACGTCCTCTACCTATTGACGAGGACGACGAGGACGATGAGGTAGTGCCCGAAACTCAAAATTTGGGCGACGACGACGAGGAATATGAATATAATGTGGACGAAGACGCGGGCAACGAAGAAGACGAGGCTCGAGAAATGGGCCCAAGTCCCATTGATGGGCGAGGAAGGTGAAGGTTCGGCACATAAAAGAAAGCCGGTTGAAGTAGACTTTTCAATACCGGATATTAACGAAGATCCCTCGCCACAAAGAGCACAACGGCGAGACAAGCGTCAAGCTACATCGTCCGAGGGAAGCTCGGCCGAGTTGGCGGCACAATTCAAAGTGTACACCGCCATGAAAGAAGCGAATGTATTTTTTTTCTAGTTTGAATGTGTTTTTTTTTTCTAGTTTGAATGTATTTTTTTTTTTTTAAATTTAATGAAATGTCTTTTATATAAATTTTTAAACATCCATAATTTTAACAAAAAAAAAAAAAAAAATTTGAACTCACCTAATAGGTGAGTGCCGCCATCAAAATGGGGAATTAGGGGAGTGTATTAGGGGAGTTGACGTGGCACCATGTGATTGGTTAGGTGTAAGATGGGGGACTCACCTATTAGGTGAGCACCCCTTACACCCTAACATTTTTTTTTGTTTTATGATGCAATATGTCAATTATAAAAAAAAATATAATGCCTTTTTGACATATCACTTAAAAATCATAAGTCAGCTATCAATTTCTCAATTCTGCTATTCCATTATTCTCTTCACCCCGAATAAAAATAGTAGTTAAAAACTATCAGAGCCAATTTATTTATTTACTATTTATACTTATGAATGATATGTTAAATAATTGTCAAATTAAAAAAAGAGTAAAATGCACGGATAGTCCCTGTGGTTTTGCAAAATAACACTTATAGTCCCCAACTTTTGAAAATTACACCGGTACTCCCTGTGGTTTAACAATTTGTTACTCGGATAGTCCCTGGAGTGGATGACGGTTAGTTTTCTCCGTTAAGTAGATGTGAAATGACAAATTTACCCTTCTTCTTCTCCCCTCAATAAAAACAAAACAACCCCACCCACCCCCCATCTTTCTCTCTCTTTCCCCCACCATTAACCACCAACTACCATCCACCTACACCACAAGTAACCACCTTCACCGTCTTCTCTCTAAACAGAACCACCTTCACCACCTCTCCATCTTCATGTTCTAATTTTAACACCCACTCACCCATCTGTATGTAAATTAGAGAAACAGAGAGAGAAATGAGAGAAAGAGAGAAGGCGGAGATGGGAGGCACCAAAACCACGGCAACTCCGACGGCGTCACCTCCATCGTAACCCGCTGCCACCACTAATTTCTTCCACCTCCCCTGACATTCGGTCCTAAAATCTCCGTCGCCCCTTTTTGGCCACCCGAACAGTTGCATATGGCGATGAAGATGGTGGTTCTGGAGACCAGAACTGATGAAGCAGTATGCACCGACTCTCCCGGTGACCCTGGCCGGTTAATTTTAACCCTACCCTATGCTAATTCAACTCGTTCTTTGATGGAATCCACTATCCAGCAGCAAATACATTATCCCCCATTTCTCGTTTTGCAGGCTGCTGTTGATTTGTTATTGATATTTCCAGATCTTTTGGAAAGGGGTTTTAATCTAAATGATGGGGGGTTTGGTTGAATCTGTTGATGAGTGTTGACATGGTGGAAGAAAAAGCAAAAACCTTAAAAAGATGGGGCAAAAACAAAAGCATAAAATTCTCTATAATAATAAGTAAGGGGTAATTTTGTCATTTTACATAGATTTAACGGAGAAAACTAACGGACATCCACTCCAAGGACTATCCGAGTAACAAACTGTCAAACCACAGGGAGCACCGGTGTAATTTCCAAAAGTTGAGGACTATAGGTGTTATTTTTCAAAACCACAGGGACTATCAGTGCATTTTACTCTTAAAAAAAAAACGTGTATATATAATTATATAATCTTTTAGTAAAAGAAGAATTTCGGAGATAAGCCATAGCCCATAGGGATAAGCTGAAAATTCATATGGTTTATTTGACTTTGACCATTCTTTCAAAAGTTTGACCAAGAAGAAAAAGAAACCAAGTAGACGAGATGAACCAAAATATAACATGTTTTTAGCAAGATTTATAATAAACCTAAGATTTTATTTGACACGTGCATTTTGACTTACCAAACTAGTTCAACTTCATGGTCCCAACAAGGTAAACACAAGTCTAACTAGGCCACTTCGACAACATTTGAAAGTGCATATCATGTTATCTACATACCCTTTTGAGGTTTTGACTTTGTAGAGATGCTCTAGAGGGTATGGAAGAGTGATAATATATATGCCTAATTGGGTCGATCATATCCTCGTTAATGAAACGGAGCCTCAAGGCTCAAGCCATTCGCGATAACATATGTAATATAGGTAAGACGGGAGGAAGACTACAATCTACACCATAACAACTATCGACAAACTCCCATATGGTCTTTTCCGACAAAACGGAACTTGCTTCTCCCATGTTAAATCTGGATGCCATTCGGATGCAAGACATGACAGATACTACAACCATACCAAGTAAAATCCCACTCATAGCAAAACTATTGGTAAGATATAGAAAGAGTAAGATATAAGCAAACGTTACCTCTATCGTAGATGATAGAGATGCTAATTCCAGAGAGACTCACTCTGACACGGGACATGACAAATAAAGAAGCAAAGAGAGAGGGAAACACATAGCGACAGATAATTGAAAAAAAGACAACAAAAATATCTCAAAATTTTCAAATTCAGGGCTTGGATGTAGGAGAGAACAATTACTTATACGTATAGATTCAAAGAAACACAACGTGAAGAAACGCTAGATCAAAAATTCAGAAATACGCAAGTCAATATTGTGACGCGTCCTAACATAATACCAAACGTGTGTCTTGATGGGACGAGAAATAACTTGACAATCCACGCAATCATCCACCCAAATCATTTCACTCTCGATGTGACAAGACTAAAATAATCCAGTTGACCCACAAAACATACGGGTAGATATACGACCAAACTTAATATTTAGTGTGACCCATAACCTGACGTCATGGACTGGACTAGGGGGGATGATGCGGTAACCAAGTTAGCCAAAGGCCATAGGCTTTGGCTGGACAAAGCCAAAGCACGTACAAGGCATCGAGTATGCTGACAAACATTATTAACTAACCCAGGCATCAACGCATGGGCAACTATCACCAGCCCAGCCTTTGGCTGGGGACAAAGTAACTCCGAACACCACTCTAGCAGGACAAAATATATAACAGTTACTGACAACAGTCTAAAAACATCACAGGAGTATGTATACCCCTCTCTCGGTGAGAGGGCATGCTATAGTTCTCCGATGACCGACTAATCGCCAAATTCATGCTATAGTTCTCATTATAGTTCTCTAAAAACATCCAGGCGGCAGACCTCCGATGACCGACTAATTGCCGCCTAGGCGCCGCCTAAAAACGATTTCTACAACATTGATATACATCTATAGTCAAACATTGACCATGCTCCTTTCTTTGACATATCTATTGCAAAACCATCCATTTTAAAAAAAAAAAATGTAATGTTCGATTTTCACTCACAAATATGATCATTTATATGCAGCGTATCAACAAAAATATGCAAACCACAAATTTTCAAGAATGGATCGTATCATGAAGCATAGCGTCTAAAATCATCATAGTAGTAAAAATAATACCAGTTGAACGAAGCCCAGAATCTTCAACTGCGTTCTACAAAGCTCTGAAAACATCATCGAGATTGTTGCTTAAGTAGCTCTGGCCATCATCCAACAGTTCGGATATGCTGATTAATTTATATGGTTCCCAATGTTGAATCACCATGCTTTCTTTTTCGCCGTCTTTCACAAGATTTAAAGGCCTCTTACAAAATCCAAAAACGCGCTTTATACAACCGATACCAGTTTAGAGTAGGCGAATATGTAAAACGAAAGTGAAAAGAGTGCAAACACATGTTGCCAAAACAAAAGCGCAGAGGCTTCACTAACAGCATAACCTCTCATTCTCGCAACAGCTCCCAAAAGAATCGCACTCGGGGTTGCATACTGTAACAAAAGCACGTATCTATACATCGCGTCATCGGCAATAAGAAGATGCATCTTATCAGCCAAACCAACAACTCCGATTCCAAATACTGGAAGCACCAACAATCTAGCCACAATCACACCAACCGTTGTTTTGAGTCCAAGTTTTGACACGTACGGTCCCTCAGCAAGCATACCCCCCAACACAAGCATAACCGAAGGCACCATGGCCCCACCCAAGATCTCCAAACTGTCGGTTATGAAACTGAGCGGTGCGTCACGTCCGAAAACAAAAGACTTCGCATGAGGGATCGAGCCGATGATTATAGCTAGCAGAGACGCTATTGTTGGAGGTTGAAAAATGTTCTTGATCGGAGTCTTTTCCGCAACAAGTCTAACCTTCTTAACCATTTTCGAACTTATGGGTTCCGTTCTGTTTTCAGTCACTTGTATTTCTTCGTCATTTTCATTACGCGAATAATCTTTAAACGGTTTCGTTGAAATTTCGGTCTCCTCAACGCCAGGCGGCCATTCGGCTTCAACAACCAACGGCCCGAAACCACCACCACCACCACCGCCACAACTTTCAACATTTTCTTCTTCGACAATCTCATAATACTCAACAGGAGGCTCCATCATATGATAAACAAGAGTATACACAAGAACAACCGATATCCACTGCGCGATCGACACATACGCAACACCTCGTTGGTGACAATTCGGCCCAAACGGGTTATCCTCACTATGACAAAGCGAGCCCAGTATCGCAATCGGAAGATTCCCCGTGTTCCCACACGCGGTCATAACGATCGTAAACCTCCTAAACTGCGGTGGCGGCCGACACAACAACACAACCACAACACCCAACAAGAACCCTAACAGCATACTAACTACCACATTCACAGGAACAAACCACCAGAGAAAAAGATTACGCAGCGTAATCGATCGGCCTAAATCGATGAATATAAGGCAGGGTAAAAACAGAGCAAATACTAACTTGCTTAACAACTTAAATGTGGCTTTGGGGATTATTTGTGTTTTGTGGTGAGCAAGTATTAATCCAATAACAGTGAGTGATAACAGCTTTAATAATGGTACTACTGCACTAATAATCTCTTCTTGCATTGTGTTCATGCTAGTTTGTAACCCAATCAACAGTCTATGCATTTTTTTTTTCTAATTTGATGAAACCCTAATTTTTTTGTTCTGCAATTTATGAATTAAAGTGAATAATTAGATAATTTTATGCAAAATTGACAACAATAGAACTGAAATTAAGCAATAGGGAGCCTTACCTCTGCGAGATTTGAAGATTTTACAGAAATAACAAATTAGACGAGAAATAGTTTGGGTGAATTTGTAACTTGTAAGATTCTTATAAATCCTACTTCTCACATGATACATGGATTATGTGGATATAGATCATCTTCTTTACGATATTATTGCTTTTAACTTTTAATAATATAATATTATCAACTAGTAGAACCTACAAGATTGCACTCGAGTTGTGAAGAGACTAAATTCTTTACTTTTATAAATGAGTTGTAACTAATTTAAAAACGGGCTAAACTCCAATTTTACTTTATGTTACGGGGTTACTAGGTTAGAATTCCGTGTATTATACAGGTTGAATAAATGTAATTTTATACATTAAATAATAAAAACTTATATATTTATGAACCTTGTATATTTTACGGGTTAAATAAATATAATTCAAGCTCAGTGGTAGAGCGATCGGCTGGTAATTGACTAGTCGGGCGTAGGTTCGAATCCTACTTGAAAAGCTTCTCTGGACTTTTTTGACTCTCTGCTTACTCCAGCCGTAAGTAAACTCGTAGAATGGGATGTCATCCCCCTGGACTTATTCATTTTTTTAGAACCCCGTATATTCAGTGGCGGACCCAGGAGTTTTTTCCTAGGGGTGCGAAAATTTTTTAAAGATTTTAGACCTCTAGCTATATAAAAAAATCGGTTCATAGAGGGTCGGATCGGGTCATGTAAAACAAGTAAACACAAACAAACAAACTTTCATAGCGGGTCGAATCAGATCGGGTCGGGTCCATTTCAATTTTCAAACAATTAAACCTTATTTCCTAACTTCTTATCACATTAACAATCAGATCGGGTCGGGCCCATTTGAATTTCAAGCCCTAGTAATTGTTATTTACCAACCAACAATCATATAATCAACAAAACCACCCAACTAAAGACTAGAACAACTCAAAAATACATAAAAACATATAAAATTTTAAACCTTTTTAACAAATATATGTATATATATATATGTTTCTATTGAAAAAACCCAATAAAATATCAAAACAAATCGAATTACCTATTTAAGTTCAATTTTTGAATTTCATCTTTTCAAACCTTATACTAGAATCATATAATCAATAAGAAATTAAGAAACAACAAACCCATACTATAAAGACTAGAACAACCCCAAACAACCTCAAAACACATAAAAGTTTAAACTTTTTTAACCCATCCTAAAATCTTACTATCTCATGACTCTTGAACAAAATCGCATAACATCAAAAAAAAAACAAAACAAAACAAAACAAAACTTGTACCTGTCAGGGGCGGCCTGAATTAACCAGTTTGCAGCCGGAATTTTGTAGTCGCCGGGCGGAATTATGCTGGTGAGGCAGAGGGAGGGCAGGAGTCGCTGGCAAGTGGCAGCGATTTGGGTTTTTTTTTAATTATGTGGACTGATTTTGTTTAGCAAAACTAGTAGTTGGGTTGGGCTTGAATGGGTTTTAAGTTATTGGGGTTGATGGAATGAATTTAAGTTTTATTAAAGAGGTTAGTGGGCTAACTTGTTTACATAATTTGATCGGGTTACAATCCGTGTTCACAATTTTTTTTATATAAATTCCTAACATTTTTTTCTAAGGGGTGCGGACGAAAATATCCAAAGGGTGCGGTCGGAATTTTTCAAGGGGTGCAGGCGAAAATTTCCAAGAGGTGCGGTCGGGATTTTTCGCGAAAAATACCACTAAATTTTCAAGGGGTGCGGCCGCCCACCCACCCTATAAGGTGAGTCCGCCACTGCGTATATTACACGTGTTGAATAGATATAAAAAAGAGTTGTATCTTTAAAAACCATGAGTATTACACAGATTAAATAAATGTATTTTTGTATATTAAATACTAAAAACGTCGTATCTTTAAAAAACCTGTGTATAGTCGGGTTGAAAAATCTACCAAATAATAAAAAAATTATATCCTAAATAAATGTAATTTTGTATATTAAATACAAAAAACGTCGTATCTTTAAAAAAACCCGTGTATAGTCGTGTTGAAAAATCTACCAAATAATAAAAAAAAATTATATCCTTAAAAAACTCGCGTTTTACTCGAGTTGAATAAACATAATTTTGTATACCAAATAACAAAAAAAAAAGTTATGTTTTTAAATAATTAGGATAACATTTAATATTAATTTATTATTTATATATTTAATATAAGATAAGTAGATAAGAGAGGTATTTGTTTTAAAAATATATTAAATTAACAATTTAGATTCGATGATAATTCTTTATTAAAGTATGATAAGATTTAATATTAATTTATTATTTATTTATTTAGATAAATATAAATTTGAGGATACCTTCAATGAATGACACGTGTCCAAATGTTGGTTTCTTTTATTATAGTAGTTAGATTAGATATGCAATTGATACTTTTACCTCCTTTTAGGAAAATTTTGCTGTCTTACCCCTCAACTATTTGAAAAACGCTACAATATTACCCCCATGAGGGGTAAAACTGTAACATAATCAAAAGGGTATTTTCCTAATCTTGCCCATATTTATATAGTAAACTTCAATATTACCCCATGTGCTTTACCTAAGCCGACACGTTTAAACCCTCTTTTATTAAAGTGTCTTCTCTGACGATATTCCAACCACCGGAGAAGCGTATTCCGACACTCTGGCGATATTCCAACCATCGGAGAAGCACCGTTCAACCTTCCATATTGTTGTCTGATCCTCTCACTCTCGTTATCGCTCTCTATCTCGTCTTTTTCTCCGTCTCTCTATCTGGTCGCTGCCATCGGGAGCTCATCGGGAGGCAGTCTTGTCGGAGTTAAGTGCTTCGGTGGAGTTAAGTGCAGATGTGCTGTGAATGACTATGTGATAGCAGTTTCAGTTGGGCAATCCCAAACACCTTACAAATATCAACTCCTGTCAGTTTGCTTCAATACTCGCTAATCAAACAGTTCATTAGATAAACAAACAACTACAATCTATAAAACACACACAGTTTATATTTATTTTTATACAATTAGGTGTAGCAAATTTAAATAAGTGGTAGAAAAAACACAAGTATTGAAATAAAACCTACTAAATGAATAATGTACCTAACTGAACTTAAGAGCATGTTGTTCGTCGGCGAGTTGGAGGTTACCGGAAACGAAAACAAGCATGCCGCCGGAAGGACCAGAGGGCTGACAATCAAAAGTGGTGATGCTATGCTTGCACTGTTGGAACGGGAGTGACGTCAGCTTGGCAACGATGTTGGAAGATCCCTGAATCTTCTGACCTTCGAACATTACATATGTCTTTGAAGTTTGAACGACGTATATATGATCGGGAAGTTTATTAAGATATGACGTGAAAATCAACAAAGCGATTCTATTTTCGCGCAGAGTTAAGTGCTCCGGTGGCCGGGACATCGTCGGAGAAGGCCGGAGTTAAGTGCTCCGGTGGTTAGAACATCGCCGGAGAAGACACTATAATAAACATGGTATAAACGTGTTTTTGAAGGTAAAACACAAGGTGTAAATGTGTTATTTACTTCTATTTTCTTATTATTATCAGGGGCAAAAAAGTCTTTTCACGTCTCAGGGGTAATATTGCAGCGCTTTTCAATAGTTGAGGGGTAAGACAACAAAATTTTCCTGGGAGGGGGTAAGAGTGCCAATCGCATATAACCCCAGGGGGTAAAATTGTAGTTTACTCTTAAAAATAAATAAATATAGAATCTAACATATTACAATCAACACAAGTGTTTGACGAATTATGTAATGGATAATTAATTTTTAAATGGCAAATTAGATTTAAGTAATCCTAGCTTTCTCAATTGATCGATAATAATCCTAACTCAGTTATTGGCCGATAATAATCCGAACTGGTCTACTTTTGGTCGATAATAGTCTGCGTTAAATATAGCTTAACGGAGTTAAGTTTTTTTCCGAATTACAAACTGATGTTTTAGGGATTTTAATTAGAAAGAGGATACGAGTTGATTGAGTAAAATTTACCTCGAAATACTGCCCCAAACGACAAAAACGGTGCTTCAATTCGGGTGTTTAAACTTCCAATTAACAAAAATTAAGCCGTTTAAAGCATCGTTTTAAGGTAAGTTTTACATAAATCGACTCGTATCCTCGTTCTGATCAAAATCCATAAAATATCACTTTGTAATTCGAAAAAAACGTAACTCCGTAGCTATTTTTAACGGCGGACTATTATCGGCCAAAAGTGAACCAGTTCGGATTACTATCGCCCAATAACTTAGTTGGGATTATTATCGGCTAATTTGAGAAACCTGGGATTATTTAAATCCAATTTTCCTTTTTAAATTAATCGAGTTGCCTTTTTCAATTTTTTATGTTTTACTTACATTTGTATTCAATTCAAATTCAATTTAGATTTAATATATTCTATTTGAATGTTTTGCCCAAACCGAAATTCGATTTGATTTATATTTCAAACTCGAACTAAAATAAATTCGGTTTCAAATTTTGAAGTTTTTTTTTACCATACATGTGTGTGTGTATATATATATACTAGTAGGCATGTAAACAAACCCAACGTACACGAACAGATGCATTTTCGTGTTTGTTCGTTTAACTTTAACTGAACACGAACATATAATCGAACACATTTTTGTGTTCATGTTCGTGTTCGTTTATGTTTGTTCGTTTAAAACTTAAACGAACAGTTCACAAACATAAATGAACATAAACAAATAAACTTAAACGAACATAAATTAACAAATTATCAAACAATACAAATGAACATAAATGACCAAACATAAACGGACAAAAAGTAGACTTTTATATAAATTATTGATTGATTATGATAAGTTCTATTGGAAAACACATTTTTTTAATTACTGGAAAGCCCAATTATCAACTAGTTATATCTATATAAGTAGTTAGAAAACCTATTTATGTTTATATTTGTATAAATACAACTCCATTTGTATTTGTTAAAATATAAATGAACAAACATAAACCAACAACACGTGTGTTCATGTTTGTTCATTTAATTAAACGTACAAATAAATTTGTTCATGTTCGTTCGTTTATTAAATAAACGAACATAAACAAACTTTCCGCCGAACAAGTTCACGAACAGTTCAAGAACGTTCGGTTCGTTTACAATCCTATATACTAGGTTAGAACCCCTGTGTATTACATGGGCTGATTAAACATATTTTTATATACTATGTAAAAAAAAAGTTGCATCTTTAAAACCCGTGTATTGCATGAGTTGAATAAACACGTGTATAACACGACTTGAATAAATATATGTAATCAATTAATACACGTAGTTGTCAATATACCTTTTTTTTGGAAAAATAAACTTTGATGTACTATTTACAGAGTATAACATTTTACTTTGTTTATTTATTTATTATTAGGCTATAAACATGTGTATTACACAAGTTATAACATTTTACTTTGTTATTTTTATTTATTAAGAGGTCAGAAACGTGTGTTACACGTGGTTGGATCAATAAAATATTAATTAGTTTTTATTAATAAGAAAAAAATAAAAGAAATAGTTAATAAAATAAATATTTAAAAAATAACATAGAAGCAAAAAATAAAATAAAATAAAAATAAAGATAAAGATTATATACGATAATATTCGTTGAGTGGAGAGTTCAAATGAGAAGAAAATTTTTGTAAGAAGAAAAAAGAAGAAATTTCAACCAATAAGATTGCTTTGTTTTACTTCATTTAATATAAGTATTTAATGTTACTACAAGGGTACATTGGTAAATCTACATAGGTAATTAATTTGTAGTCTTCCTCTTTAACAGCTAGTACATTAAATTTTTTGTAACTTATCTTCAAAATATATATTTTTTCAAAAAAATAATATAAATAATTTAAAGTGTAGGATAAATTACGAGTTGTAGGACAAATTACGAGTTGTGTAGGATAAATTTCAACGTGTAGGATGAATTTCGAAATATGTAGGATAACTTTTGATGTGTGTAGGAAAAAAAAAGTTAAGGTGGAGGATAATAGTATTTATGACTAATTAATTAGTCAAAAATGATAATAAATAAGACAAGTGAAAAAACTATTTAATGTTTTACAAAATTACCCTTTGTTCTTTTTCTTCTCAATTAAATTTTCTTCTCAAATGAACCTTCCCCTATTCGTTGAATCCTTTATTAGAAGATAAATATAAATATATAGATATAGATAAATGTTGACTTGAAATATGGGATGTTGTAACTTGATAATATGTTTTAAAACTTGTAGTTATTTAATTAAAAAATAATTATCTACAATTAAGTGTGAGAGAAAGATGGGAAAACTAAAAAGTGGGTGCCTGCAATGAATAACATGTGTCCCTCGTTACTTTATTTTATTATATAGTATAGACATAGATATATATAGATATAGATATTAATTGTATATAAATATATAAAAATATATACGTATACTTTGAATTCAAATTTTAAATCTAATCGAATTGAAAATCATAACGTATTCGATTACGACTCAAATAGAAGTCGAATATTTGAAAATCAAATTCGAAGCTTGATAATCGAAGTTGACTCGAGTCGAATTTCGAATTTTTCAAATCCAAAAGAGTAAAATGCACGGATAGTCCATGTGGTTTTGCAAAATAACACCTATAGTCCCCAACTTTTGGAAATTACACTGGTGCTCCCTTTGGTTTGATAGTTTGTTACTCGGATAGTCCCTGGAGTGGATGACAGTTAGTTTTCTCCGTTAAGTGAATGTGAAATGAAAAATTTACCCTTCATTTTCTCCACTATATAAAAACAAAACAACCCCACCCCAACCACCCCCACCTTTCTCTCTGTTTCCCCCACTATTAGTCACCGACACATTAAAAAAAAACACTAGTTCCTGTCTCACAAAATATATCCCTTCCTTGTATAAAACGAAATCCACTGATTCAATCAAATTGTTTTTGCGTCACAAATCCAATCCAACAAAACTCAAATTCACAATTCCCCTTAACATCAATTGAACTTAGTATCAATGGAGGTCGCCGGAGTTGTGTTCCATCAATCGCCGTGTTTCTCTTCTGCCGCTGCTGACGTGTCCAACTCCCGCCACTCGCGGTTGTTTACGACGGTGAGAAAACCGAATTCGGTCGGTGTTAAGCAGCGATTTAATCGGAAGTCGTTGGGTGTGTGTGTGGTTGCCGGTGAGTATTCTGATAAGGGTCATTTAAAGTATTATGAGGGGACCAGAATGGCGGTGAAGGAGAAAGAGAAAGATGAGACGGTGTTGAAGAAGAAGGATATGAAGAAGAAGTTGAAGGGGTTCTCGAAGAACTTTAATACTTTTTCTGAGATAGGGTTTTGTTTGGATCAGGATGATGATGATAATGGTTCTGTTTAGAGAGAAGACGGTGAAGGTGGGGTCTTGTGGTGTAGGTGGGAGGTGGGTGGTGGTTGGTGGTGGGAGGAAACAGAGAGAAAGGTGGGGTGGGTGGGGTTGGGGTGGGGTTGTTTTGTTTTTATAGAGTGGAGAAGATGAGGGTAAATTTGTCATTTCACATCCACTTAATAGAGAAAACTAACCGTCATCCACTCCAGGGACTATCCGAGTAACAAACTGTAAAACCACAGGGAGCACCGATGTAATTACCAAAAGTTGGGGACTATAGGTGTTATTTTGCAAAACCACAGGGACTATCCATGCATTTTACTCAATCCAAAACTAATACTAAAAACTCCTATAACACATGAAACAATAAGTATTAGTGCAAAGGAGAGATTTTTTCGATTCGAAGCGATTTTGATGGTAGTTGCGTCAATTGTACTTTTTGAAATTAAAAATGAAGCCGTAAACATCATGAACAACCTGTTAGAAGGTTTTGATGTTTATACCTCAAGTGTAACACCTGCGTCCTTAGACTTTTAGATATTGTCAATTTAGGTCCCTGAACTATGTGATCTTTGATACTTTTGATACTTGGTGAATCTTATGCTATATACAAGATTCTTGTGATGTTTAAATCTAGATTCTTGATACTTAATGCTATGAGACTTGACACTTAAAACTAGATACTTGGAATGTCTAAATCTAGATACTTGATGCTTGATACTTGATGCTTGATACTTGAAATGTCTAAATCTAGATACTTGATACTTGGAATGTCTAGACTCTTGACTCTTGATACTTTGGTGCTTGACTATTGTGGCTCGTGAAACTTGATACTTGGTTAAATGAGGGACTGGAGTCTTGTCCCTGGCGGAAACTACGAAACTATGAAACTATGAGACTATGAGACTATGAAACTTATAATCTTTTGTGTTTATGCTATAATCTAGTTATACTATTACCCAATAATACGCAATGCTTAATCTAACTCACAAAACGAATCAGAGACGGTTAGACGGAAAAGATGGGATTGACCGAGTGGCAATCCGATGGGATGGCCACTCGATCGAGTTGCCATCCGATCCGAGTGCACACCACCTAAGCTCTCCTTCCACACTATAAATAGGCATGTCACATCAGTCCTTCACTGATGTGACAGCCTTATCCGATTAGCATGCACTCTTCCTCACTTTCAGCACTTTTCTTCCGTTTCTCGGCGATTCCGGTATGTTTTACACTAGATTCTTGTACATCTTTGATCTACACATCATATTCCGCATGATTCCTCTTTGAAATCTCAATTTTCACCGTGAAATCTCTAAGATTTGAGCTCTTGAAGGTGATGTCTTCATGGCGGTTGTACCAAACTGTTGTGTGATGTCATTCTAGTCAAGATCTAGCTCAGATCTAAGAAATTTCATGCGTTTTACACCGAGTCTGTGCTAGATCTAAACTTTTCAAACTAAAACTTATGTTTATCTTCATCTTTTCTTAAAAACTTTCACCTAAAGCGGCGAGATCTAGATCTAAACGGACTATAGACTTGATAAGTAGTCTAAGAGTTGGTTGGAGAAGGATTGTTGCCGGAGAAGATGACCGGAGTATGAGTTGGTTGGAGAAGGATGGTTTGAATCTCGTTGTTTTGTCCGGCACTTATCCGTTGTAATCTAACCAGGCTAAATCTAAACGAGCTCCCTTTGATCCAATAACAGTTAACCTGTTAAGAAATCACTGTGAGTATAGTCGATCCCTTTTTCTTTCGAACTTTGGGGTGTAACATGTATTCTATTAAACTATGATACTTGAGACTTTTGCAAACTAAACTCTATCCTATATGTACGTGAAACTTGTGAGTCTTGTATTCTATTTGTGCTATGTGGACGTTTAATCCAGGGTGTGTAGTTTCCCCTTAACAATAGTAGCGTTATAGGAGATGCACCTCCCCATTATTCTCGGGGGTATTGTTAGGAGGATTCTAGTTTCCCTTGAGACTTGGGAAAACAACAAAGCATCGGGATACTTGGGCTAACACTTGTTGGACTACGAACACTAGCATGGCTAAAACTATTTTGTTACACTTACATATGGATATGAGACTTTAATCTATTATGCTATTATTCAAACTTGTATACTCACCGATACATTTTTGTACTAACCCTATTTTAATACATGTTGCAGGCTGATAGACGCTGGAACTATGGAAAACAAGCTAGGATTGATGCTTAGAAACTCGCCTAGTTAAATTCTAGAATTTGAAACATTGGTTTTGTGATCGTATTTGATATTTATGGTCATGTTGATGGTTTAGACAAATTTTGCATGAAACTCATTTAATCAATATTGAAACTTTTATTGTTATGGAAACTCATGAGCAATCTGAATGCTTAGTGCTCGCACCCCGATGTTTCCGCCATCGGTTGGGGTGTGACAGATTGGTATCAGAGCCAGAAGTATAGGGAATTAGGATGTGACAACCCGTGTGTCCGAGGATAGTTACGTGCATTCTTCGCAATTTTCCTTTCTTTATGTTTCACTACTTGTTACCGTTCTACATCATATTAAAGTGAATTTAATATGTCTATACAAACTTATAAGTGTGTCACTTGAAGATGCCACTTGTGTGCACGAATTAATAACCCGCTTGACGTGTCTGACCAGGTTATTTCTTTACCAGGAATGGTAGCCATGTTATAGTATTAATCATTATATATCATAACAATAACTTGTTGTGGAAGTGGTTATATAGGAAAAGATGAGGTATGTTTTTGTAAGTTTAAGATTGAAAAAAAAAAACTATATTAAATCCTAACCGTCCCCTCCATGCGTCGCCTCCCTCACATCATACGCAAATCCTAACGGACGACAACTCTACAACTCGCCTATATGACCTGCCGAACACCCCCTTGCCCCTTTCCGCTCGACGCAATCCTCATTGGCGCCGCAACTGCCACCGTAAATCATCTCCACAGTCGGTACGTTCCGATATTTCAATGATAATCAAGAACTTGTTGTCGCGGTTTCGTTTCGATCTAGACTTCTCATTAATTGTTCTTATAATGCTTGAACTGGTTGATTACTGTTCTTGTAGTTTCAATTATATGTGATCATATGTTATAATTTAGTGCTCGAACTTGTATATATACGCTCGATATCGGCACGGCTATACGTAACGGATCCTGTTAAGTGTTAACTCTTGCATGATGAAAAGTGTTCGATGAATATGAGATGCAGGTTAATTGTTAGTCGATTGATTAGAGTAACTAAGGTTACAGTGAGCCATCAATGGTTGTCTTCGAGTGCATCGATGAGAGTGGATCCGTGCGAAACGTATCATATATTCAGGCTTTGCATGTTAGGGTAGGGGATGAAGGTCTAAAATCTTGGTGTTCATATAGATTGAGTTGCAGGTTGATTTCAACTGATTGGTTTAAGTTTTTTTTTAATAATCGATGGCATGTATGATGATGGATGTTTATGTGTATAAAATTATTTGTTGTATGTTAATATTAGCTATCAAGGGGAAATCTGTTTTGTTTTGGCTCGTGTGGGGTTAACAATGATATTTTAATCATCAGACTATGATCACTTGGATAATATTGATTATGAGTAGCATATGAGGTGCCAATTTTTATTTAAGAATTGTAGAATTACAATGTAAACCTTTGACTATTGATTGAAGCTCATAATAATTAGAGGTGGGACAAAAAGTTAAGGGGGTAATGGTTTGGTTATGTAACTGACCGAATTGTTTTTGGCAAACAATAATTGGGTTGTTCACTAGATTGGGCCGGGTTGGTTGGGTTACACACCACATGGTAGCTGCACATTCTAGTGCAAGCCATTCATTTCGTTTGAGCCTTATTTATTTGGGCTGAGTTTTAGGAGCAGGTGACATAATGGGACGCACATGACCACGTATGGTGGCCCTGTCATACACTTATGTGGAGGAAACCCATGAACTATTTAGCTGAATGCATGAAGTGGGAGTATGTGATACGATTTCGTACTTAGCCTAAATGTTATTACATGTTACGATTATGGTGTGTGTGATATGAACAAGTGTGTTGCGTGACTAACTGTTATTAATTGCTCGATATTACGTGGGTGTCACTTGTGAAATATGAATGAAAGGATATGTGTTTAAGTATTGCAAAACTGATTGATAATGGTAACTATGCTAGGATTGGTTTGATCAACTTGAACACGTAACTAGTCATACCGAGCAAACCAAAGGTGAGTTCACTGCACTTTTCTAAGCATGCGTCCCGGTGTTTTGGGACATCTGGTAAACGTTTCTGAAGGGGATACTGGGTAAACTGTTTAATTGGGATGTTGGTTATTGAACACAGTATTAATCATGTAAGACCCCGTACATCTACCGTGTTGCTGAAGAAGCAATGAGGTATTTAGTTGATAGCGCTATTAGGTTTGGCACCCTCACACCGGGCCGAAAGGACGGGCGTGAACTAATTACCTGGACTTCATGACCAATGCCTAGTTAGAGGCATTGGGGTTGGGCATTCTCATCATGTACATATAAGACCCCTTACATCTA
Organism: Helianthus annuus; assembly: GCF_002127325.2. Lineage (NCBI taxonomy): Eukaryota > Viridiplantae > Streptophyta > Magnoliopsida > Asterales > Asteraceae > Helianthus > Helianthus annuus. The sequence continues at coordinate 40,052,021 of NC_035447.2, read as the reverse complement.
TTCAAGGTTGTTTGATACCTTGACCTCATGACCAATGCCTAAATGGAGGCATTGGGGTTGGGCATTCACATCTAGTCGCCACATACGGTAATCGAGTTGATAACAACATCAAATCTAATCATCGAAACTGTGCAACATTTTAACCTGGTAACTGGTATCTAAACACGTTAACAAAACTTTGAACTCACCAGCGTCGTCTGACACACTTGTCTGCATGCTTGCAGGATTGTAGGTTTATATCATTGGGACTTGCCGTCTTGGATGCTGGAGTGGTCATGTGTCGTGATACATGGAATCTTCACACAAGCTAAATGATCTATGTACACATGGTTTACTAAACACTTAGCAAATGAGTTTTGCTTCCGCTGTACACAATGAATGATATGTAACGTTTGTAACCCTTTATGTTAATGAATGAAAGTTTTAATTAAATATGTTTATGAGTTCAATGTGATTGGTGGCTTGGATCCTGGTATGTCACACGCCTCGCGGGGGTTTCCGCATGTGGCATTTTGGGGGTGTGACATAGGATAAGTAGGAATACTTGCCCTAGTCTATAGTTCTAGGAATCTTGAGTCTTATTTGTTGTTTAAGACTTATGCATTCTACCGTACCTGCTTCCTAGCAGCACAGTTTCCTGTTAAGCTTACATGCCTTTCCTAAGGCTGACACAATATACACTTGATACTTTGAAGACGTTGTTAACCAGTGTTGGTATTTTGCACGAGAATTTCCCTCAAGTCAGGAGTGACATCCAAACCTTGATGGGAAATTCCCTTATTATACTCTAGTAGGTCTTATCTGCTGATAAGTACCGACGCTATTAGGGTACGATGTTGTCAAGATAGAGGTGAAACTCAGACCTTGATAACTAGTCCCACTCCTTGATGTTTTTATGTCTCGCCGAAGTCTCGAAACTTCCATTCAATTAGGAACGTGAAATGACCAAAAGTACGAATATCGTAGGCCTAACATCGATGACGTATTTGTCTGAGTAAGTCAAGACGTGTTGCCTTAATTCGAAAAGGGTTCGAACCACTTTGGTTAGTAACCGTTCCTCTACCCGGAACACTCTATGTTTTGTGAGCCTGTCTTTTTATGTTATCTCGATTTTACGTGTGGTTTTAAACTTGATTCTTCGTTTATCTTGATACTTCGTTCATTTTGAGGCTTTTTACATGAATCACACGTATGCCTGCAATCTAAAACGTTAATTCTAATCCCTCAAGATTAAACTAAATTTATGAAGCTTATCTATGATGTTAATCTATCTGGCGAATCTATGTGTTATTGTGGTTGTAAGGCATTAAATGTAACATGGCATAGAATATGAGGGAAAAGTGATGTGTCCGAAACATGGTGGATACGCCGCTGGTACTTCCTATATATAAGTGTTTCAGGCATGTTACCAACTTTCATACTAAGCGCCATGTGAAACTTAGTGTTTTGCAGATTCGTGATGGTGTTGTTGAATTCTAAAACTATGGAAGAACCGTCTGTGTAATCTACGTGAAACCTATGTGTAATCTATTGTGTACTCTAGCGAAATCTATGTGTAATCTATGTATGTGTTGTTTTGAGAAACAAAATACGAAGCGTAGCCTAGCGCCAAAGATGAGGCGGAAGTGGTATGTCCGAAGCATGGTGGATACGCCGCTGGTACTTCCTATATATAAGTGTTTCTGGCATGTTACCGAACTTTCGTACCACGCGCTAAGTGAAGTTCGTAGTTTTGTAGACTCGGGTTGAAGTTGCGAAATCTATTTGGGATAATCTATGTTGTTGAATCTACTTAGTCAAGCTATGTGGAGATCTTGTGGTGAATTCTAATGTTGTGGTTAACGAAGCATGACACCGATGACGAGACGGATGTGGCATGATTGAAGCATGGTGGATACGTCGCTGGTACGTCCTATATATAAGTGCTTCCGTCATGTTGCCGAACTTTCGTAGCACGTGCCATGCGGGATTTCGTTGTTTGTGGAAAGTCTATCGAATCTATGTGAATCTATTGAATCTATGGAAAGTCTATCGAATCTATGTGAATCTATTGAATCTATGGAAAGTCTATCGAATCTATGTAAATCTATTGAATCTATGGAAAGTCTATCGAATCTATGTGAATCTATTGAATCTATGGAAAGTCTATCGAATCTATGTAAATCTATTGAATCTATGGAAAGTCTATCGAATCTATGAGAATCTATCGGGTTAATCTACGTATGTATGTTGAGCGTGTTACGACACGTAACATGACACCGAGTACGAGGCAGAAGCAATTGTGCCCGAAGCGTGGTTGATACGCCGCTGGTATTTCCTATATATAAGCGTTTTTGACATGTTGCCAAACTTCGTACAACGTGCCATGCGAAGGTCATGGATTGGTGGTGTTGAATCTATGTGAAACTTGAGTCTTTAATCTATGTGAATCTTTCTGAATCTTGAGTCTTAATCTATCGTGTGTGAATCTATATTGTGAGGCTTTGTGAATCTAGACTTATACGATCCTTTTGTTGGATCTTTAGGATGTCTTCTCGTAAGCTATCTGACACTCTCAAGAGACCCAGGGAAAAGTCTCAAAAAAAGAGGATGTCCTTCATGGCCGACCAGATTGCTCGAGTCGTGCCAAAGATCGTCTCTGAGATCCAAGGATCAGAAACTTCTCCATCCTCTGTGGACTCGAAGGCCGAGAAGCAAAAGTGTAAGTCCCGTTTAACCGGATCTTTCAATGATATCAACCAATCTTGTGAGAGTGCGGAATCCAATCACAAGATGATTCAAGATAAATCGAAAAATATGAAAAGCAAGAACAATACCGAATCACCTTTAAACACTTGCACACGATTCTATTACTTGAAAAGCAAAACCGTCTAGTACAAGTGTTCTTCACCAAATCGCCTCTCTCTCTAGGAAAATTGTAACTATCAATGTCCAACCCTAAAACAAGTAGAAAACTTGTTTATATACTAACCTAAGCCCAAGTCCCTACATGGGCTCCCCTTGGGCCTGCTTGGCCCACATGGCCTAAAGCTTGGCCCAAGTGACCTATAAAGGTCAAAAGTGATAAGAACTGTTTACTCGCAATCCCGACTTTTCAGCAATTTCCAAAATTCAAAGATGTTGTAATCTTTGAATCTGTTGAACCGATATCCCGAAATTTCAGCAAACACCAATACTGAAATCAACAAACCAAAATCAGTAATTTTCCAATGAATTTGTCAAGAACAGTCGATAGAAATCTGCAAACACACTTAACAAACCGGATCAGTAATATATGCAATTTCTTGAATCTGATTGATAGTGTGACCAACGATGTTCCTCAGGACACTTTCAGTGAAACCACTGAAAATGCTTCACAAGAAAACCAATCACACACTGATTTTTCGTGTGAATCAAATTCAGTGGACATTTCTACTGATGAATCTGATGGAACTTCTTTGGATGGCAACGACAGAAAGGAGTCATTATTTGTTGATAACGTCTCAGCCTCGAACGAGACTGAAACTCAAAATGATTTGCAAAATGAGAAAGAAGTTTTCTTAAATGAGAGTTTGAAAGAAAATACTTGTGAAGAAAATCATAAGTCAACATCTGAAACACCTAAGCAAAATGATTTTCATGAAACAGTAAAAAATGAAAACTCTACTTTTTCAGATTCTCATGCTTGTGCCAGTGCTAAGTCTGACTCTCAGGTTTCTACAAGCTCAGGGAAGGCACAAGCAAGTCAATCAAAACAAAACAAGCAAGCTCCATCTTCAAGACCCAAAAGACCCGCAGCCACTGTGAATCATCAAAAATCCTCCACAGTGAAACGACAGATTTGTTTCAATTGTGGGATAGCCGGGCACATTGCCAGAAACTGTGTTTCTTTGTCTTCCTCTGTGCAGTCTAAAACTAAACACGCACAACATCAGAAAGCCAAACCAAATCGATTTGGTCCTTCTAAGTCAATGAAGACTGATAGGTCTAAGACAATGAAGAACGACCATCGTAGGGTCAGGCCTTCTGATCAAGATTGGAATGCAGCCAAACGTAGACATAAAAACCGGCAAAATCATTTTTCAGAAAACAGATTTAAGGCGTTTGGTAATTATGCTAACAACTGGTCTAAACAATATTGGAAACCTAAACCTAAAGCCGTGCATTCCAACTTGCCTCATACACTTCATAAAAATTCTGCCAATGCGAATTCATCAAAATTTTTAAATAAAGACAATTTAGTTTGGCAGAGGGTAACGTATTTCGATGCTCAAGGAAAACCCAGATCCACTATGGGCTGGGTTCCTAAATCTAACTAATCCCGCTACTCGTGCAGGAACAGCTGTGGAGGACTACCGTGCGCCTCTGGTACATGGATAGTGGTTGTTCCAGGCACATGACAGGAGACTTATCCCAACTTGTGAATGTCAAAGAATTTAATGGTGGATATGTCTCATTTGCGGGAGGTGAATCTGGCAGAATCACTTTGAAATGAACTGTTCAGAACGGTGTTCTCAGCTTTGAAAATGTCAATTATGTTCCAGAACTGAAACACAATCTGTTGAGCATTTCGCAGATTTGTGATAGAGGAAATTCAGTTCATTTTACGAAGAAGGGATGTCATGTTCTAAAGCCAGGGATTGTTATTCCTGAAGACTGGTTCTTGATGACAGCTGAAAGAAAAGGAAACGCTTACGTCATTGATATGAACAAGAAGCCGTGTGAAGAGATCACCTGCTTATTCTCGAAGATTTCAGAGCATGATGGTCTATTGTGGCACCGTCGACTCGGGCACGTGAATATGAAAAATCTGAATCGTCTAGCTAAAGGTCAATTGGTACGAGATCTTCCGATCAAGGATTTCATGTTGGTGGAAAAGTGTGTTGCTTGTGCGAAAGGAAAGGCTCATCGAAAACCTCACAAGACTAAACCAGTACCCTCGACAAAAGCTGTACTCGAACTACTTCACATGGACCTTTTTGGTCCAGTGAATGTGCTGAGTATTGGGAAGAAAGCTTATTGTCTGGTAATCGTCGATGATTACTCTCGCTACACTTGGGTGTATTTTCTCAGTCACAAAAACGAAACTGCTGCACTCGTGAAACAGTTCATTACATTGGCTGAAAATCAAGCGAGTACTACGGTGAAGGTTATTCGATCAGACAATGGGACAGAATTCAAGAATGTTACTTTGGATACGTTCTGCAGTGAAAAGGGAATTGATCGACAGTTCAGTGCGCCTCGCACTCCACAACAGAATGGAGTGGCTGAAAGAAGAAATCGTACTTTAATTGAGGCAGCACGTACCATGTTGGCTGATTCAAAGCTTCCTAGCTTCTTTTGGGCCGAAGCTGTTAGCACGGCTTGTTATATCCAGAATCATGCTTTAGTTAATAAACGTCACATGAAAACCCCTTATGAGATTCTGGAAGGACATAAACCTTCGGTTTCACACTTTCGTATTTTTGGTTGTCCATGTGTATTATTACTAATGGACTCAAATGGAAAGTTTGAAGTCAAAGGTGACGAATGCTACTTTGTTGGATATGCTAAAGGCTCTGCTTATAGGGTATACAACAAAGTAACTAGGAAAGTCGTTGAGTCGTGCAACATCGAATGGCTTGAAGAAAATGCTACGGACGCTAGAGTCGGTCCAGATTGGTTATATGATTATTCTGCTCTGTTTAAATCATTTAACATTTTGTCAAGTGATGTTTCAGTTGCAGGTGAATCAGTTCCAAAACAACCATTGTCGTTTGAAGATACAGAGGACGAAGTACAGATGGAAGAAATTGTGAAGCATCATACTATTGATCCACCAGGAATGGTGTTCACGCAACATCCTACACCGACACCGATGGTCAATCAATCCCCTGAAGGTGCATCAACCAGTGACTCTGCAATGTTTCCTGATCCAATCCCTGAGGATTGTACAGTCACTTCTCCTGTAATTCACACTACAAGTGCACCTGATGAGGGGGAGTGTAGCAACACTTCCACTGAAGAGGAGACGGTACCAGATTTGGCCATACCGACGAGCGTTCAACGCAATCACCCAATCGAAAATGTGATTGGTCCTGTAAATGCAGGAATTTTGACCAGGAGTCAATCAGGGACCATTAACACTTGCTTATATTCTAGTTATCTTTCTCAAATCGAACCTAAAACCATTGATATAGCTTTGCAGGAACCTGGCTGGGTAGATGCTATGCACGAGGAGCTGAACCAGTTTGAAAAACTTGGAGTATGGAAGCTTGTCAAGTTGCCAGCAGGAAAGCGTAAGCTTGGAACTAGATGGGTATTTCGAAACAAGCAGGATTCTGCAGGTGTCATTGTTCGAAACAAAGCAAGATTGGTGGTTCAGGGATTTAGGCAAATCGAAGGTCTGGATTATGATGAAGTATATGCTCCGGTTGCACGACTTGAAGCCATCCGGATCTTTTTGGCTTACGCGTCGTACATGGGATTCACTGTTTATCAGATGGATGTCAAGACCGCGTTTCTCTATGGAGATGTGAAGGAGGAAATTTTTGTCGAGCAACCGCCAGGGTTTGTGCATCCAGATCATCCTGAGTACGCCTACAAGTTAGACAAGGCGTTGTATGGGTTACATCAGGCTCCTCGAGCTTGGTATGCCACCCTAACAGAGCATCTGTTGGCTCATGGATATACGCGTGGCACCATAGACCAGACACTGTTTATCAAGAGGATAGGACGTGATCAAATTTTGGTTCAAATCTACGTTGATGACATCATTTTCGGATCTACAAGCGAGGATCTGTGCAAGGAGTTTGAGAGAGTTATGAAGAAAAAGTTTGAAATGAGTGCTCTGGGGGAGATGACTCTGTTTTTGGGCCTTCAAGTCAAGCAGAGTTCGCAAGGAATTCTGATTCATCAAGGGAAGTATGTGGATGATGTGCTGGCAAAGTTCAAGTTCACGGATGCAAAGCCTGCTGAGACACCTATGGCTGAGAGACCATTGTTGACTGAAGATGAAGAAGGAGAGTCTGTAAATCAACGTCAATATCGGTCAATGATTGGGTCCTTGATGTATCTCACAGCTAGCCGTCCGGACATTATGTTCGCTGTTTGCAACTGTGCACGCTATCAGGCTAATCCTAAAACTTCTCATCTTATTGCTGTTAAACGGATCTTTCGGTATCTAAAAGGCCGACCTCGGTTTGGTCTGTGGTATCCGAGAGATTCCAATTTTGACTTGTTTGCTTTCTCTGACAGCAATTTTGGAGGTACTGACAGTGACAGGAAATCCACTTCTGCGGGATGCCAATTTTTGGGTGATCGGCTCATTTCTTGGCAGTGCAAGAAACAACAAACGGTGGCGATATCCACTGCTGAAGCTGAGTATGTTGCTGCTTCTGCTTCTTGCTCTCAAGTGGTGTGGATGCAACATCAATTGCAGGATTATGGTTTGACTTATCTTAACACTACTATTTACTGCGATAATGATGCTGCTATACAAATTGTTCGAAATCCTATTTTTCACTCCAAAACCAAGCACATTGATATTAAAGTTCATTTCATTCGGGACTGTTTTGACAGAGGTCTGATTACGCTTGAACAAATCGACACAGATGCAAATGCTGCCGATTTGTTCACTAAACCTGTCAGCAGCTCGAAATTCAGAGTGCTTGTGGATTTTCTAAAAATGATCCGTTTTACTGATTGAGCATATTTTGTTTTGTCTTGTTTTTCGTAGGTAAATTTGTTCATAAAGTTTTCTATTCTTAGGTAGTTTTTATTTATGCACAACTTTAGGGGGAGAAAAATCGAAAAAATACAAAAACATTAAAAAATTCGAAAAATACAAAAAGAGTTTCAAAAGGAAGTATGGCTGGACTGGGAAATGAAATGAATTTTCACTTTATGGTCAAGGGCTGACTCATGTAAGACCAGTATCGAAATTGTTTGACTCTAGTATGATGTGTTGGTAGGCTCTACCCTTAAGATTGGAAACAATAGCTGTTTCTGTTCAGAACTAAACCAGTACATGACCTCAGAAAAGAAAATCACTTGGAATTAGCTCATGTCTATTTGAATGTTTGTATGCTTTTCCCGATACACACAATTTCGGTCTGATTCTGAAATCTTATCTGAAAAAGTCGTGTACCTCCTCTGCTGCATCCAGATACATGCTGACCTGGAGGTGCTAGGCAACGTCAGCTTCTGCTGCATCCAGATACATGCTGACCTAGCTGTACGTTGTCGATCTGTAGATCAATTAACACCCGAAAGAGGCCCTCTAGTGCCCAAAAGAAACCCAATAAACCTATATCAAATTGAGAAAACTCATTTGATCTGTATATTATATCATCTCATTCTAAGATCTATTCTGTTCTTTTCTCAACCTATTCCCAGTTAAGATTTCAGAAATTTGGATTGGGCTTGTGAAATATGTGGTAGGGAAGCTGCTTGCATGATAGAGTGAGCTGTGTATAATTCCGGGATCTGATTAGTATTTGTTTGGTGCTCATTATTAAAATATCAAAACATGATAAAAAGAGATACAGGCAGTTATATGGAAAAGATCTAGGGAGATGAGTTTAAGAGGACAAATATACTGGCAATTGTCTAGATCATCCTCTAGTAGATCAGTGTTGATAAGTGAAGTCATGCCCGAGACCCTGTGATTTGATCCCTGAGCATCTATGCAAATTTCCTGTTTTATTTTGTAAATAATATTTATTATTTATTTTTGTTTAGGTTTTGTGTTGCAAGATAATGCTCAATGGGTTTGATGGATTATTATTTGAAAATCAAATTTTAATTGGGTTTGTTTAAATTACTATTGAAAAACATTTTATTAAGCCCAAAATGCCGAAAATATTTTGCAAAGCCCAAGTCCATGAGGCCTAAGCCCAACAGACTTGGGCCCATGAGAAACAGTGGTCATATAAAAGGTGATTACGAGTCATAATTTCTTTAATCACTCGCAATCTTCTCTGAATTCTCTCTCAACAATTCCGGCCGCAATCAGATTCCGACTCAAATTCCGGTTGCGACTTGCAATCAAGTTAAATCATCAACAGGTAAATGTGACGTCATTCTTCAAGATTTTGCAGGATTGTTGAAGATTCCGGCGAATCTATGAAGATTCCGATGAAGATTTGAAGTTTCCGATGAAGTTTCCAGTCGCAATCAAGAACAACAGGACTCGAAATCAATGATTACGACTCGCAACCTCGAGATTGCGACTCATGATTGCGACTCATTTTGGCCTGTTGCGACTCATGGTTGCGACTCGCAATCTCATGGTTGCGACTCAGTAATCCTGGTTGCGACTCATGGTTTCGACTCGAAACCTTGGATTGCGACTCATGGTTACGAGTGAACAGTAACAGTGTTTGTTTTTACTTTTGATTTTTATCACTGTTAAATTTGGAAACTTATATGTTGTTTGTGATGTGCAGAAAATGGACCTAAAGTTTATTGCTTCTCACAATCAAGTTGCGTATTTGGCACCTCCACCTGTAAAGCACAAGCAGTTGTACACGTCTTTGATTAAAGGCTTAAATACTTGCCGTATTGTTCACGCTCTTCGAGACAATCCGGTTGTGTATGAAAGTCTTATACGAGATTTCTGGAAGACTGCAAAGGTGGAAATTATTGAAGGAAAGGGAGCGATAGCTGCTGAGATCGACGGAACGAAGATTATTGTGACAGAGCAGGTTATCAGGGAAGTGTTGCAGTTTAATGATCAAGAAACGGATCCAATCGAGCTTGCTGCTGGAGCGATTGAAGCTATCTTGCCACGTCTAAGCTATGAAGGAAGATTTCCTCCCCTGGTCAAAAAGTTTGTTCATCCATACTGGCGTTTGTTATTGCACATGTTCCTATTGTGCATGACAGAGAACCGAGGGGGAATTGATCAACTAAACACAACGCAGACGGCTGCATTGATTTGCGTGATTACAAATGAGCCGTTCAACTATTCACGATACGTTCTAGAAGCAATGAAAAGGAATGCTATTGGGTTACGAAAGGATAAGTTTTTGATGTATCCTAGATTTGTGCAGATGATTCTAAATGCTCGTTATCCTGAATTGAAGAGATCGGGTAACACGCTGGAGTTAAAGCCCATGGGTCCTTCCTGCTTTGGTACCCTTACAACAAAGAAAGGAACAGAGAAGAAGTTTGAGGGTTTGATTGAGTTAGAGAAGTTCGGTCAGTTTGCAGAGACCGAAGATGTTGTTGAGAATCCAGTCAGGGCACTAGCCGTACCTGCACGTGCCATAGTTGCTGAAGAACATGACATTCAAAGGAGAACTGAAAGTGAGCCAGAGCCAGAGCGTATCACTATTAACTCTGACGATGAAGGTGTTGAGATTGCATGTGATTCTGATGATGATGACTTTGAACTTCCTCCTGAAGTCAATGCTGATGCTGTTTCTACTGTTAATCCGGTGATTTCTGCTGAGAATTTGGCTCTGTTGTTAAAGAAAGTGGCTGACACGATGGGTAATCCTCCTACCAATCTGTCAGTGTCTACTGAAGAGCCTGAAGAAAGCCCAAGGGATTCTGATGATATTCCGCTAAAAAGGAAAAGACGGGATCCTAGACCCGGAATGTTTATTGAACAAAGCAAAGATCAATCCGTAACTGTTGCTGATGATGCTGAAGGTTTATATAATTTTGATTTCGAAACAAATGTTGATGACACCACCACTACTACAGATAATTTCTTTGAGTCTGATGCTGGAATTCAAGGTGATGATACAGTTATGACAAATGTTGAAGCTGAAAATGAAGCAGTGCCTAATGTTGAAGTTCAAACTGAAGCTGTATCTAATGTTGGAGCTCACACTGAAGCTAGGCCCTCTGAAACTGTTAGTGCTGGACCTTCTGGTACTATTCATGAAGAACCGGGCAGTTCAAGTGGTAAACGGCCTATTGAACCACTCAGAATGCCTTTCGACAGTGATTCCAGTGATGATGATGAGTTTATAAGTATGAGAGAAATGAAGAAACGCTTGGTTGTGCTCGAACAAGATTCTATTCATAAAGATGCGAAGATCATACAACTTGAAGACACCATTGTGAAGAAAGATCAACAGATTGAGCAACTGCAGGGAGATGTTGGTTTATTGTTCAATATTGTTTATGATCTGCGAGGCAAGCTTGAAAAGAAATTTGGTCAAGAGTTTTCTGATCCCACTGATGTAGAGAACAGAAAGAAAGCTTTTGAGAAAGATAATGCTGAAAAGGCTGCTGCTATGGAAAAGTACTTTGAAAGGGTTACTGATCCAGAAGCAGAGAAAGCGAAAGCAGAGAGGTTGAAGAAGAAGAGAGAGTTTGTAATTCTGAAGAACAAAAATGCAAATCCTGATGATGAAGATGCACGTGCTACACATCATTTGATGGATGTTGGTGAAACTCTCTACGACAAGAAAGGGAATCGATCTGGTGTTGTTAGCTGGGGTTATGATCATGATCGTAACAGGTGGTGGATTAAGAGAAAAGTTGGACCGGTTGAATGGTACAAGCGTTCAGGGCAATTTCAGTCATTCACTAAGGTGGATTTAACAGATTTGGTAAATAAACCTTATGTGGATGATAAGCTTAATGGACCTGGTCATATGTTCTTCGAGAGATTGAAAAGGGAAGTTGCAAAAGGTTTTCCCTCGATGCGTACAGCAGATACCACTGTTAAACCAGCAAAAGGGATCAGGGATCCATATACGAACAAGCGGATGAAGATAGTGCACTGGCCCGCTACTGACAAAGAAAAGACGATTCCTTTGGTAAGAAAGATTCCGAAAGGGGCGCTGAAGACAATGCACTTTTGGGCGTATAATGAACGTCTTGGTCAAGCTGTGATTGTTTGTGATGGAGATGAAAGCTACTGTTTGGTCGATCAGATTGATTTGTTGAATCTTGCAGTTGAAGATATTGAAGTACTGGCGAGCAACCAAATCAGAGCCACTGAAAAGTATGAAGAAATTGCTAAGGGGTGGACGTCTGCAGTAGCCTCTGTTATGCATATTCATAAGCGGGGATTTGGTGGATACAAGGATAATATGAGTGGTGGTCATCAAAGCAGCTGAAATCAGAAGAACCTGCATGCATAAACCTAGGGGGAGATTGTTGGAACCTGAAGGTTTATTCATGTAGGTTAATATTATTCGGGATTGATTATGTAATTAGTTTGTTCATGTTTTGGGTTAAACACTTGTGGGTTGGGCTAGAATGGTAGTCGCTTGGGCCTAGGTTTCGGCCTACATGTTTAGTATTTAAACACCCTTAATCTATTGATTAAGGGTTGTTGATATTATAGTAATAGGCAGGCGACACCAAGCAAGGGGAACCGAGTTCCATCCGATCTTGTATCAGTCATCGTTCAAGTTGAATGCAAGTTTCGGTTTGTTTTGTTATTCATTGTTTGTTATTTGATATTAATATTACGTCTTGAATCACCTTGTGTTTGATTTCCGCGCTCTCACAAGGTTTAGATTGATATCATTGTGATCCTCACGGGTTTTACACAAGATTTTCAAGCAAAGCTGATCGAGATCCTGATATGAAGCTAACCACAAAATCTGAAGAAAGAGACCCAGTGCTGAGAGTTCAGAAGTCAAGAACTTCCACAACATCTGCAGCATAGCGACAACCATATACTTCGTTGAAGACGTTGCTGATTTCAAGTTATGAAGACAATTTGATGGCATCAGTCTAGGGGGAGATTGTTAGGCCCTAAAGTGTGAGACTGACGCATCAAATTAGCACAACGGGCTATGGTTACGAATTGGGTCGTACCGGGTTAGTTAGTATTAGGTTTTTGACCTTTATAGGTCACTTGGGCCAAGCTTTAGGCCATGTGGGCCAAGCAGGCCCAAGGGGAGCCCATGTAGGGACTTGGGCTTAGGTTAGTATATAAACAAGTTTTCTACTTGTTTTAGGGTTGGACATTGATAGTTACAATTTTCCTAGAGAGAGAGGCGATTTGGTGAAGAACACTTGTACTAGACGGTTTTGCTTTTCAAGTAATAGAATCGTGTGCAAGTGTTTAAAGGTGATTCGGTATTGTTCTTGCTTTTCATATTTTTCGATTTATCTTGAATCATCTTGTGATTGGATTCCGCACTCTCACAAGATTGGTTGATATCATTGAAAGATCCGGTTAAACGGGACTTACATCTTGTTAAAAAGAATGTGAGAGGAGGATTCTCAGCAGCTCTTTTCTTCTTCAGTCTTTGTCTTTCAAGCAGGTTCACGGTACTTCTTCAAATGCACTTTCATTGTCAGACGACGTCTCGTATCCGGTTCTTCTGACTCAGGTACATCTTGTTGTTGTGATGCTTTGGACTTCTTCAGCAACTAACAGCATCTCAGTCTTCATCAACCCCTGTTCTTGATTGAAATCAAGTTCTGCACATGCTCACAAACTCATAAGCAAACATTCCTTATGCAACAGGGAGAGTACCACATGAACACTTGGTACATGAAATTTCACAATTTAAATTCTTTTAACTTTTGATGATCAGTCAAATCTTCAAGAACGGTTACATTTTTTTAATTTTTAAGAGAAACAAATAAACACACTATTTTTGGATTTTTGAAATTTTTCTATTTTTTAATTTTTTTTTTAATTTTTAAGAACTAAAAGAAAATAAAAACTCAAAATATAAACAACTACCATAATGTACAATTACAATTGCAAATGGGATCAAAATTCGTTCTCAGGCAGACTAAGGAACACTTTTCAGTACGAGCCTAATCAAACTGGTCTATGCGATTGCCAATATGTTTGTCCACTTAAACATTAACGCTCAACTTTCATTTTTTCAACTTCGTGATATGCTTAAGGTAATATTATACTATTATACCCGTGTGTCCCATTCCAAGGCATACCCCCGCGATCAAGGTAAGCACAACGATTCATCGTAGCAGGTGAGTATACTGATGTCATCCTTTAAGATATCCTGACTGTGTCTAGGTCTGCATATAATCTGTTTTATCATGTTTTGATTTCTTAACAATGAACACCCAAATAAATAATAATCAAATCCCGGAAATATAAACAGCACACTCTATCATGCAAGTATCTTCCCTACCACATATTTCACAAGTCCAATCCAGATTTCTGAAATCTTAACTGGGAGTAGGTTGAGAAAAGAACAGAATAGATCTTTTGCAGAGATGATATAATATACAGATCAAATGAGTTTTTCTCAATTTGATATAGGTTTATTGGGGTTTCTTTTGGGCACTAGAGGGCCTCTTTCGGGTGTATAGATCTACAGCGCGACAACGTACAGCTAGGTCAGCATGTATCTGGATGCAGCAGAAGCTGTCGTTGCCTAGCACCTCCAGGTCAGCATGTATCTGGATGCAGCAGAGGAGGTACACGACTTTTTCAGAGAAGATTTCAGAATCAGATCAAAATTGTGTGTATCGGGAAAACATACAGACATTCAAATAGAAATGAGCTAATTCCAAGTGACTTTCTTTCCTGGGGTCATGTACAATTTTAGTTCTAAGCAGAAGGACAGCCAAGATATCCCCGGATGATTCAACAATATAAAGACCCGAAACCTCAGATGTTGGCTATCTATCAACGCAAGATTTAAGACCATAAAATCATACGCCGTTGGTATGTTACCCACATGGTACATAGTTTGTTATGTTTATATCACTTAGTATCTTTTATCATGTTGAGCGTCAAGCCTATCGACATATCGCAGTAGATCCTAGTCTTTTCAGCTATGGCACCTTACATGTGTTAGTCAAACCCTTTAACGCAAACATTTATTTCACTTCCCATATCATGCAATCTTTCTTTTTTGGCTTCTTCATTTTTCTAATGTTTTTGTATTTTTTTCATTTTCTCCCCCTAAACACTATATATGTCTCTCTCTCCCCCTAAATTTGTGCATAAATCTTGGATTTTTGCGCAAATTTACCCTTTACAAGAGAAAGGACACTTTATATACAAGGTTATAAACTAAGAAAAAAGAGAGAAAAATATTTTTGCTTAACCGTTCTATCATCAGATTGAAGACTAATCAAAATCATATCAAAGTACTGAATTTAAACGGTACCTTTTGCTGATCATTACTTACTTCTCTAATCTCCTCCAAAGGAAACATATCATCTGTAAAAAAAATTTGAACTTTTTGCAACAGTGAAATGTTACCCGTTTTATCTCTGGAACAACCGCTATCAACATTCCAGAGATTGTCAACAGCTCCTCCTTGGTTGTTCCTGAAAAGTAAGGAGATTAGTAAGACATTGGTACCCAGGCCATCGTGGTCCTGGGTTTACCTGAAGCATCAAAGTAAGACACTTCTTTCAAACATAAGTCCCCTTTCGTTTCAAGGATTGGAGACATTGCTGCTTTGGATTTGGGTTTCCAAATCTGTTTCGGTCTAGCAAACGCATTTGTTGCCTTCGGTTGAGCAACTTTAGCTGTTTCAGGTTTGTTAGGTTTAGAAAAACATTTTTGTTCCTGAGAAGCTCTGCGTTTGTTTTTGGCAGCGTTCCAATCCCCATCAGAAGGTTTAACCTTGGGATTCACATTCTTCATTGCCTTAGGTGATGATACCTTCATCGGCTTGGAATGGTAGTTACCCTTCGGTGTAACCCTCTGATTTTGCATATAATAAGGTACGTAGGGACGCCTTGTGCAGTTTCTAGCAATATGACCCGCAATGCCACAATTGTAGCAAGTTTGTCTTTTCATCGGAAAGACATTTTGAGTAGCTTGATTTGCTCTAGCAGGTCCTGAAGGACAAACCGGTCCTTTTCGCGTTGGATGCGCATGCACTTTACTTTCAGACGAAGACGAATTTGGGTGCTTGTATTTGCTCGTTGCAGAATTCTTGTTGCTTTGAGCACCATTCTTCGTCTTTTCTCCTTGATTAGAGCTTTCAATCTCTCTGTCACGAGCCTTATGGGATCGTGATTGTCCTTGATGAGCAGACTTCTTATATCCTCGACTTTGATCCGCTCGTTTTGGCTCCTTTTGCGTGTTGTGAACCGGCTCACAAACACCAGCACAAGAGTGAGTATTAACGTTTTGTTGCACGTTTGGGCGTTGAACACAATTTCGAGCAATGTGTCCTGGAATTCCACAGTTGAAACATGTTTGTCGCTTCAATGTATGGAGATTCAAAGAGCTAGCAGCAGTAGCCGATCTGATTGGTTTAGATGAACGAGCTTGCTTTGATTGCTTTACATGTGTTCCATGTGCCTTTTCTGAGTTCTTATGTACCTGTTGATCAGAACTAGCACAAGCATGAGATTCATATGGATGATGTTTTTCGTCTTTTATAATTTTATTAGTATCATTTTGAAAAGACGATTCAGTTTCTGTTTTAATTTCCTTTTCAGAAACATTTTCTTGTGACTGTTCATTGATTGTGACCACCTCTTCTTTTACAAAATCAGATCCAGTTTTAATTTCTGAAGATGCAGAAGTTTCATCAACACATGTTTCTTCAACATATGTATAATGTGAATCTTCTTGAGATCTGCTTTCAGCCACGGTTTCCAATGGGGTCCCACTAGATTCAACATTAGAGACGTCTACTGAGACCGATTCAGAAGAAGAATCAGGACATTCTTGATTTTCTTTAGAAGAAGTTTCAGTGGTTTCACTGAATGTATCCTGAGGGACCTCACCTGTCACACTGTCATCAGCTGAAGATTTAGAAACATTAGAATCACAATTTTCAGCTACTGAAAAACATTCATCACCACATGCATTTTTTAAAGGTTCATCACAAGCATTCACAGTTTTGCCCAAAACATCAGGCCCAAAAGAAGACGAAACATAACTATGAAACGAGTTCAAAAACGCTTGTCCAAACACACAACCAGAATTAGTATTATCAAAAGAAGTTTTAGATGAATCAGAGTCTAAAACTTGTTCACTCCCAAACAAATCTCCCCATATCACTTCAGGTACTTTATGTGCACATGATGAAGAACTGTTAGGATCAAAAGTACCCTTTGATACAAAACACGCTTCTAGTTTTACCTGTTTTTCAGCAAATTCAACATTTACTGAGGGCTTGTTAATTTTGGGACCTTTGACATTTACTGAGGTCTTGTTATTTTTGGGACCATATGTCATTTTACTTTCATTCAGCATCTCCTCCTCGGTCATAGGCAAGTATGTGTAATTGTTATTGTACGGAGGAGGAGTCTGATTATAACCCAATCCCGACCCTTTCTTTTTAGAATAAGCCAATTGTTGATCACACAGATTTTTGACTAATTTACTGGAGGAATCGAATTTTTTAATGTTTAACTGATTAATTTGGTATTTATCCCTAACATTCTCCAGTTCTTTAGTCACCTCACACAGTTTTTCTTTGACTATGATAAGTTGGGCCGTAGCTACACTAACATCGTCCTTGAGTTGAACGATGTCCTTACGCTGAGCTTCGATTTTCTCTTTGAAAAGTTTTTCGTTTTTCGTTAAAGTGAAATTTTTCCGTTTAATTTCATTATAGTCTTCGATTAGCTCAGCGTTGTGAATTCTATAAGCCTCAACTCGTTCCTTACATTCAGGAGTGCAGAAAACCGAAAGTGTATCTTCAACAGTCATTTCTTGAACCACGGGTTTGTGAAATACTAATGCCATGATTTCAGCGGGTGGTTGATACGTTTGTTCTTCTCCTCAAAACACAAACCAAACAAGAACCCGTGTACTCGCTCACTCAAAACCCTTTGCACGCGAATCGAGCCCGCTTTCTGAACCGCACCTCAAAAACCTGTCAAACCTTATCACAACCAAAACCAACAAACCCACCTTTTTTTTATTTTTTATTTTTTTTTTATTTTAAATAAACCCCCCCCCTTTTTTTTTTAATTAATTAAAAAGTATAATATAAACTATTATTATTAAACAAAGATTATTATTATTTTAATTTTTATTATTATTAAAACAATGATTAGGTAATGATTGCCTAATGATTAAAATTATAATTATTATATAATTAAAACCCTAAACGATGTCTAAAACCCTGTTCGTCTTCTTCGATCACAACAACACGAACTACCAAAACCCTAAAAATGAACCTCAGCCGCCGGAGATGAAGATGATGTGTTGTGATCGGCGATGATGACACCGGCAATGATAATGACAATGGTCGCCGGAGGTGATAACCTAGCTGGTCGCCAGAGTACGTTTACTGTTGATCGGGGAAGTCACGGAGAAGATGAAGATGATCAGTAATGGTCCGACGGTGACGAGAAGGACAGACGATATGTGGTGACCGGTGATGAATGTTGCAGGTTACTTCAGGTTGTACGGTGTTCGGTGATGGCGACTGATGATGTTGATGGTGATGAGTGAGACGGAGATGATGGTGAACGGTGATGATGACCGGAGGGTGGAAGATCGTCGGAGATGGCGGGTGTAGCGAAGATGGTGATGAAGGTGAGAATCACGATGATGGCAGTAACAGGTTGGTCGGACGATGATGGACGGTAACTGAATGATGAATGATACGGAGAAGATGATGGTTGCGACAGGCCGTGAAGAGTCGAGATCTCGGTTGCGACTCGGAACCGAGATTGCGACTGGGAGGAGGTGATTGCGACTCAAAACAGGATTTGTCGAAACCTGGTTGCGACTAGTGATGATTTGATGATGGTTGCGAGTCGGAGGAGATGATCAGATGGTGTGGTTGCGAGTCGGGATGTGGTTGCGACACGGATCTGAAAATGTGGAGAATTCTGTTGACTGGAGACCAAGTAAGGTTGCAAGTGGATTTGAAATTTGGAATGGAGGTTGCGACTTGAGAAGTTAGGACTCGGAACCGTTTAAAAAAATCCTTTGCACTCTTGGAATCAGTTTAAAATTCAAACCAAATATTTGTTTTAAAAAACAAACAAGAAAGATATCCCGAGAATTTTGTGATTTCGGTAATTTTGGAAAAATCAAGAATTTTCAAAAATAAAAAAAATTCCTTTAACACAATTTTGAAACGGATCAAGGAGCAAATTATGGCAATTTTTCAATAATAACCCGATGAACACGATGAAGAACGCTAAGAACACGAAGAACACCGAACCAAAAATAACGAAAATCTTGAATATTTGATATCAAACCGAGCCTAGAAATAGGTTCTAAAGGCTCTGATACCAATTGTAAAACCCGTGAGGATCACAATGATATCAATCTAAACCTTGTGAGAGCGCGGAAATCAAACACAAGGTGATTCAAGACGTAATATTAATATCAAATAACAAACAATGAATAACAAAACAAACCGAAACTTGCATTCAACTTGAACGATGACTGATACAAGATCGGATGGAACTCGGTTCCCCTTGCTTGGTGTCGCCTGCCTATTACTATACTATCAACAACCCTTAATCAATAGATTAAGGGTGTTTAAATACTAAACATGTAGGCCGAAACCTAGGCCCAAGCGACTACCATTCTAGCCCAACCCACAAGTGTTTAACCCAAAACATGAACAAACTAATTACATAATCAATCCCGAATAATATTAACCTACATGAATAAACCTTCAGGTTCCAACAAAAAGCCTACTAAGTTCAGCTACAAGCATTTCATCTCTTACAATCCTAAGCTTTTCACAGGCAGTGATGGGGTGACTGCTATGCTCGAGTGGTTTGACAGCATTGAAGTTACCTTCATTAACAGCGAGTGCCCGGATCATCTGAAGACTAGGAGTGCAACGGGAATGTTTCAAGGCAGAGCGTTGGAGTGGTGGTCAAATGAGAGAAACATCTGTTCTAATGAGGAAGCCTACGCTCTTCCATGGGCTGAGGTGCGAGAACTAATGATGCTTGAGTTCTGCCCTCCTCATGAACAATTGAAGCTTGAAGAAGAAATTTGGCACTTGAAGCAAATTGGTGATGATAATCTGGTTTATACTACCCGTTTCAAGCAGCTCAGTTTGACCGTTCCTCACTTGGTTTCTACTCCTAAGCGTATGATAACAAAGTATATCAATGGTCTACCTCCTACTATGCGTGATTCTATTGAAGCATCTCAGCTCGAAACTATTGAGGAAGTCTACCGTCTTGCAGCAAGTCTCAACAACAACCGCGTTCGTGATAAGCAGTTTGCTACTCCTGCTTCTACCAAGACTGCACATCAAGTTACCCAGCAGCCAAGTGGCAGCAAGAACAAGAGGCGGAAGTCTCAGGGTTCAGGATGCAATGCTATTATTCCTGCTGCGAACCCTGCTGCTAAACCTGCTCATGCTGCTGCTCCAATCACGGTTGTTCCTGAAGTCAAGAAGCAGTACTCTGGGTCTTACCCCAAGTGTGCGACTTGCAGCTTTCATCATCCTGCTACCTCTGCATGTCGTTTGTGTACCGGCTGTAATCGCTATGGTCACACGACTCCTTACTGTCGCCAAGCTAATCTCGCTCAACCCGCTCAACAAGCTCCAGCTCAGACAGCTCAAACAGCTCTCCCAGTTCCTCAGCAGAACCCGAGGCCAGTCAACGCCGTACATGCATGCTTTCAGTGTGGAGATACTACTCATCTTCGTAATCGTTGCCCCCAGCTGAACCAAGAGCAACAAGCAGTCGCTCGTGGACGAGCATTCAATCTCAATGCTAATCAGGCTCGCAACAACAATGAAGTAGTCAATGTTACGTTTCTGGTGAATAACCTTTATGCTTCGATTCTATTTGATACTAGTGCCGATAGAAGTTTTGTGTCTGTGGAATTCGAGTCTTTGATAACTGTACACGCTCCAAGTTACCTGAGTCGTTCTCTGTTGAGGTCGCCAACGGTAAGTCGATTCTTGTCGATTCTATTTTGCGTGATTGTTCCCTGATTCTTAATGATCATGTCTTCTCTATTGATCTCATACCCATGTGACTGGGAAGTTTTGATGTCATAATTGGTATGGATTAGTTGCGTAAGAATCATGCCGAGATTACCTCTTATGAGAAATTTGTTCGTCTTCCTCTTCCGTCTGGTGATATTTTGCATGTCTATGGAGACCGACCTTCAACAGGACTGAAGTTGATGTCATGCACTCAAGCGAACAGATGCTTACGTAAACAGAACTTTGCCTTCTTGGCCCACATGGTGGAACAAAAGGGCAAAGGGAAGAACATAAGCGATGTTCCAGTAGTGTGTGATTTTCCTGATGTCTTTCCTGAAGATCTTCCTGGTCTTCCTCCTCCTAGATCCGTTGACTTTCGTATTGATCTCATACCTGGTGCGACTCCTGTCGCCAAGGCTCCTTATCGTCTTGCACCTTCTGAGATGCAAGAATTATCCAGCCAACTTCAAGAACTTCTCGACAAGGGATTCATTCGCCTAAGTACCTCTCCGTGGGGTGCTCCCGTTCTGTTCGTCAAAAAGAAGGATGGTTCATTTTGAATGTGTATCGACTACCGTGAACTTAATAAGCTTACCGTTAAGAATCGTTATCCTCTCCCTCGTATAGACGACCTATTTGACCAACTCCAAGGCACGTCCTGTATCTCGAAAATTGATCTTCGTTCTGGTTATCATCAGCTTCGTGTACTCGAGGTGGATGTACCCAAAACCGCTTTTCGTACTCGTTATGGACACTACGAGTTCGTGATCATGCCATTTGGATTGACTAACGCACCCGCTGTGTTCATGGATCTCATGAATCGTGTTTGTAAGCCCTATTTGGATCGTTTTGTGATAGTCTTTATCGATGATATTCTCATTTATTCTAAATCTAAGGCTGATCATGCTCGTCATTTACGCTTGATGCTTGAACTCTTACGTGGAGAACGTTTGTATGCTAAATTTTCTAAGTGCAAATTTTGGATTGATGAAATGCAATTTCTTGGTCATGTCGTTTGTAACACCTCGTAAAATCACGTCCAATGATGTATTGACACGTGTAATAAACCCTAATAAAGTCAAACCTTGGGATTTAGGGACTAATTTTTTGAAAAATCAAAAACTTTGATTATGAAAGGACTGGAAGTGTTAGCATACCTAAAATAAGTTTTTAAATAACCTTTTATGGTTTTATATTCACAAATAAGCCACTTGTTGATCAAGTGTAGCCGTTTGTGTATTTAATTGAAAGTTTGCGCAATAAAGGGTTAAAAGCGTCAACATGTTAATTCTTACCTCTGAGTGACCTTTTAACAAACCGAGATTCATGATATTTGATTATGCTCTCGAGAATGCCAATCATTGGCCATCCAAGGCTTTTGTGCCTTTAAGTGACGTTACGCGCAACTTTGTAAGTATAAGGGACTAAAAGTGTCAATATGTTTAATTATACCTCTGAATGACCTTTTAGAGAACCCGAAGCATCGTAATGTTTAATAATACTTTCAAGGATGCCTAATATGGATTAGATGAGGCTTCAATGCTAATAAGTGATGAAATGCGCAAGTTTGCGCAATAGAGGGGCCTAAAGCGTCAACTTTTGAATCTACGCCATTCGGTGACCATTTAAGCAAACAGGAGCGTAGTAATATTTAAATACATGCTTGGGAATGATTATTTTATGGGCCATGGAAGGCTTAGATATCATTAAACGGCATTTCGCGCTACTTTGCGCAATTAAGGGACTAATTGCGTCAAACTGCAAAAGGAGGTCGAATCGTATGGTAACGGACCTTCCGGAATATGTACATAAGTTAAACATACCCTATTTATCCTTCATATAGCCTAGATATAGGTTTAGAGGTGTTTGGTACGCAAAAATAAACTTTTATGTCATGCAGGGACTAAAAGTGTCAAAAAGTGCACAAGTTTGCACTTTTGCGCATATCTCGCATTCTGAATATCCCCGGACACCCAAAAATTTATGTAAGCACTAAAATATTTTATTTTAGTGTGTGGCATGATAAAATTCCACTCGTCGCGTAATTTGGACCGTTTTTAGCGTTCGTCCGTGTTTCGTCGTAATTCGACGCACTACGTGACCGTACGACCAAAGGAACCGACATCCGACATGTTTTTGAACATGTTTCATGTTCCCTATGTTTAAACATCATATTGGGGCCTTAAAATGAGGTTAACGGGCCTTGAACGTGCCTAAAGTGACCATAAAAACTCACAGGGGCCATTTCTGCCATATATGAAAGTGCTGTTTGCTGCTAAACAGCTGTAAACAGCCTGTTCCAGCAGTTTCTATCAATTCTAAATGGTTTTTTTGGAAACTAGGGGCTGCCCATTGTTTATAAAACCATGGGTAATATGTGTAGGGTTCAGATTCAATCACGGTTTACGAGGAACGATCCTAACGGTCCTCAAAAACCTATAAATACCCATTCCCCACTTCACTTCTTTTGCACCTTTCCTTCTAATCTGCTTATTCTCTGAATTGGAGAGGATCTTGAACCTTTTTGAGAACCTCCCTCAGTCCTTTGGACTCTTGTAAGTAATCCCTTCATGCTTAGTTTAATTTTTTAGCGTTTTAACCGAAAGTCAAGGTTTTCGATAAATGTTTTGACTTTTAAACAGTTAAGCCATTGTTCGCAACGAACATGGCTACGTGACCGTAATTAGGTAGGTGTTTAACCCTCAAAAGGGCACCTCCTAATTACCACGTTTACTTAGTTAAATTGTCGGGTCAAATGAAAGTCAAACGGGTTAGTTTTAAATAAATTCATAACTATTATTATAAAAACCATAAAATCAGTTTTCTCACTTTAATAACTTGCTAAATATTAGTTGATCATGTCTAAGCATGTTCAACCCGACAATTCTAAGTATAGGCTCGGTTCGGAACCGAAAGTCGCAAAAGTTGACTTTTGCTTTGACTTTCAGTTCTGACCCGATTTAGATTAACTTAGATATGCTTTAGGATTCCATTAGGACCATATTATAAGTTAGTATAACCCTCCAAGGTTATACAACTTGGTTCCATAGAAATCCTAGTTCATGCATGTTTCCGTAAAATGCTTAAAAGTTGACCATTATGCCCAAATGCCCTTAAAATGTGATTTTTGGAAATGTAAAAGAGTAGAAACCTTAGTTACTGATTTATAAAATTGTACCCAAAATTTGATATCAGTTTGAGGTCTAAAATAGGAGTTATGCTCATTAGCGTAATTAGAAAGTTTTTATGAATTAATCGGCGTAATTAGCATATAGCCTATCTAAACCCGATTTTCGATACCAAACTTTATACCTATTGATGTAATATAATATTTTGAGATTTTTTGGAGATTTTTATTTATTCTTAGGCTGAGCATAACTTAGTGTTCTAAGCTTAATTCGGCTAATGCCGGTTTTGCCCTTTTGGGCTATAAAATGAGTTTTATAAATCCGATTGACCCCAAACCTTTTTCTACTGATCTAATATGTTAAATAAATTATTTTGAGCCTTTTGGAATTTTAAAAATATCAGCTTTCTATATAAAACCCGGAAATGGCTCCAAATCGCCTTTTTAAGCGTTTTTAACGCATAAGTATGTGCTAGAACCTATCTAAGCATATGAGGTTGAAACCTACTGATGTATTCAGTAAAATTTTATATTTTAAACAGTAGGAGAATAGATCAGAATTCCAGTTTTGACCTTTTAAGCATATGTGAAATTACCAAAACGCCCCTGCGGTGTCTAGAATGATTAAGATCGATAAATTTCACATAGGATTAATACCCTACTGTTATAACTTAGTAAATTAAGTATATTTACTGATTTAATCAGACCTGTAACTCAGGTTATTATTTAAACCCTTTTTCACCCTTTAAAATGACCAAAATGCCCTTATGAGGCATAAATTGGGTCTAAAACCATTTGGGGCATAATGGAAGGTATCATTCTGATATCACAACATGTTTAAGGCATATTAACTTAGGAAACTTGTTCATGACTCTTATGGTTACTCATTACGCATGTTTCGCGTTCGGATCGGTTTATGTAACTAGTTTGCATAAAATAACCGAAACGGGTCAAACCTTATCATTTTCACTTCAAAATCCAGAATGTGTTTAGTTTACCCATATTATACAAGTCTCCAAACTTGTCGGGTCTAAATCACATTCTAATCCGGTCTGCGCTTAATCATGCGTTTTGAACCGTATCCTCCTTTAAAACTAACCGGTCTAAGCATAGGCTTAAATAAGACCCGTTAGGAATCTAATAGGTTATTAAAACCTTCGTTCCAGATTAAGAGCCCCAGTAGAAGTACTTGTGCTTGCTGATTTGATATACGGCTGGGATTGAATTTATATTTAACTCAGGTAAATACGTTTAACTTATTTTCCCTTATACGGGCTTGGGATACGGTATTATAAAAATACCGCTTGGTCGGGTGTAGAAACCTTTTAATCGGAGATGATTAAATTGCATAATCCCGTTTTGATCTGTATTGCTTGATAACAAATAACATTGGGGGTTAATGACCGTGTCCTGGATATCCTTGGCTCATTTAAAAAGTGAATGGCCGCAACGTAAGCACAAGGTGTAGGCAAAACACCTCCTGTTGCTTATGTAAAACATATACTCACTCGTAAGGGTGTCTTCTTGTGAGATTATATTTGTGGTGTGTCTATTAATTTTGACCGGCTTGTATATGTATTATCACCGGCCCTAAATGTTGGACAAACATGTAAATCAGATACAAGATTTTTATTAATAAAATTGTCCCAAGTTATAAAAATATTTTGCGCCTTGTGCATTCAAATCAATTTTCTAAACGTTTTCAAAATGAGTCAGTTAAATTGTATTTACCAGTGAAAACTGACGTATTTTCCAAAAAGTTTAAGTGACAGGTACTGTACGTAATTGGCTGGGAGCTCAGGGCGTCAATAGGGAATCTTGCAAGTTTTAGATGCCTAAAGTCTGTTGAACAGTTTTCTTTTATTTTGATCCGCCTGTGGATCCCTTTGCATACCGTTTGTAATACTTTGATATTCTCATTCGGTTGTAAAAAAAAATTATCTTTTGCTTCCGCTGTGCATTTAAATTGTGTTGTTTGACTATGATGATATCAATTACGTCACGATACTCCCCACCGGGCCCACCGGTAATATATGGAAACTTAGGGGTGTGACAGGTTGGTATCAGAGCCAACACTGAGTGAATTAAACACTAGCCATTTGTGTTTAATCTCAGTTACACAGTAGCACATTCCTTGACCTTCTGAGTCTAGACTTAACATAGGAATACCCTCATTCTTATTAGGAAATCTATTGCTTCCAATTTTATATATATTTTGAATATGTCGCCAAGCAAACAAGCCGTATTGGAAATCCTCTACAACTGGAGCCTTGAAATGCTGAGCTTTGTACCACGACTAGAATGAAACGTGCATCCAGGGAGAAAACATTCAGAAATAAAATAAAGAAGAAAACTCATTTTGCTAAAGATCGTTTCTTTAATAGTCCTTATAAGGACATATTTATCTTTCAGTCCCTTCAAGGACAACATCATTCTTTTCAAGTCCCGTTTAGGGCAGATTTGTACTCTAATTTTATATAGTGGAATGATTAACTTTAAATTTTCATGCTAAAACATGAAATATGAAATAAATAAAAATAACATTCCTTTTATAAAATCTACCATTTTAATAGAATGGCAAAAATCTAAAAAGGACAAGACCTAGCCACATGTCATGTAAAGACAGGGCCAAGATGGTAGTTCCTCAATTAGATTCAGATCCTTATTAACATCTTAATTTAGGATTGTTCTGCGTTAAATATTAAAGAAAATCTTAAAAGGCATAACCTAGCCTGAATGTCATTAAAGACCTGGCTAAGATGGAAAAACCTGTTTAAAAGACATTCAGATTCTTGTTAACACCTGAGAACGTGTTAGCACTCCTGACAAAAGTGATTCGAGAAAATCACAATAATCATTCCTATATTGGAATTCTTCAAACTTCCTGTTCTAGCCTAATGATCCAGAAATCATGGCTTATATCATCCTATAAGATGATCATATTATAAACATCCATTAGTGATAAAGTGCCTATGGGCTAAACTTATTGTCCGATAAGACAACGACAGTGGTGGTCTTTACCCCCTGTCTAAAGATGTTGGATTGCGTCCAAGCATCATAGTCGGTAGGATCAATACTATCTCGACTAATAGCATCTGAAAAGATAATCATACCATAAACATCCCTCAGAAGGGAAATGCCTACGGGCTATATCTATTGTCCCAAAAGACAAAAAAAAAAAAAAAGTTGTAGTCTTCGACTCTCTGTCAAGAAAAGTAACTAACTATGTTCAAACCCTAAATGCCTCGATCCCATACGATCATAGCTTATAAATTCAAAACCATCCTTGTGATTAGGCCTTTTGTGCCACTTTAATATCCTTAATGATTTATAACTAGGATAAATTATAATGAAAATACTAATTAAATATAATTAATAAATTAACCCATATGGTTCATATTACCATGGTTAATGAGTCATCAAAAATGATAATCCCATAATAACCTTCGAATAAATCATTGTCAATATTTATGTAGCAATCAAGCTACATGGCTGGGTCAGACGAGGTTAACAGCCACCCGAAGGAGAACAATGATACTACCAGAATTAATATAACTGGTGCAGAACTACAGGCATTAATAGATGATGCTGTTACTCGAGCTCTCGACAGACAAAATAATGAATCAAGGGATGCACACTCTAAGACTCTATCTTTGGCTCGTAGTAAGCCCCCTCCTAAATCACATGAGTCAGAGGAAGACGATGTTCATCACTCATCAAATCAGAGGAGTGTCCCGTCTGGTCAGGTTGTGCTTCATCAAAAGGCACCAGTTAAGAGCTGCTCCTATAAATATTTTGTCTCCTGCAAGCCCAGAGACTTTACAGGAGAGAAAGGAGCCATCGATTGCATGACATGGCTCGATGAAATGGACACTGTTGTTGACATCAGCGGTTGTGCAGAACAGGATGTTGTGAAATTTGTTTCACAATCATTCAAAGGAGAAGCGTTGGCATGGTGGAGATCATTGCTCCAAGCCAGGGGAAAGACCCTACTTTATAACTTATCTTGGGATCAATTTGAGGCATTGATCAAGGAGCATGAGGTAGAAAAGATAGAATCAGACTTCTTGACTCTGGTCATGGAGAATTTGGATTGTCAGGCATATGTGACAAGTTTTAACACTATATCCCGCCTAGTTCCGTATTTAGTCACCCCTGAACCTAAACGCATAGCGCGTTTTATTGGAGGCCTAGCACCAGAGATAAAGGGGAATGTTAAAGCATCTAGGCCTACCACATACAGGTCCGCGGTGGACTTATCCCTATCTCTCACCTTAGATGCAATCAGAAATAAGTCTATTAAGGCTTCTGGCGAGGGAAAAAGGGAAAGAGAGGAGGAAAACTCTCAGCAATCTGACAGGAAGAAAAAGGGAAGTTTTAAGAGCAAGAAGGATTCCGAGTTTAGGAAAAATTCGAGTCAATCTAATGACAAACCCAAATGCAGTAACTGCAGAAAGCAACATTCTGGAAAATGTACAATTGACCCAAGTGCTAAACTGTGTGGAATTTGCAAGACCAAGGGTCACAAGACTTTAGATTGCAAGGAGTTGAAGAACGCGACATGTTACAACTGTAACGAGGAAGGACACATCAAAACCAACTGCCCAAAACTTATAAAGAAGCATGGAGGGGCCAGGGAAACAAGCGCGTGATTCTTCCAGAGGAATGCTCAGGAGTTGGTGCAGAATGACGACGATATAGCAGGTACCTTTCCTTATCAAGAGTTTATGCAGAAATTTATTTGATACCAACACAGATAAGTCTATTATGGACAATAAATGTTGTAAGCGGTTGTATCTGCCTAGAAGGACCTTAGGCATATAGCGCAAGGTGGAATTGGCCGATGATACTCTAGAGACTGCTTCAACAACCTTAGATAGATATTTTATACTAGGAATCACTCTTATCAAACATCCCTATGTCAAGCTTTCAAGCTATCCAAAATCATCAATATGCTCAAGACAGATGTGACATTTTGATCCTCTGTCAAAAAGGGTGATGGACTAGGTCCAAACCTTAAATGCCATTGATGGTCTTTTATGACCTAGGCTAAGTAATATTGATGTATATTCTTTTAAATAACGTTCATTAAGAATGTTAGTGCTATATTTGCCTGCATGGTTTAATGATGCCATGGTTAGTATATGCTAAGGCCATCAGGGTGACGAATAGCAACTGTTGGACTGCAACTAGGAAACGAATAAAGAACCAAAACTTGAGTATGACAAACGCGGATAAGACAACAGTTAATCGCGCCATTGATAATACGACGCATGCTAATGATGTTACAATTGAGAACCTCAAAATTGACAAGGATATTCTTCTAACTATGATAGACGCAGCTGTTGGAAAAGCTGTGAAGGAGTCAGTGAAAAAGATCCAAGAGCTAAATGCTACTTGCTCCAAATCCTTCATAAACCTTAAGTGTAGAAAACTTTTAAAATCTCTCTCGGGAACCTTAGATACTAAGTGTAAGGTAAAACTTGCAAACAAAATTATAGGAACCATTTCTTCTGTTCCGTCAGAAATCCCCAGTCATGAAATTCTAACGTACCCTCTCTCCAGATAAAGTGCATTCATATGTAATTGATATCTCTTCAATCCCTATTGATTACGAATACCAAGTGGTATGACAAAAGCTCCATATGAGGATTGGTGTATCTTAATATGTTCCATAGATTGCTTCCATGCCTGATCAGTATGGAGGTTTAATGCATGGAACCCCAAAGATATTCCAATAATCATATGATACTAAAAGTCAACTAATGGTATTCAAGGAAGATATCTAGAATGGAATTGTCCAAGTAAATGTTCCCGATTAAGAAATTCGTGGACTTGTAACCTAAATGTGTCGCTTATTTGACACAAGCATTGATGGATGAACTGGAGCCTGAGATATTGAAAATCTCTATAACCTCCTTGTATCTTGATTATCTTCTCCTAAGATTACCCTGTTTACCTCCTTAGAGGCAAGTAGAGTTAAGATCAACATCCCGCTTAGGGCTGCATTATTGCGAAATCTCCATGATGACTGGTACCATCATTGGAAGAATCGGAACCCTGATTAAGTGAGTTTTAAGATAGAGGTTCATATAGCCTAACTCGATATTCTGAGGATTTGATACGGTTAAGTAAGAAAGACGGTTCATTTGCTTATACATTTGATTACCGCAACCCTATTTAGGCAACGATTAAGAATCGTCGTTAGCTACCCAGGATCGTCGATTTGTTCGACTAGCTGTGAGGATTAGCTATTCCTTAAGATTGGTTTTAAGTGGTTGGAATAACCATCTCACCTTAAAATAAGTTTTTCTATAATAGTTGTTATATAAGTATCAAGGTTGCTCCTTTGGAGACCTTATATAGATGGAATGTTAAACATCTATTGTTAGAACAATAGATTGGTAAGTCCAATTATCAGGATCTGAAAGTTGCATTGGAAACAACAAATAAGATCATTCAAATTCATAATCATCTTAAAGTTGCCAGTAATCGGCAGAAAATTTAGGATTGATAAAAGTTGCAACCTTCTTAAGTCCTTAATAAGGAATAAGGTTAAATCGAAGGTATCACCCTTAGAAGGGTGTGCAAAATTTTAAATTTCTCAAGAAAAGTTAAGTCCTGGATATATAGGAGCATTCGGAAATCGAATGCAACAAAGGTCAATAGCCTATAAGCTAAAACCTATGTAAGGAGCCTAGTGGAGTTCGCAATGTGAACCACACTGATAATTTAAACATAGGTTTCGCCAATAAGTCGAAACACATTACCGCGTAATGATAGGCAGATTAATGAAACTTTATGATATAATAAGAACCTTTATCGATCAAGGATCGGTAGGTTAAGAATGCTCTAAAGGGATACATGTACCAATTATAGAAGTCAACTTGGGTGCTTGGAAAGGCCCCAAGTATGCTATGAAAATTAAGTCCAATATAAGGCAGAAGGTACTTCCATTACTTTAGCAAATCTCGAGGTCGAGATTTATTTTAAGGGGGTGAGGATGTAACACCTCGTAAAATCACGTCCAATGATGTATTGACACGTGTAATAAACCCTAATAAAGTCAAACCTTGGGATTTAGGGACTAATTTTTTGAAAAATCAAAAACTTTGATTATGAAAGGACTGGAAGTGTTAGCATACCTAAAATAAGTTTTTAAATAACCTTTTATGGTTTTATATTCACAAATAAGCCACTTGTTGATCAAGTGTAGCCGTTTGTGTATTTAATTGAAAGTTTGCGCAATAAAGGGTTAAAAGCGTCAACATGTTAATTCTTACCTCTGAGTGACCTTTTAACAAACCGAGAGCTTCATGATATTTGATTATGCTCTCGAGAATGCCAATCGTTGGCCGTCCAAGGCTTTTGTGCCTTTAAGTGACGTTACGCGCAACTTTGTAAGTATAAGGGACTAAAAGTGTCAATATGTTTAATTATACCTCTGAATGACCTTTTAGAGAACCCGAAGCATCGTAATGTTTAATAATACTTTCAAGGATGCCTAATATGGATTAGATGAGGCTTCAATGCTAATAAGTGATGAAATGCGCAAGTTTGCGCAATAGAGGGGCCTAAAGCGTCAACTTTTGAATCTACGCCATTCGGTGACCATTTAAGCAAACAGGAGCGTAGTAATATTTAAATACATGCTTGGGAATTATTATTTTATGGGCCATGGAAGGCTTAGATATCATTAAACGGCATTTCGCGCTACTTTGCGCAATTAGGGGACTAATTGCGTCAAACTGCAAAAGGAGGTCGAATCGTATGGTAACGGACCTTCCGGAATATGTCCATAAGTTAAACATACCCTATTTATCCTTTATATAGCCTAGATATAGGTTTAGAGGTCTTTGGTACGCAAAAATAAACTTTTATGTCATGCAGGGACTAAAAGTGTCAAAAAGTGCACAAGTTTGCACTTTTGCGCATATCTCGCATTCTGAATATCCCCGGACACCCAAAAATTTATGTAAGCACTAAAATATTTTATTTTAGTGTGTGGCATGATAAAATTCCACTCGTCGCGTAATTTGGACCGTTTTTAGCGTTCGTCCGTGTTTCGTCGTAATTCGACGTACTACGTGACCGTACGGCCAAAGGAACCGACATCCGACATGTTTTTGAACATGTTTCATGTTCCCTATGTTTAAACATCATACTGGGGCCTTAAAATGAGGTTAACGGGCCTTGAACGTGCCTAAAGTGACCATAAAAACTCACAGGGGCCATTTCTGCCATATATGAAAGTGCTGTTTGCTGCTAAACAGCTGTAAACAGCCTGTTCCAGCAGTTTCTATCAATTGTAAATGGTTTTTTTGGAAACTAGGGGCTGCCCATTGTTTATAAAACCATGGGTAATATGTGTAGGGTTCAGATTCAATCACGGTTTACGAGGAACGATCCTAACGGTCCTCAAAAACCTATAAATACCCATTCTCCACTTCACTTCTTTTGCACCTTTCCTTCTAATCTGCTTATTCTCTGATTTGGAGAGGATCTTGAACCTTTTTGAGAACCTCCCTCAGTCCTTTGGACTCTTGTAAGTAATCCCTTCATGCTTAGTTTATTTTTTTAGCGTTTTAACCGAAAGTCAAGCGTTTTCGATAAACGCTTTGACTTTTAAACGGTTAAGCCATTGTTCGCAACGAACATGGCTACGTGACCGTAATTAGGTAGGTGTTTAACCCTCAAAAGGGCACCTCCTAATTACCACGTTTACTTAGTTAAATTGTCGGGTCAAATGAAAGTCAAACGGGTTAGTTTTAAATAAATTCATAACTATTATTATAAAAACCATAAAATCAGTTTTCTCACTTTAATAACTTGCTAAATATTAGTTGATCATGTCTAAGCATGTTCAACCCGACAATTCTAAGTATAGGCTCGGTTCGGAACCGAAAGTCGCAAAAGTTGACTTTTGCTTTGACTTTCAGTTCTGACCCGATTTAGATTAACTTAGATATGCCTTAGGATTCCATTAGGACCATATTATAAGTTAGTATAACCCTCCAAGGTTATACAACTTGGTTCCATAGAAATCCTAGTTCATGCATGTTTCCGTAAAATGCTTAAAAGTTGACCATTATGTCCAAATGCCCTTAAAATGTGATTTTTGGAAATGTAAAAGAGTAGAAACCTTAGTTACTGATTTATAAAATTGTACCCAAAATTTGATATCAGTTTGAGGTCTAAAATAGGAGTTATGGTCATTAGCGTAATTAGAAAGTTTTTATGAATTAATCGGCGTAATTAGCATATAGCCTATCTAAACCCGATTTTCGATACCAAACTTTATACCTACTGATGTAATATAATATTTTGGGATTTTTTGGAGATTTTTATTTATTCTTAGGCTGAGCATAACTTAGTGTTCTAAGCTTAATTCGGCTAATGCCGGTTTTGCCCTTTTGGGCTATAAAATGAGTTTTATAAATCCGATTGACCCCAAACCTTTTTCTACTGATCTAATATGTTAAATAAATTATTTTGAGCCTTTTGGAATTTTAAAAATATCAGCTTTCTATATAAAACCCGGAAATGGCTCCAAATCGCCTTTTTAAGCGTTTTTAACGCATAAGTATGTGCTATAACCTATCTAAGCATATGAGGTTGAAACCTACTGATGTATTCAGTAAAATTTTATATTTTAAACAGTAGGAGAATAGATCAGAATTCCAGTTTTGACCTTTTAAGCATATGTAAAATTACCAAAACGCCCCTGCGGTGTCTAGAATGATTAAGATCGATAAATTTCACATAGGATTAATACCCTACTGTTATAACTTAGTAAATTAAGTATATTTACTAATTTAATCAGACCTGTAACTCAGGTTATTATTTAAACCCTTTTTCACCCTTTAAAATGACCAAAATGCCCTTATGAGGCATAAATTGGGTCTAAAACCATTTGGGGCATAATGGAAGGTATCATTCTGATATCACAACATGTTTAAGGCATATTAACTTAGGAAACTTGTTCATGACTCTTATGGTTACTCGTTACGCATGTTTCGCGTTCGGATCGGTTTATGTAACTAGTTTGCATAAAATAACCGAAACGGGTCAAACCTTATCATTTTCACTTCAAAATCCAGAATGTGTTTAGTTTACCCATATTATACAAGTCTCCAAACTTGTCGGGTCTAAATCACATTCTAATCCGGTCTGCGCTTAATCATGCGTTTTGAACCGTATCCTCCTTTAAAACTAACCGGTCTAAGCATAGGCTTAAATAAGACCCGTTAGGAATCTAATAGGTTATTAAAACCTTCGTTCCAGATTAAGAGCCCCAGTAGAAGTACTTGTGCTTGCTGATTTGATATACGGCTGGAATTGAATTTATATTTAGCTCAGGTAATACGTTTAACTTATTTTACCTTATACGGGCTTGGGATACGGTATTATAAAAATACCGCTTGGTCGGGTGTAGAAACCTTTTAATCGGAGATGATTAAATTGCATAATCCCGTTTTGATCTGTATTGCTTGATAACAAATAACATTGGGGGTTAATGACCGTGTCCTGGATATCCTTGGCTCATTTAAAAAGTGAATGGCCGCAACGTAAGCACAAGGTGTAGGCAAAACACCTCCTGTTGCTTATGTAAAACATATACTCACTCGTAAGGGTGTCTTCTTGTGAGATTATATTTGTGGTGTGTCTATTAATTTTGACCGGCTTGTATATGTATTATCACCGGCCCTAAATGTTGGACAAACATGTAAATCAGATACAAGATTTTTATTAATAAAATTGTCCCAAGTTGTAAAAATATTTTGTGCCTTGTGCATTCAAATCAATTTTCTAAACGTTTTCAAAATGAGTCAGTTAAATTGTATTTACCAGTGAAAACTGACGTATTTCCAAAAAGGTTAAGTGACAGGTACTGTACGTAATTGGCTGGGAGCTCAGGGCGTCAATAGGGAATCTTGCAAGTTTTAGATGCCTAAAGTCTGTTGAACAGTTTTCTTTTATTTTGATCCGCCTGTGGATCCCTTTGCATACCGTTTGTAATACTTTGATATTCTCATTCGGTTGTAAAAAAAATTATCTTTTGCTTCCGCTGTGCATTTAAATTGTGTTGTTTGACTATGATGATATCAATTACGTCACGATACTCCCCACCGGGCCCACTGGTAATATATGGAAATTTAGGGGTGTGACATCGTTAGTAAGCAAGGTATTCATGTTGACCCGTCAAAAATCGAGGCCGTGAAGAATTGGAGTACGCCAAAATCTGCATCCGAGATTCGTTCCTTTCTAGGATTGGCGGGTCATTACCTTCGATTCATCTCGGACTTTTTCTTAGATTGCTGTTCCTCTCACCTCATTAACCCAAAAAGAGAGACCTTTTGCTTGGGGTCCCGAGCAAGAGGAATCTTTTCAGACTCTCAAGACCCTTTTGTGCAACGCTCCTGTCCTAACTCTACCCGATGGAAATGACGATTTTGTGGTATATTGTGATGCCTCAAACCATGGATTGGGCTGTGTGCTCATGCAGCGGGACAAGGTTATTGCTTATGCCTCTCGTCAACTCAAGGTACATGAGAAAAGCTACACTACTCACG
Source organism: Helianthus annuus (assembly GCF_002127325.2). NCBI lineage: Eukaryota > Viridiplantae > Streptophyta > Magnoliopsida > Asterales > Asteraceae > Helianthus > Helianthus annuus. Next base: position 40,016,559 of record NC_035447.2, on the reverse strand, counting down.
ATCTGGAGCTTGGTGCAGTTGTATTTGCGTTAAAGATCTGGCGACACTACCTTTATGGTACGAAGTGTGTGGTTTTCACCGACCATAAGAGCCTTCAACATATCTTTGACCAAAAGGAACTAAACATGCGACAGAGACGTTGGGTAGAACTGCTTAACGACTACGACTGTGAAATTCGCTATCATCCCGGCAAGGCGAATGTAGTGGCTGACGCTCTTAGTCGTAAAACTCATTTTAAGGCTATTCGTATTTCTAGTGATTTTCATGCATGTATTCGTGAAGCTCAGTATTCGTCAGCTAATGAAGGAAGTCTATCTATTGAAGTTCTTGGCGCTAACGTGAATCAACTCGAAACTAAGTCTGATGGCCTTCAATATTATCTCAATCGAATCTGGGTGCCAGACCGCGATAACATCCGTGAACTTATTATGAATGAGGCTCACAAATCTCGTTACTCTATTCATCCAGGTGCCGATAAGATGTACCAGGATCTGCGTATGACTTACTGGTGGCCTGGTATGAAGAGGGACTTTGCCGTATATGTTTCTAAATGCCTTACTTGCTCAAAAGTCAAGGCTGAACATCAGCGTCCTTCTGGACTCTTAGAACAACCTGAAATCCCAGTTTGGAAATGGGACAATATTTCTATGGACTTTATTACCAAACTATCCCGTACACCTTTTGGTCACGTTAGTATCTGGGTGATTATTGATCGTTTGACCAAATCAGCCCACTTCCTTCCCATTCGTGAGGATTATAAAGTGGAGAAACTTGCTCGAATCTATACTGACGAGATTATATGCCGTCATGGCATACCTCTTGACATAATATCAGACCGTGATAGTCGTTTTACTTCACGTCTTTGGCAAACTTTTCAATCCGCTATGGGTTCTCATTTGAATATTAGCATGGCCTTTCATCCTCAAACGGATGGACAGACCGAGCGTATGATTCAGACCCTAGAGGATATGCTTCGTTCCTGTGTCATCGACTTTAGTGGTAACTGGGATGTACATTTACCATTGATTGAGTTCTCATACAATAACAAATATCATTCCAGTATTCAGATGGCTCATTTCGAAGCTTTGTATGGCCGCAAGTGCCGATCTCCTCTCAGCTGGCATGAGATTGGTGACAAGCAGTTTACTGGCCCTGAAATCATTCAAGAGACAACGGATAAGATTCTTCAGATCCGTGATAACTTGATCAAGGTCAGGAGCAGAAAAAAGAGCTATGCTGATAATAGGCGTAAGCCTCTGGAATTTGATGTTGGTAACCGAGTTCTTCTCAAGGTATCTCCCTGGAAGGGAGTAGTTCGTTTTGGTAAGAAGGGAAAGCTCGCTCCTCGCTATGTGGGTCCTTTCAAGATACTCGAAAGGATAAGCAAGGTGGCGTACAGACTCGACCTGCCACAAGAACTAAACAATGTGCACCTAGTGTTCCACGTATCCAATCTACATAAATGCCTAGCAGACGAGGAACTACATGTTCCCCTTGAAGACTTGCAAATAAATGAAGCTGTACACTTTGTGGAGAAACCGGTCGAAATCATGGATCAGGGTGTCAAGCGACTGAGGCGCAGCAAAATTCCCATCGTCAAGGTTCGTTGGGAAGGAAAGCGTGGCGCCGAATTCACTTGGGAGCTGAAAAGTGAGATGAAGGCCAAGTATCCGCAGCTCTTCGAGCAGTCTTCTTCCTACATTTCGGGGACGAAATCTCCTAAAGGAGGGGAGACTGTAACACCTGCGTCCTTCGACTTTTAGATATTGTCAATTTAGGTCCCTGTACTATGTGATCTTTGATACTTTTGATACTTGGGGAATCTTATGCTATATACTAGATTCTTGTGATGTTTAAATCTGGATTCTTGATACTTAATACTATGAGACTTGACACTTAAAACTAGATACTTGGAATGTCTAAATCTAGATACTTGATGCTTGATACTTGGAATGTCTAAATCTAGATACTTGATGCTTGATACTTGGAATGTCTAAATCGAGATACTTGATACTATGAATGTCTAGACTCTTGACTCTTGATACTTTGGTGCTTGACTCTTGAGGCTCGTGAAACTTGATACTTGTTTAAACGAGGGACTGGAGTCTTGTCACTGGCGGAAACTACGAAACTATGAAACTATGAGACTATGAAACTTAGAATTTTTTGTGTTTATGCTATAATCTAGTTATACTATTACCCAATAATATGCAACGCTTAATCTAACTCGCAAAACGAATCAGAGACGGTTAGACGGAAATGATGAGATTGACCGAGTGGCAATCCGATCGGATGGCCACTCGATCGAGTTGCCATCCGATCCGAGTGCTCACCGCCAAAGCTCTCCTTCCACACTATAAATAGGCCTGTCACATTAGTCCTTCACTGATGTGACAACCTTATCCGATCAGCACGCACTTTTCCTCACTTTCAGCACTTTTCTTCGGTTTCTCGGCGATTCCGATACATTTTACACTAGATTCTTGTACATTTTTGATCTACACATCATATTCCGCATGATTCCACTTTGAAATCTCACTTTTCACCGTGAAATCTCTAAGATTTGAGCTCTTGAAGCTGATGTCATCATTGCGGTTGTACCAAACTCTTGTGTGATGTCATTCTAGTCAAGATCTAGCTCAGATCTAAGAAATTTCATGCGTTTTACACCGAATCTGTGCTAGATCTAAACTTTTCAAACTAAAACTTATGTTTATCTTCATCTTTTTCTTAAAAACTTTCACCTAAAGCGGTGAGATCTAGATCTAAACGAACTATAGACTTGATAAGTAGTCTAAGAGTTGGTTGGAGAAGGATTGTTGCCGGAGAAGATGACCGGAGTATGAATTCTGACATAAGCACTGTCATGAACGGACGACTGAACGGACTGGGTTGATTCCCACCCGATCAGATCGGTTGTACACTGATGTGTTTACCGTTGTCTCAATACGTCCCAAGTCGTCGCCGTTTAATAGGAAACATAGAAAGTTTTACAAGTTTAGGAACGGGACAAGGACAACCCGATCGAGTGGCAATCCGATCGGATAGCCATCCGATCGAACAACCACCCGATCAGGTGACACTTGTCTCTTAACCCTAAATACTTTGAGACTTTGAACCTTTGATCGTCGAATGGCAATCCGATCGGATAGCCATCCGATCGAACTGCCATCCGATTAAAGTGGCAATATGTTTTGAAACCTTTAACGCTTAGAAACTTTTTGTAAACTTGGAACCTTGGATCGAATGGCAACCCGATCGGATAGCCATCCGATCGAACAACCATTCGATCAAGGTAACCCGAGCTGACACTTGATTTGTCAATTTGAAAATAGGATCGGATGACTATTCGATCGAATGGCCATCCGTCCCATTCACACATATGTCATCTCAATGGAATGGCAATCCGATCAGATGGCCATCCGATCGGACAGCCATCCGATCAAGATGACTGGTCCGATACTTGGTTTGAATCTCGTTGTTTTGTCCGACATTTATCCGTTGTAATCTAACCAGGCTAAATCTAAACGAGCTCCCTTTGATCCAATAACAGTTAACCTGTTAAGCAATCACTTTGAGTATACTCGATTCCTTTTTGTTTCGAACTTTGGGGTGTAACATGTATTCTATTAAACTATGATACTTGAGACTTTTGCAAACTAAACTCTATCCTATGTGTATGTGAAACTTGTGAGTCTTGTATTCTATTTTTGCTATATGGACGTTTAATCCAGGGTGTGTAGTTCCGCCTTAACAATAGTAGCGCTATAGGAGATGCACCTCCCCATTATTCTCGGGGGTATTGTTAGGAGGATTCTAGTTTCCCTTGAGACTTGGGAAAACAACAAAGCATCGGGATACTTGGGCTATGACTTGTTGGAGTGCGAACACTAGCATGGCTGAAACTATTTTGTTACATTTACATGTGGTTATGAGACTTTAATCTATTATGCTATTATTCAAACTTGTATACACGCCGGTACATTTTTGTACTGACCCTATTTTAATACATGTTGCAGGCTGATAGACGCTGGAACTATGGAAAACAAGCTAGGATTGATGCTTAGAAACTCGCCTTGTTAAATCCTAGAATTTGAAACATTGGTTTTGTGATTGTATTTGATATTTATGGTCACGTTGATGGTTTAGACAAATTTTGCATGAAACTCATTTAATCAATATTGAAACTTTTATTGTTATGGAAACTCATGAGCAATCTGAACGCTTAGTGCTCGCACCCCGATGTTTCCGCCATCGGTTGGGGTGTGACATCAAGGCATTCCAATGATCAAGTTAATATACATATAAGAAATAATGTATATACACATGTAGGCGAAACTCGATCTACATTAGTATTAAACATGTATCGGAGTTTTTGGCGCCCTAAAGGTCAGACTTGTTTAAGGAATCGTATGTTATATTGCAAATAACCCACATGATCCGACTTATTATAAGTAGGGCTGTAAACGAACTGAACGAACATGAACAAGGTGTTCATGTTCGTTCGCTAAGGAAATAATGTGTCCGTGAACGGTTCATGAATACATACCTAACGAGACGTTATGTTCTTGTTCGTTCATAAAGGAAATAAACGTGTTTATGAACGGTTCACAAACACAAACAAACACTAACTAAATTGGCAGAGGCTAGAGGTCAGGGGGGGGGTGCTGGAACTTTATTTTTGGTAAAGCATTAATCGTTTAACAAATGTCGATAGTATTCATTGATATTAATAATGAGAAGAAAAGGGAAACGATGCATAAACATGATGGAAATGAGGTTTCATATTCTATTTGTTAGGATAATAAAATAAGTAAGAGTTAAAGAATATATGAAAAGTTTAGATAAAATAAATAAATGCACAAAAATCTTTATTGAACAACATATATAAACATGAACAAACGTTCACGAACACTATTGAACGAACGAGACATCTGTTCGTGTTCATTCATTTAACTAATTGTAGGGGTGTTCATCGGTTCGGTCAACGGTTTATTTGGTTTATATGGTTCGATTTATTTGACTTTTCAAAATTTTGTACCCCGCACCAAATTAGGAATATACAAGCCAAATCCAAACCAAACCAAATTCAGTTCGGTTTTGATTCGGTTAAAAACCAAACAAACCAATTTTAACCAAATTTAACCAAATTGTTCCTAAGTATGTGTTTTCTTAATTTATATTTATAATTCATGTTTGTGTTCCAACTTCCGAACATCAAGTTAGCAACTAATTTAAACCAAATAAAAGAAGGTTTCAATGCAAAATAAAACAACCACATCTAGAAAATAGCCGTACACACAACTACAAAGTTTAAAATTCAAAATATAGAACATAGAAATTAGAAATAGTCAACATAGATAATCTTTTAATCTTATATGTGAAAATTTAGAAACCCTAGTATATTTTGAAGAGTAAAACTATATAAATGACTGAGCTTAATTTGTGTGTTGGGCTTTATATTTATCATGTGGGCCAATAAAATTTATATGGTTTATTAAATATTATTATTTTTATTTAATAATTAATTAAATTAGCGGTCTATTCGGTTATCCAAATAAACCAGATAAACCAAATAAAAACATATATGGAACCAAAACCAAACCAAAAACCAAATTCACAATTTGGTTTCGGTTAAAAACCAAACCAAACACCAAATTCGTTATTTGGATCGGTTTTTCGGTTACGGTTCGGTTTTCGGTTTTTATTTGGTCTCAGTTTTTTCTGAACACCCCTAACTAATCTAACGAAATTTCTTGTTCATGTTCGTTCGTTTACTAAACAAACGAACTTTCGCCAAACGGTTCACGAACAGTTCGCTGAACGCTCGAATCATTTACAGTGCTAATTACAAGTGAAGTTTTGGTCAAATATAAGCATAGGCTCAAATAGTTTAAAATGATGGCTCCAACATGGTTGGTGGTCCA